>NC_134541.1:27178994-27479494 GCF_050624435.1 Tenrec ecaudatus
ATCTACTACAAGTCACATATATAATTAAAAATTTTCTAGTAGTTATACTAAAAAGTCAATATAAAATACATGGGATTAATTTTAATAATGCTTTTATTAACCTTTTAAGTCTGAAATATTATTTTAGCATGTAAACAATACTTTAAAAAGTAATAAGACAGCAAATGTACAAATGTGCTTGACACAAAGGGTGTATGTATGGGTTGTGATAAGAGTTGTATCAGCCCCCAATAAAATGATTTAAAAAAAGAATATAAAAAATGTAGTAAGAAAATTTAATTCTTGAACTAGCTTTTTGCGATCTAGTGTGTATGTTTCACTTCCACTGCATCTCAGTTTGTACTGGCCATGCTTGAGTGCTCATTAGCCATGTGTGACAATTGGCTGCCTTTTTGGACGATACTGTTTTATACTCAGCATTACAGACTACTGTGTGGTGTTGGGCTAGTTGTTTTTCTTCTTTAGCACTTCTACTTTTATCAGTAAGATGACAGCTACACTTGCTTATTTTCTAATTAGGCATCCTGGTAAGCACTGGACTGCTAAAGAAAAAGTTGGCAGTTTGAACCCACCACCTGCTCCATGGGAGAAAGATGAGGTAGTCTGCTTCCTAAAAGATTTATGGCCTCGGAAACCCTCCAAGGGAGAAAGAGGAGGCTGTCCGCTTCTGTGCGGATTTACAGCCTGGGAAACCCTGTAGAGCAGTTCTGCTCTGCCATATAGGGTCACCGTGAGTCACAATCGACTCCACTGCAGTGGGTTTGGCTTGCTTTGGTTTGTTTTATCTTCCTGAGCTGACACTTGAGATCCATGTACTTATTTTTCAGTATGTATGTCATACTTTGACACAATTTTGCTTTTTTAAAAAGGCCCCTTTCCAACTTCTAGATTCCCGGGCAGAAATCTATGATGTAAAAAATGCAAACAATGGTGAGTCTCTCTATCTTCTTCCTACCCAGGATGTGTCTAGTCCGAATGAAGCAAGAAGGCCGGAGTGGGAAATACATGTGTCGTATCATAGTTCATTTTATGTGGGAGGATGTTGAACAACGTGGCAAAGTCATGGGGGTAAGTGAGTGCTGCTGTCCATGAGCGGTTGTCTAACTTGAATTGGGGCTTTTCCATTCTAAAATATACTTGCTTTTAGAGTCTGAGTGGTGTCAAGTGACAGTCCAGCTATAGTCACTCCTTACTGTAGAACTGACTTGCTATGGATCCATTATGTGTTTGTATATGTTATTGTGATTTATCAGTGTGAGGGCAGGCTTTGTCTAGGTGAGATTATAAAGCCCAAATCATGGTGACAGGAGGGATAATCCAATTTAAGTACATTGTCTTTGACACCAGTTCAGTATTTGAATCAGTCCCTCTCTAAATTAGTTCTGATGAAAAGGCCCTTATAATAGGACCTGCACTGCCTTAATGAACTGAGACGCAAGCTCAAACACTAGTACTCTATAATTAATTTGAAACTGTGTGTGTGTGTGTGTGTGTGTGTGTGTGAGAGAGAGAGAGAGAGAGAGAGAGAGAGAGAGTGTTTGTGAATGTATGTGAGCTCTGGTAATAACATGGACTGCTAACAGTATGGTCAATAGTTCTAATCTACCAGCTATTTCATGGGAGAGAATTAAGGATGTCTCACTTATGTAAATATTTACAGTCTCAGAAAACATAGAGAACACTTCTGCTCTGTCCTGTAGGTTACTATGAGTGGCGATGGACTTGATGGCAGTGGGTTTGGACTTCGGATTTTTTTTTTTTTTTTGGCTTATATGTCACTTGAAAAGTAATGACAGTAGAAAAATGAAACTAAGAGATTAGGATGAAATTAGTCATATACACAACATATTCATTTGTGCAGTTACTGTGTCTAGATCATGTTTACAAGGTTGTAGGAGCCCTGGTGGTACAGTGATTAATTATTGGGCTACTAACCGAAAGCTCAGCAGTTTGTAAAGACCAGCCACTCCTAGGGAGAAAGAGAATGCTTTCTACTCCTGTAGAGAGTTAGAATCTTGGAAACCCACAGGGGCACTTCTACCCTGCCCTAGAGGTCACAGTGAATCAGAATTGACTTGATAGTGGTGAGTTGAGTTCCTAAAAGCAGAGCTATCAGATTGAGTCAGATGATGAATTATCCTCGTTTCTTTCATTACAGAGAAAAGTCCTTCTTGTAAATTGAGACTGTTGAAAGTTGTATATATGTACTATAAAAGCCATATATTCTTATAGAATGAAAATTAAATAGTAAGAAATATTTAAGGTTGAAAATAAAAAGCAACAACAAAAATTACTTTACCTCAAATATAATTTTCCCCAAAAGAACCATTGTTAAGAGTTGATATATATCCATCCAGTTGTTTTCTGTGCAAATACAAGTTTATAAATATGTGTATATTAAGCATTCCATAAAATATAATAATTGTTTCACTCTTGAAACTCTTCCCATGCTGCATGGAAGTTAAATGTGAGCTCTTCAAACATGTTTTTTTTTATTCTAGTTACTTTCATAAACTCCTGTGTATTTATGCTTATTCTGTGCGTGAAATGATCATATTTGAGCCTATATCATAGAGATGCTGGTTGCCTACTGGGAACCTGGGTTGGAGATATGTTCAGGCTCAGATTTTTGGGGGGATTACATATGGAGGAAGCAAATTTGGACATTGTTTGTCTTTGGGTATCACTGTTAACTTCTGTATGCCTTTCCCTGGGACCATTGGCATTTATTTTTTTTAGGTGAATTGAGTGGAAGTTTAGAAAGCAGATCATCAGTGTCCCCTCATTCAACAATTCATGCATTTTTAATTTCATTTCATTCACTACAATCTACTCAGTGTAACTTCACTTATCCCACTTTCTTCCTGAGTTTCTGTTTGCATTTTTTCTTTGTTCCAAACCCTTCTGAATTGCTGCCTTTTTTATCTCTAATAGTTGATTATTCTAAGGTGCACATATCTTCCTGAAAATATTGCTTCCCCATTAACCTGTATGTTGTTTGGCTAAAAATTGAGCCTCGATCATTGGTAATTTGTTCATTCTGATACCACATATCAAGTTTTAGCTGCTATTATTATTTTGTTTTGCAGTCATTGTTTAACTATTTGTAATTATCATCTTTGCTTCATTTTTAGTTTTTCTTGCTGTCATGCCTTACTACTGTTCTACTCACTCAAATGGGGTTAGCAGCATTGCTTTCACACCTTAATTTCTTCCTCCAGCTGAGTGTCCCACGTGCTTGCATGTATCAACTCTGCGGCAGCACACAGTGGACGTGGGGTGTTGGTGGCAGTCTCAGATAATCTCATTTAATGGAGACAACTAATTTTTCATGGCTAGCTAACACTTTGATTGACTCCCTGGCAGCTGTGCAGTAGCTCTTCTGCTAGTGAACCCATTTTTCGTATTATGGTTGACTAAACCCTGCTGAGTATATCCCACCCAAATTTAAAGATCGTCTCAAAAATAGATCTGACCCATGAACAGGCAGCATCAAGGATATCATGCATGAAGAGAGCGAAAGGCCATTAGAAAGAAAAATAGATAAAAATTGATGGCAGGAGAGACTCTGGAACTTGCTCATCAGCACAGAGTAGCTAAAGTAAGTGGAAGAAATGAATTCAAACAGCTGATTAGAAGAGTGCAAAGACTGCCTTTGGGAGGAAAACTAAAATATGCTAATGGCAATTGTAAATACCAGGACTTGGAAAACCAAAAGAGAATAAAAAACCACTTGGCATTTCTCAAGCTAAACAAACTGAAGAAAGCATTCAAGCCTCGAGCTGAAACATTGAGGGAGTCTGTGGACACAACATTTGAATTATATAGAAGTCATCAAAGGAAAAAGGAAGGAATACACAGAACCCTTATACCAAAGAGAATTGGTTGACATTCATTCATTTCAGAGGTAGCATATGATCAAGTAACTGATCGTACATCATACTGAACAAAGAAATCCAAACTGCCCAGAAGATACTGTCCAGGTGTTGACAGAGTACCAAGTGAGATTTTCAATAAATGATTCAGTGCTATAAGTATTTCCATGTCTATGCCAAGAAATTTGGAATGTAGTCACCAGGCTAAGTGACTGAAAGGAATACATAACCTGGGCCCATTCCAGAGAAGGGTGATCAAAGAGACTGCAGATAGTATTGATGAATATCAGTAATAGATGTAATAGTACATCAACAGGGGACTGCTAGAAAATCACACCACATTCAGAAGAGGACGTGGAATGAGAGAGCATCCCTGATGTCTGATGGGTCTGGGCTGGGAGCAGAGATACCAGAAACAGGTTTACCTGTGGTTTATTGACTGTGCGAAGACATTGGACTGCGTGGATCATAGGAAACGATGAAGAGCCCCTGTGGGTTTCCAAGACCGGAACTCTTTACTGGAGGAGAGAGAGAGAGAGAGAAAAGATGAATGACTTGTTACAGGAGGACTTGAAGCATGTACTGATGAAGACCAAAGACTATACGCTCTTCAGTATAGATTATGTGTCAATAAAATGATAACAGACATCTTCACAATTGGACCAGTGAGTAACTTCATGATAAACAAAACAGATTGAAATTGTCAAGGATTACATTTCACTTGAATCCACAATCAGTTCTCAGGGAAGCAGCACTCAGGAAATACAGTGATGTTTTTCTTTGGACAGACACATCTGCATGCTGCCTCTTTAAAGTGCTGAAGAGCAAGGAGGATGTCCCATAGATATTTTCCTGGTCTTTTCAGTTGGCTCATGAATGCAAGAAGGTGGCAGTGAATGAAGAAGACAGAAGAAAAATGGATGCCTCTGAATTAGAGTGTTGACAAAGAAAATGGAATAGATCGTGAACTGCAAAGAGAACAAACAGATCTGTTTTGAAGGAGGTATATTCAAAATGTTCCTTGGAAATGAGAATAGTGAGACTTCGTCTCACACTTTGGACTTGTTATCAGGAGGAGCCATTCCCTGGAGAAGGACATCATCCTTGATAAAATAGAGAAGCTAGAAACAAAGAAGATCGTCAATCTGATGGATTGACACAGTGGCTGCAACAATGAGTTCAAATATAGCAATGATTGTGAGGATGGCCCAGGACCAGTCAGTGCTTTGTTTTGTTAGGAGTTGGAACTGATTCAGATTAACCTAACACCAACCAACTCTGATGAAATTTGGGCTACTAGAGCCTTGTGGGCCATAGCTGCCCCCTGGCTGAATAATGAACCATAGGCAGCTGACTGCTGGACCGCAAGACCTTTCAGTTGCCTCCTCCCCTCTTCCTCCAAATGAGTTTCCTTTGGGACCTGCAATCTCTCATACTAGTCATCACTTTGAGCATTCTATATTATATCATATCTAATTTCTCTTTTACTTTGCTATAAGCTCTATAAATTAATTAACCATTAGTCTCAATTCTTATACTGTAAGCATTGATGGAATAAATTTTGACTAATGAATAAATTGAACTTTAACCTCTAGAATTCTATTTTAAAGACATCTTATTTACTAAATCAGTCATACTAGATTTATTATATTGTGGGCTAGGTGCGTGTTTGTCAGTGTAATCATGTAGGAATTAGTAGTTTCTTTTTCTCCCATTTTATGTAGCCATTTTTTTCCACCTGGATTGTGCAAGATAGCGTGCTGTCCTATCCAAAACCAAACTCACTGCCATGGAGTCAGTGCCAGCTCATAGTGACCCTATAGGACAGGATAGAGCTGCCCTTGGGAGTTGCCGAGACTGTAACTCCTTATGGGAGTAGAAAGACCTTGCGGTGAGCAGCCCAGGGCACCACCATTATACCACCAGGGCTCCTGCGGCCTCATGGGTAAGTGTTTTAGGTCAATTTCTCAAACTTGAATGTGCTTATAGGTAGGTCACCTTGGGGCGAGGCCAGATGGTTTTGGTTTCTAAGAAGTTCCCAGGTGATACTGATACTACTTGTGGGATATGGAAAGAGGGGACCACATTCTTGAGTAGCAAAGTTTTAGGTGACTCATATGCTCTCCAAAGACAGACTTTGAAATTGGCTTTCGTTAAAAAAAAAAATGACACGCTTTTGTTTGGTTACAAAAACTATAAATAAAAGATGATTATTTTTAAATAATAGAGATTTGAATGAGTTACGAATCACTATTGTTCTCTTATAATTGATTTGATCACAAAAGGACAGTTGATGTATGAGACTACTAGTATAAGAAAGAAAATTTAAAAACAAGACAAAGACGTTCATCATAAAGGGAACAGACTTCAGAGGTCACCAAGCAGAGGAGAGCAAGGGAGGGAAGGTGAAGCAAAGGAGGGCTAGAGTATTGCCAGAAGTTGACTTAGGTGAAAGGAGAATGGAGGCCGGGAAGGGGAGAAGAAACATCAGGGGAGGGTAGAATATAGGTGGGGAGTTGGGTGGAGAGGGGTGGAAGTTGAAGATGAGTGGATTAAACTGCTGAATGCAGAGTTCATGGTCTGAAATAAAAAAACCTCCACTCAATTCACAATAAAAAATAATTTTTTAAAAGTTTGATTTCCCCTTTCCTGCTCCATGGTATAATCAGACATCTTATATATATAAGGCAAAGAATAACCAAACCAAAAATCAAACTCTGGACTAGAGTCAATGCCGACTAACTCTCAGTGGTCCACTGGGACAGGGTGGAACTGCCCCCAGGGGTTTCTGAGACTGTTACTATTTAAGGAAGTAGAAAGCCCTGTTTTTCTCTACAGAGCAGCTGGTGGTTTTGAATTCCTGACCTTGCAGATCCTAGCCCAGTGTGTAGCCACTACACCACCAGGGCCCCTGACAAGGCAGCATAGTATTTTATTAATGACTTCGAAGTTGTGTGTAGAAGGATCTGTCTTGTGTGTGTGCATGGACGTCTAAAGTTGGGAACATGGGGCTAGAGAGGAATAAGTGGACAGTATGGAGCCAGTCTGACCTGGTTCTCAGCATGGCTAACAAGTCTTGTGCTTCTGTTTCTCCATTTGAAAAAGCGTGCTTACCTATATGATTTCCAGGTCGCTTTTCAGCTATGATTTGAAGGTGATAATTTGCAAATCGGTCTGTTATTTGGCATCCCAGGTGTACCTCTTTAAAAACACGCATAAAATGTAGAATTTATAAAGGTGACCAATGTCATGGTGATTTTTTTCATGCCAAAGAATTCTTAGAAGCCCTGGCTTTCTTGAGTGAATTGGTGTGGGGAGGAATGAGAACTGAGAGAGGGGCTTGCAGGTTGATGATGAATCAAATCAGAGTCAAGAACTCCTTTTAAATTAGAATACTGACTTCACTTTGTGGGAAATTCCTCATTAAAAAAAAAAAAAGTCTTTCACCAGTCTTTAAGGAGCCCAACTATTGTGAAAAATTGGGCAGACTGATATCATCAGTTAAGCTGGTGCAAAAACCAAGTGTTAAATTTAAGGTTACAAAAATCACATCAGTAATTTTAGAGGGTTTTGACTTAAAAACAAAACACATTATTAAGGATTTAAACATATAAATTAGCTGTGGAAATAGAGTTCATTATATCACCTCATCTGGTCTTGTTTTATTTTATTAACTGGTTCTTAAAAACTTTTGTGAGCCGCGTCGCAGCTGAAGAGGTGGGAGACCATTTTTCCTTGGGCCCTTGCCGCACTCCGAGGGTTGGTAAGAGTAGAGAACTAAAACTTGGCCCAGCTGTAAAAACAGACAGCGTCTTTGGCCTCAGTACTTTCTCCTGGTGCAGGCAAATTTCAGATGTAAATTTCACTCTTTGCCTCTCCTACTAATGAAGTAAGTTTCTTTTGCTGGATTTGCAGCCAGGTGTGTCCAGTCTAGTGGCTAACCGGGACTCTTTACTTAATTTTTCCATTTGTGACATTTCAACCAAACTTAAAAACAAACATAAAAATTAGCTCAAGGCAGTGGCTCAGAGTGTTAACGGTAACCTTAGGTTGGCTAAATGACTTCCTTTCAATTCTGCCCTGCCAGACATCTCCACCTTGTGGCTTACAGTGAGCAGGTTTAAGGTAAGAACGGATGGAGATGGGCTAGAGTTAAGATGTTGGGACAGTTTATTCATTAATCCCCAACATACCAGTTGCCTCAGTAGGTGTGTTCGTCTGGGTTGACTAGAGAAATCCTGAGACATTTATATATAGCTAAGAGAGAGCTTTATACAGAGAAATAGTGTATTAAGAAAACATACCAGCTTGGTCCAGATATCAAGTCCATAAGTCTGATATTAGCCCATATGCAAACAGTCTATAAAGTCCTCTTCAAACTCACGCAACACTTGCAGTGATGCCAAATTGAGGAAGATCACAGGCCAGTGAGTGGAAAGTCTTACGGATCCAGTGGCTGTGGAAGCATCTCAGTGCTGGCGTGGGTCTCCACATGGCTCCTCCAGCCCCAGGGCTCTGGCTCCATCAGTATGTCTCCATTTGGCTTGACAGCAGGAAGACAAAGCAGTGAGGAGAATATGTCCCACTCCGAGAGAGGAAGACAGTAGTTCCCTAGAATCCTCTGGAGAAAGCCTTGCCCACACAGAGGCATGATTGGCAGTGACCTAATTGACAGGCCAGACTCCAACCCCTTCGTTCAAGTTGACAGGGGATTATGTAAGTGCCCCAGTAGGCCTTCAGACGATTTCTTGCTAGTGGCATTGTCGAAGAGTCCCTACATGGTCTGCTGCTCTCTGTGCTGTAGCAGAGATGTTTGGTATAACACAGGGGGCTGACCTGGACTCCCTTGTGAAATTCTGCTTTGCTTTTCTGAACCATCATTTCGTTTGCAAGGTCTTCTCTAATCACACTCCAGACTTACCTTTCCAGATTCATTTCCTTAGTCCTCAAAGTAACCCCCTGCTTTTTTTTTAACCCCCTGCTTTTAAAGAGATCTTGTGCAGCAGTTTACCCAATGTTTGATCTCTTGACTGCTGCTTCCATGAACACTGATTGTGAATCCAAGCAAGATTAAATCCTTGACAATTCAATCTTTCCTCCGCCTCTCATTAAGTTACCTATTGGTCCAGGATTTTTTTTTTAATTTTTTTTTATTTTAACAATTTATTGGGGCTGATACAATTCTTTTCACAAGTCCAGGATTTTTATCTACATTGAGTTGCCATCCACACTGAAGGCTGCAACCCTTGATCTTCAGTTAAATGCTTCAAGTCCTCCTCACCTTCAGCAAGCAAGCCTGTGTCATCTGCATGTCATTGTGGTTTCTCGGCTTATCTTCCATTCAGATCTACACACATCTAAGGCAGTATTTTCTTCTCTGATCCTTCCTGGAGGAATTCTGCACTCTGAATTGCACCACATCAGAATTGCTTAGGTACTCAAATTGTGTTCCTTTTATTAACTTATTTTACGGGGGCATGTGGCACAAAAAGCTGTCTGAAGGAGCAAGATCAGGCTATAGGGTGGATGGGGTAAGAGCTCCTAATGAAAGCCTTCGTGGAACAGCCCTCACTGCTTTCTAGGAATGAGCAGGTACATTGTCACGACGGGAAAAAATTCCTTGATGCAACCTTCCTGACCTTTTCCTCACAAAAGCAATTTTTAATTTTCTGAACACTTCGTAATAAGCCTCCAGGATTATCCTGTGTTTCTAAATAAAGTCGATCAAGATTTCCCCTTTGAAATCCATCAAAATAGTGGCCATAATCTTCTCAGCTAGCCTCTCTGCCATGAGTTTAATTAGCCCAGCAGAGAGATACCCCCCAACCCAAGCTACTCTTTTGGTTGGGATTTTTCCCCCTTCTTTTTCTTAAAACACCTTAACAGTGTAAGACATGACGAAATAATAATAATTTATAAATTATCACGAGTTCATGAGTGAGGGGTGGTGGGAAGGGAAGGGAAAAAATGAGGAGCTAATACCAAGGGCTCAAGTAGATAACAGTGTTTTGAGAATGATGATGGCAACAAATGTCCAAATGTGCTTGACACAATGGATATATGTATGGATGGTGATAAGAGTTATTTGAGCTCCCAATAAAATGATTTTTAAAAAACCCAAAACATCTTAACAAGATTAAGACAAGTACCATATATACTCTTGTTTTCCAGCACATGTTTAATGCAGCTTTTGTGGTAAAAGTAGGTACCGCAGCTGATATTCAGGTTGGCTTATATTCAAGTATATATGGTATATTACTAGAGAACTTGACTGCTGCCATCCACTGATCACGCAGACATGTTTAAACAGGTTTTCCTTGGAATAAACTCATGCATGTATGAACTGAAACCCTAGAAGCAATTCTTGTTACTTAACGCTTGTATATAGTATCTATACTATATTGGATATTACAAGTAATCTAGAGATAATTTTAAATATCCAGAAGGATGTATGTAGGTTATATGCAAAACTGCACCATTTTATGTAAGGGACTTGAGCATCTATGGATTTTTGTATCCCCGGGAGGTCCTGGAACCAGCAGAGGTCCTGGAACCAGCGCCCTATGGGGGTGTTTAAGGGAGGACTATACAAGTTTTGAGTTTGGTTGCTGGATAATATAATGTTTACTGCTTTTCTATAAATTTAAACCGTTCAAAGTAGAGGATGGGGTGGGGGGGGAGAAATCTTCACATTTGGAGCCTTTTCTAAACTACTAATCTTCAAAAAACTGCTCTTCTTCATTCTACCAATCCCGTACAAGGTTCACGAGTTTGTATGTACACACTCACACACGTTTACTCAGGCCAGACCTTCACTGGTACCACAGTATGCCTTGTTATCTTCTGCTGTTCCCTTTGAAGTAATCTTATCCCCACTCTCTTCTGTGCATGACACTCCAAGACCCAGCTGGATAGTCCCACCTCCTATCCAGCTTTCCCCAGAACCTCCCAATGTTAATGTAACTGGCCATGACATCCTCCGATGTTCCTCCGCACAGTATTTCTGAGATAAGATTGCCCGTGCTGTACTGTAATTATTGGTTATGTGAGCCACTCTCATTAGATAGTACAAGTTCCTCAGTACCTCCCCTGATGCCTTCCACAGAGTGTTTTTAATCATCACTCAAACACTTACTGGATGAACATAGGTATTTGCTTCTATTCTCAGCTTCTGGCCAGCACTCTTTCCCAAGAATTGACATAATGAAGGATCTTCTCTGATCTCCCCTAGATTCAATTTCTCTAATTTACACCCCTTTCTCTTTTAATCATTTTATTGGGGGCAGGGGATTATGTAACTGCCCCATAACAATCCATACATCAATTGTGTCAAGCACATTTGTACATATGTTGCCATCATCATTCTCAAAACATTTGCTCTCCACTTGAGCCCCTGGTATCAGCTCCTCATTTTTCTCCTCCCTCCAATGAACCCTTGATAATTTATAAATTATTATTATTATTTTGTACACCCCTTTCAAAACCTTTTTTTTTTTCTTCAAAGAAAGAAATGATTTTTTTGTTTTTATCTTTGTTTGTAACACTCCCGCCTCCCTGCCCTGCTCAGCAGAGAGCCCTGGTGGCACTCTCGGGTAAGCGCGGGCTGCTAACCTCAAGGCGGGTGGGTTAACCGAGCAGCTACTCCAAATGAGAAAGAGGAAGCGATCTGCTCCTGTGAAGATTTACCAACTTGGAAAACCTATAAAGGGTTGAAATATATTGAATTAGAATCAACTCAGCAACTGTAGATTTGGTTTTTGGTTTGGACTCCCCGGCTCTTTTATCAATTATACTTTTAAACTATTAGAGTTTAGATAAACCTTAAAATGTTAGTATGGTAACCTTAGAGGGTCTCAAATTCAGTGGTTCTCAGTCTGTGGAGGGCTTCAGACATAATTTTTTTAATCTCCCCCAAAGATTTCTGAAACATCTTTGATTAAGGATCCTAGATCACATCTTACTTTCTTATTCCTGTGATGAGGAAATGGGAAGCTGAGCAAGTTAATTGGTTTGCTAGTAAACAGCAATATGGGGAAAACATTTGTTAAGTAGACATCAAGCCTAGTGTGTCCAGGGTTCCAGGTACTATGCCTCCCACCCAAACCCATTCCAGCATTCTGCAGGGTCCCCGAAACTACACTTTTAAGGGAGCAGACAGCCTCGTCTTCCTCCTGCCTAGTGGCTGGTGGATTTGAACTACCCGTCTTAGCCAACACCTGCCAGCCTAGCCCACAGAGCCGCCATGGATGTCTCTAAAATCCACCTTATGATACATTTCTTCTCTCCTATCTTCCAAAGGACTTCTGAAGAGCAAGGGACAGGCCTCTGTACACTCCTCCCCTGCAGCCCCACTCCTGAGACCCTTCTTCTGCAGACTTTCTAGTCCAGTGCAGCGGAGGCTCCTAGCCATTTGGACTGACACAAATTAAATTAACGGGGGGGGGGGGGAGAGAGTTGAGAATGCTAACAATGTTCTGAATTTATTTATTTTTCCCAACATTTTGAGTCTGAGTGTCTCCACATCATCTGAATTTCCCTTAGTTGATTCTACTATTAATTTTCAGAGACTATTGGTTATGTTTTTTTAAGAATAGAGAAACGCTGAGACTGAACACCGTCCTGGGAGGGGCTGGGCCCAGAGACTAACAAAGGCAGTATTATACTGTGCACAGCAAAGCCAATAAATGGATTCAAGAGACACCTAGATGTATTTCTAGAGGAGCGTGGGGGTGGGGGACGTGGGGGGAGGAGGAAGGCATGCTGGAAAGTTAGAAAAGTGCAATTAGGATAAATTAAAATGGGGCCAGCACTTTGGATAAGGGGCTCTTCCTGATCCCACCATTGCTTAAGACTTTTTATTCAGCTTAGTTCTGAAGTTAAAACTAGACTTTACTTTGTACCTCGTAGTTACCCTCCCATTTACCACTCATTTACTTGGGGTAAAAACCAATACAACAACTTAGTTTTAATGCCATTTCAGCCTAATACAGTGGTGCTTGCTACATCTACTGGATGTTTCTGGGGAATCTTAGATTGTTAAAATTTGGGGAAAACTGAAATAATTTAGGGGTTCTCAAAGTGTAGTTACATGTTAAATATGCAGGCTTGAGGGCCCCACCCCAGACTTGCTGAATCAGAATATCTAGATGTATGGCCCAGAAATCTGTTTTTAACAAACCCTTAGGTTGAAAAGCACTGCTTTTGTCTGATTCTGTCATTTAATTGATGAAGAAACTGATTACAAGAGAGTTGAAGAAGTTAGAAACGGGCTGTTATAAGGGGAAAAATATTGCAAATCAAATATATTTAATAAAAAGCCTATTATTAAATCTTAGGACAGAGATAGGTCTTCTGGATGAGGGAGGCCATAATGGTGCCCAAGAGATTAATATTCATGAGGTTAAATTATAATGCATGGAAAACCAAATGAATTTGTCACAAAATGAGGAGCTGATGCCAGGGGCTTAAGTGGAGCACAAATGTTTTGAGAATGATGAGGGCAATGAATGTACAAATATGCTTTACACAATTGATATATGTATGGATTGTGATAAGAGTTATATGAGCCCCCAATAAAATGATTTAAAAAAAAAAAGCAAGCACATGTAAGTTAAAAAAGATCAAAAGGGCAGCATTTACTGGAGGGCAAAGTTTAGCAAAGACGGAGGGGTGGAACCAGGAAATACAAGCAGGAAGGAGGTAGGGTAACTGATGATGCATTGAGAGAATTGTAGCGGGAGAGTTGAGTTAATGTGTATGAATTACTGAATGCAAAGCTATGATTTGTTCCTTAAGCCTTCACCTAATTCATTAAAGAAAAGTTGGAAGAAGGAACAAAAAGATTAGCGCATAGGGGCTAAACTGTGGGGCAGTTCTCCTCTGTTCTGCAGAGTTGTGGAGAATCACCATCCGCCCCAGGGCGCACAGCATCTAGCTGTAAGCTTTGCCAGCATTATTTAAGTTTCACAGATAAAACAAACTCACCAATTACAGTGAAATTAGTGTGCCAGTTCCCAATAACGGCTGTAACACATTACCACAGATTTGGTGACTTAAAACAACAGAAATTTATTCTTACTCAGTCTGGAAGCGAGAGCCGAAGTGTAGGTGGTAGCTGGGCACACGGTGCCTTGCCTTGGGAGCGCCACTGTTCCCGTGTGCGCAGAACTCCCTTCTCTACTTTCGTGTCGGGGCTGCCCTCTTAGAAGGACACTTTCGATTGTATATATGGTGCCCCTGTCCCCCTGGGATAATCCAGGGTAATCTGGAAAATTGTAATCACATTCACAAAGCCCTATTTTGCCACAGGCCCCAGGGAGCGTCCAGTGCTACAAGTGGGCCCGATTGGCTCCGTCCGACGCACAGCAACCCTGTACAGCAGAGTACAGCACTACCTGGCTGGCCCTGCCCATCCTTACACTCGTTGCCTTATTTGAGCCCATTGTTGAAGGCTCTCTGCCTTCTCCAGAGTATGGCCCCTTTTGATAAGAGAGCTAAAGGTTGTGCGATTAAAGTATTGCCATCTTTGCTTCCAATGCACACTCTGGCTGTCCTTTTCCAAGACGTGCTTGTGGCTGTTAGTTTTCCGGACATCCATGGTATATTCAGTGCTATTGCCAGCACCATCATTCAGAGGTCTCGGATCTTTGGTCTTGATCGTTCGGTGTCTAGCTTTCACACGCATATGTGACAGTTGACATCTGTGCTGTTCAATGCTTGAAAGAGGTCTTGTGCAGCAGGTGTGTCCGAGGTGATACTGCCTCTGACTTAAAAAAAATCATTTTATTGAGATGCTCTTACAAATCTTATGACAATCATTGTTTGATTGTATTAAGCGTATTTGTACATATGTTGCCATCAACATTTCCAAGATCTTTTCCCTTGAGCCTTTGGTATCAGCTCCTTCATTTCCTTTTTAATGGATGGTCCTTTGTATGGATGCACCTTACTTTCTATTTGCTTGGCAGTTGGTGTTCTTTTTGTTTTTTCAGTTTTTGCCTCCTGAATACTGCATTCATGCACAAATTTTTGTGTTTTTATTTCTCTTGGGGATGTAACTAGGGATAGAATTGCTGGGTCAAATAGTAAGAATTTTTAACTTTGTGAAAAACACAGTCTATATCAATTTGTTTGCACACTGCCACTTCTGAGTGCCCCGTTTGCCAGCACCAGAAACCAACATTAAGTCCAAACTATGGGACCGTTCCTCGGGGAGATCAACAGGCAACTTGGTGGCAGGTTGATTACGTAGCACCACTTCCCTCGTGGAGGGGCAGCGTGTTCGCACTGGAATAGACACCTACTCTAGAAATGGATTTGCCTTCCCTGCACGTTATGCTTCTGCCAAAACTACCATTTGTGGGCTTACAGAATGCCTCATCCACCGGCATGGCATCCCACATAGCATTGCTTCAGATCAAGGAACTCACTTCACAGCAAATGCAGTGCGGCCATGAGCCCATGCCTATAGAATCCACTTGTCATATCATGTTCCTCGTCATCCTGAAGCAGCTGGCTTGGTTGAAGGATGGAATGGCCTCCTAAATACACAGTTACGACGCAAACTAGGTGACAAAAACTTGCGGGCTGGGACAGTGAAGTCATGGTGAAGTGTGATTTCATTAATGTCTAGAAATGATATATCACTAAAGAATTGTGTACAGGTGCCAAGTTGACAAGGGGTAGATTGTGATAGGTAAGTTTATTGTGGCAACATGGCTAATGAACATATGTGGGATTAATCGAAGGGCTGAGGTGGCTCGGCAAGCCTCGCTTTTCTTGTCTCTTGCTCTTTCATGATCAGACCAGTGTGCCTTGCTTGTTCTCTGCCTCAATTTGTAAGCTACACTACCTGTGGGACACCTGACCTGCTTTACTATGCTACTGGAGTATACATCTCTTGAGCTGGGGACTGTCGGACCCTGTCATCTGACTGGCTGTTGATGACCTTCCTTGCTGTTTGCTGCCTGTGCCCAGATAGATAGCCTGAATTGATCTACAGAGGACTACCTGGTGGCCCTCAAGACTTGAAGGACTGCCAGTGTATTAGCTGTCTCATGGAAGTGAGTTGCACTGAGCCATTTGTACTGCTCTGTAGATTAATTACTGTTTACTTCTTGTGTTACATGTCTATCTATGTAAGTATATATATAATTATTAGTGTCCTGGTTTTGTTTCTCTACAGAACCCTGTATAACATAATATCTGCTGTTCATTTTTTATAATGAAATGACTTTAAAAATAGTATTAATCTTCGTCACATTTCTCATATACTGCCAAATACACATTTACAAGTTTAGACAATAATGAGAAAGTGGTATAGTGGAAGAAATTCTGGCTAAACTGACCACTGTCTGAGTGAGCTTGACTGAATCGAATCACTTCACCTCTCTGGGGAGGAGAGCTAGATGGTTTCTAAGTTCTCTACCAGACTTACATTCTAAACTCTGTGCAAGTCTGTCTGAAAAGCTAGCCTTGTGTTAAATCCCAGAACTTGTGCTCTGTTTTTTTAGCAGTTCATCATTCTGTGACTGATTTCTGTTCCCAGACACAAATGAGGTTTTATCCCTCTATCCATCCACTTTATTGTGGCCTGCTAGCTTCCACGTTCTATGCTAGTCACTGGAAATACAGAGATGACGGGTACATTGCCCTCAAGTCTTCAATCTAATAAGGGAAGACACACATGTACACAGATCATTATAATATTAAGGAACAGTGATGTTATAAAAGGAGAGAAACTTGGGAAGGTGTCAGTGGGATTGAATTTTCCCAGATATCTATCTGGTAGGGCAGGAAGACCGTGCCAGGCAGACAGACAGTTGGGGCAGAGGCACAGAGCAGTGTGAGAGGGCAGAGCATGTTTGGCTTCAGTTTTCTCCTTTCATGGTGAAGTCAGACTCTCTTCGGACTAGCCCCACTTGAGACCCCTTTGTGTGTCTGATACTCAATAGACTCCATTCAAGGGTCTTCAAAGTAGCATATTTTGTCTGTGGCGTGGCCAGCCTTAGATCTTTACTGTTTCTTCAGGGAGCCCAGGTTACCTTTCTGAGCAAAGGAATTCGATGACTGGTGAGGAGCCTTGGGCAAGGTTGCCAAAGCACTAGCTTGGTGCAGGCCCTCGCAAATGCCCTCTTGTCCCACTAAGAATTTTTAAGTTACATAAAAGTAGTTGGAATGTGAAATTGTACGGTATGCTCAGCACAGTACAACCAAAAACATCTAACCTTACTAGAAGCATATATGGTAGGCTTTGTGTTTTAAACTGCCCCCGTCCTGTCCCCCAGTCTTCATGAGAGGTCACTGTACAGCCCTTTCCATGGTCACTGTTCTCTTCCCTTTTACTGGAGGGCAAAACTAGGGCAGAGAAATAATTTTTATTCACTTCTGAAAGGTTACAGTAATAAAGAAACTCTTGTTAACATCAGAGAACGTTGCAGCCAAGAGTTTTCACAGTCTGGCATTGTTTATTTTACATGTAATTTGGAACCTTCTGCACTCTTAAAATATTGGCCCAGAAATGTTTTAACTCTTGAGGTACTTCATTGCATTCAGTAGTAGTGTGGTGTCAGAAGGGCAGCAGGGCTCTGGAGAACCGTTTTCTCTTTCTTGGAGAGAAAAATAAATGCATGCGTATGTGTGTGCACACGCATGAGCGCATACACCTTCACTCATGTACAGATGCCCCTCTCTGAATGTATAATCAGCTTCTCCTGATGAACTGTGTGCTTGCCTTTATGAAACAATGTGCCTGCAGAAGAGAGCACAGAGCTCCCCGTCAGATGTTTTGATGTGTGTATACGCGCTTCCTCACCACTTAGTTCTTCATCCTTTTCTTTTACGTTTATTTTGGGCTTTTGTTTCTGTTGAGATGCTTATGTTGGGACAAAGCGTGTGTCAGGCATCACATGTAGTCCTTATAAATGATCCTGGAAGGAGGTAAGAGTGTGCCCACTTTGCAGCTAAGAACAACTGAGGGGCAGGAAGGGACTGGGCGGTACTCTTAACATAATAAGCCCAGATCTGATGGATTTCAAACCTTTTTTTTTTTTTAACATTTTATTAGGGGCTCATACTCTTCCACAATCCATACATATATATACATCAATTGTATAAAGCACATCTGTACATGCTTTGCCCTCATCATTTTCCAAGCATTTGCTCTCCACTTAAGCCCTTTGCATCAGGTCCTCTTTTTGTTTCCCCTCCCTCCCTCCCGGCTCCCTCATGAGCCCTTGATAATTTATAGATTATTATTTTGTCATATACCTTTTGTTCTTTTAGCTCTATCATATCCCTTTTCTTGTAAACCAACTTGAACCTTCTTTTGGAATTTGGTAGAGTATAAGTAATAATGAATAAATGAATCAATGAACTAATAGATTTTCTGATTAGAGCATAATAGTACATTTTTTTAAAAGAAAAGCCCAAGCCCAGTGGCATCAAGTTGATTTTGACTCTTAGCAACTGTATATGAGAGTAGAATTCGGGAGGAGCTATTGGTGGGTTTGAACTTTGACCCTGTGACTATGCCACCAGAGAGCTGATAGGAGCATAAGTCACTAATATTAAATAAGAAATACCTACAGATGCCTGGCTCCATCAATGTTTTTGTTGTTTTGTTAGGTTGAAATTAAGACAGGAAACAATTGCAGAAGGATGCCATGGGATTAGGCTTTCAAATTAGTTTCAGGGTCAACTTTGCTTGCGTGGTTTGGAGAACCTTCTTCCCCCATCTGCCTCATGTGCCATGGGTTAAGTAAAGCTGTTTAGGAGCTAACCCTTGCTTAGACTCAGGGGTTACCCAGGCTCGTCATGTTCTCTGGGGATTGTGGACTTCTGAGTTCTCTTTTCATCATGTCTAGCACTTTCTTCCTTGGTCTCCAAAATGGAACCTTAGCAAAAGAGGCGGAGCTTAAGCTTACCAGATGAGCTCTGCAGAGCTGTCTTAAAACCATGCTCATCTCCAGGGATTTCCAGCAGAGGGCTCTCTTTCTGGCTCTGAGCAAAGGATGCTCTCTCTGCTGGCATGGTACCATGCCCTGCCCCTTCAGGCTGTGGACCTTCTGCCCTGAACCTTCTGGAACAAGAAGTGCTCACGACTTTTCGTTCAACCCTTCTTTGCCCTTTGTTCACATTTTGAAGAAATACCTAGTTTTGACAGCTTGACCTACAGAAACAATCCTTATGATGATGATGAATCCAGATCAGTATGTGCATATGAAGTTCTGGACCACAGAAGCAGGCCATTTCACACAAATCTAATGAGGGCCTCTTGTTTGTCTGCTGCTCTACGCACTCCTAAGAGGTGTGGGCACTTGCCAAATTAAAAAAAAAATCAAAGACCAGTTTCACTGAAGCCAGAGAGACTTGAGTTTCAGTCTTTGCTATGCTAAGGTGGCCTGGAGATCCTGGGCCAGTCGTTTTCTCTCCTGCTGTCTCCGTTCTTTTCTCTATAAAATAGTTATACCTGTGTGCTGCTAGGAAAGATTTAGCACAGTGCTTGGCTGACATTAGGCCCTTGATAAGTGGAAACATGGGAAAGTGTATTTGTACTAACAGCGTGTAGCATAGGCCGCCTTGTCTTGTAAGGATTTATTTACCCCTCTGTCTCGACCCTAATTCTGATCTTGGGAGGATCAAGGTTGCCACCCTGATCCTGATAGCTCCTGGTGTTCCTGGCACAGGCTGTGCCCATAGCAGGTGCTCAGTCAGTGGCGACTAGATCTGTTGGGCTTCCTTGGGTGGAGCAGGGTGGGCGAAGATGCTTTCCTTTCTCCATCTGTACCTGAGAAAATAATTGCCCCTTATTTGGGAACCTTATTTGGGAAATTTAAAGCGATGTGTGTGAAGTGTTTGGAGTCCTTTGAAAAGAAGGTACTGGGGGATTAGTGGTGTTTTTGCTGTTCTGGGGAAAGACCTTTGTGGTTCCCAGTGAATAAATTACGTGGAGTGAGTTTTCTAACACCTCCTACTCTGCTCTGTTCACTGCGCCTTTTTTTTAAATAACTGTCTACTTTAATGCTTCTTTGCTCATGACTTATAAAGATATATATTTTTGGTTGTGGACTTTTGACCCCTTTTTGCTCCCAGGAGAGACATTTCTATCAGAATAATAAAAGGTGTAAACTGTGTATGTTGCCCCTTCTCTGGGCTCCGGGTAGTTCATTGCGGGGTTAGGACTTCACAGGCTTGTGGTTTTGTGAACGGTTAGAAAGATAGTGGGAGATGGTTCCTATTAGACACTTGGTGACCTTTTAAACTTCTCCTCCTCTCCTCTTGTTCATCCCCTTTTCCGTTTACTAAGAGTCTTCAGATTTCAAATGAAGTCTGTTGTCCTCAGCATTTTGAGTATGCATATTTATGGCTGTCCACCTCTTCTCTTTGAAAGACAGAGGTGTTTATAGTCTGCTGTGCTTTATAAAGGTCCTGAGGTGAGTTGCCTGCCAAAGAAGAGCATCCCTCCAGGGGAAAGAGAGGATGGGAGAGCTGAGAAACCACTTACTTGTCTTAGAGCCCAGGTGATTAGAGGATTCAGCTGATGCCATCATTTGCCAGCTGACTCAGAGGAAGGGCCTGGAGCAAGTTATTTTTCAGGGCCCTTTCAGCTTAGAAACTGTCTTTAAGAGGAGAATTTTCCAAGCCAGAGTAGAATTTGTAAGCATGAATAGCATTCAGTTCATGAAAGAAGACACCTGGGGAGCGAACAAACATGAAGAAATGCTCATGATCACTAGCCATCTGATCAAAGCAATGATGGGCCACCACCTTATAACAGCATTGATGACGAAGTTTTAAAAAAATGCCAGAGAAGGTGCGGGGCTTGCATATACTGCCGGTGGCACTTTATGAATATGCAGTCACCGGGGAAAGCAGGATGGCACTTCTTCAAACAATGGAAGAGAAACATCAGATGGCCCAGCAGTTTCTCTCTGGGTATGTACCCTAAAGAACCTACCCTAAGAGGCGTAGCAGGAAGAGATATATGCACACCTGTGATCATTGTAGCGCTATTTACAATAGCAAGACTCTGGAAACAACCTACATGCCCAGCAGTGGGAGAGTGAATAGATACACTTTGGTACAAACACAATGGGATACGAGGCATCGCTAAAGAAGAGTTATGAAACGGTGAAGCACTTCATGGAGTGGATGGACTTGGAGCACAGTATGCTGAGTGAACTTAGTCAATCAGAAAGACAAATACTGTACGAGCCTGCTGTGACAAAGGAAAATCCAAGACAACGATTTTCATTCCAAAAGAAACAGATTTATATGGTTACCAGAGCAAGCTGGGAAAGGGAAGATAGTATTCTCCAAGAAGGAAAAGAGAAAAGAAAAGTGGGGAGGTGGCAGGGCAAGCTTTTGGGAGGTTTGATAATTAAACTGTTGAGTGCAAATTTGGTAATGTGAAATTAACCCCCCACCTAATTCACAATAGAAACTTTAAACAAGAAGAGAAGAATGAACAGCATTTTGCCAGATCACTTGCCTGTCTCCCAAACCTCACTTGCCTTTAGCCCTGAAAGAACAGGCTCACCCATAAGGTCTGTAGCCCAGAGGCCCGGGAGAGTACTTAGGAGTTTCAGGGGAAATGTGAGATTCAGCATATGCTAGGGTGCTGAAGCAGTGGCTTGGAATATATGGTCGCTGGGTCCCACTTGGGGACAACCCTCAGAGGCTGTAAGGGAAGTCCAGACTGCTCTGCATGACGGCCGAGAGCCATCATTGAACACAATTGCAAAGCGGTCAGTGTTTTATAGATTTTATGCCATTTCTCTCCTGATCACTAGGGGCTGATGAACCCCTACAAGCTTGATAACTACAAAGATTATCTTCATTCAACTCTTTTCAAGGGAGGACACAGCCCTGGAAGGAAAATGACTGTCCAGTGTCACAGATTAGTGGCGGAACAGAGATGAAAACTCACTTCCCTGAGTCATGCTCTTGTTCTGGTTACTAAACCATACCCTCACCTTTGCCATTCCCCAGAACTACCACACACCCTCTATCTTGTCTTCCAGGGAAAAGCTTCCTGTCTGACACCTGTCTTGAGCCTGTCCCCTTAAGTCAGTGTTCTCGTGTCAGCACCATGCTTAGCACAAAGGAGGCGCCATCAACTGTCCAACGGGAGCTACGTGGGTCTGCCCCTGACTTCTCTTTCTCTACTACTACCAAACTCCAGGCATCCTTCAGAGAGAGTGTGGGTTCAGGTCCAGACCACTGCAATAAAACGCTGCAGTAAAGCAAGTCACATGCCTATATTTGTTTCTCAGTGTATATAAAAGTGGTGTTTATACCAACCTGCAGCCAGTTAGGTATGCAAGAGCATGATGAAAAGGCTTGCAATATCATGAGAAGCCCCCAAGTGACCCAGAGCCAGGAGGTGGGTACGTGCTATTGGAAAGGTGGAGCTGATAGACCTGTTTAACATAGAGTTGTCACAGACCTTCAGTTATCTGTGAGACTCAATAAAATGAGGGACGCCCATAACTCATGCCGAATCATGGCTGCTAACATGTAAGTGTACATGTTTTGGTAAACAGTGCCTTCAGAAAAAGAAGTCTTACAACAGTGAGACACACCGGCACTGTGAAGAGCTCATCAAGTGGGGCAAGATTGATGATGCCCCTCACTCCCCACAGTAGGCCGCTGTCTGCCCCCTTCTCAGGGTTAGGCTTGCACTGGGGCACTGCCAGAGGGAAGTCGCTCCGCCCAGGTCTGGCTGACAAATGCAAAAGTTCTGGACGCGAGGGAGGTTAGACTCAGGACACAGGAGAGGCAGACGTGTATGGCAGCTGTCTTGGATGGGCTGTGAGTATTTCTGGATCCACTGGTGAGGCAGCTGTAACCCTCCTGCCTCCTCTTCCTTAAAATGCTGGGCGCACTGCCCCAACTGGGAAAGGAGAACGTCTCCTGTGTACCAACTGGTGTCGTCGAGCTGGTCTTGGCCTGTGTGTCTGTGATGCTGGCGGTGAATAGGACGTGCCTGTCAAGGAGATGGCCTGACACCGTGTGTGCAGCAGGGCGTACAAACATGGCAGTGCTCGTGAGGACGGTGCGGGAGCAGGCAGTGTTTGGTTCTGTTGTGCAAAGGGGCACTGTGAGTCAAAATTGACTCAAAAGCATCTGACCACAATAACAACAGTCCTTAAAGGAGGGGACGGCGGTAAAAGGAGCTCTTCTGTGGGACAGTCACTACCAGGGCTTCGGTGGTCCTCCTGACTCTGTGATCCAGTTTTGACCTGTCACCCAAAGTTCCTGTCAGCTGCTTACCTCATCTTCCTTTCTCTCAACGCTCTTTATCCCAGATCCATTCTGTAAAACATTTCAGCAGCCTGCCTAATATTCTTAAATACTCCCTCACTGCCACCGAGTCGATTCTGACTCACAGTCACCCTGTAAGACAGGATAGAATTGTCCTGGGGGTTTTAAGACTATGACTCCTTATGGGAGAAACCCACATCTTTCTCCTTCTACTGAAGTCAAATTACTGAACCCCCCCACTCCCCAAAAGCCACCGTGAGTCCCCAGTGCCTACTCAATGCAAGCAATGTCTCATAACTCTCCCCAGGCTCTTTTTGTTTGTTCTTTTCTTTTAAAAAATTGTACAGCCCAGGCTCTCTTTAATTCACCATCATCTGATATCTTTTCTGCTTGCAGAACTTTTCTTTCAGTCTCTGCCTGCTCATGTTCACACCCTTCTCTAACCACTCTAGGTTGACATTTGTGTCTTATTTTACCAATGCTGTTATAATAAAGTCCTTCAGTGCAATGATCGTGTGCTAGCCTCAGGTAATCTCTTATGGCCCCAGCACAGAGCCAGTGCCAGGAGATGCTTTTTTATTTAAAAAGCAGTTTTGTCACATTGTAAGAAGCACCAAGGTAAATAGCAGAAAGAAGTAAAACTCCTTTTTAGAATCAATACACCCACTCCTTACTTATTGACAGTCAGGTCCCCAAAACCAGGTCATTATACAAAAATAGAAGATGACTACATAACTGCCAATTTACATCATTACATAACTGCTAAACCACTGCACAGCTTGGCCTCAACCATATAGCCAGTATCAGTTTTGTCTTATACCTTGGCACTTGTTGCTGCCAGAAATAAACTATAAATGCGCAAAATAGTCATGTAGTAGATCTTTACTATTGTCAGAAGTGCAAAATACCAAAGTAAGATAGTAAGTGAGGAGGAGGAGATGGCTACATATTGAGCCGTCTTTGCTGGGTATATGGATAAAGCATATTCTGAATAATTTTTTCTTGGTAAGTTTTCCTAGGCCTTACCACCACTCAGTGGGAGTGGCCGTGTCCATGGCCATGGCCATGGCCATGAGTGTATTGCTTTTACCAGTATCCAAGCTCAGCTGTTCCCAGGATGCTTCTGCAGCTCCGCACTGAGTAGCAATTCTGCTTGAGGTTTTGGGTTTTTCTTAATGATTATTAAAATTGTGAATCAGGTGGGGAGTTATATTTCAGACCATCAACTCTGCATTTAACACTTCAAACCACTCATCAAACCGCCTCCCACCCCTTCCCTTCTCCCCTGATACCTCTATTCCCTCTTATGGACCTCATGCTCTCTCGCTTCATCTTCTCTCCTCCCACACACCCCTTTCCCCAATTTGGTAACCTCCAAAGTCTGTACCCTTTGGAATGCAAATCTTTGTCTTGTTTTTTTTCCTTATGGAAGTGGTCTCATACAGTATTTATTCCTTTGCGATTTATTCACTTTCTGCTTGAATCTTAAATGAGTGTGTAACTAGGAGCCAGAAGACCAAGTCTCTAAGAACATCTTACCCATTTACTAGCTTAGTGATGTTAGTTAAGTCATTGACTTCTCTGAATCTTTATCTCTACAGCAGAGAACTGTGCCTTCGTGGATTACCATTGGATCAGTATCTTAGAAGTGCTGTCTTTCTGAGCAGCGAGTAGTAAGGAAATAGTGGTGAGATAAGCATGCTGTGACCCATCGAGAACAATGAGAGAGTGCTTGCTTTACTGTTTTGGCCTATATTTGGTCTGAATTCCTCTGCCCCGTTGGTCACTAGTTAATGTGTGTGATTACATGCATTAGGGTGGTCCGGCTCCTTTCACTCCCCATTACTGTGTCACTCCTGTTACTGCAGAGACGGAGGAGGTCAGATTGCCTAATGAAAGGGCCAGGGGCCTCTGTCCATAGGAGTCTAGGTTTTGGATCCTCTGTTAGGAGGTGTAACATGAGATATGTGTTATACTTGATGTATGGGATAGGATTCTGGGCCCAGGAGCTCGTTGTTGCCTCTACAGTGCCTAGGCTGTCCTTGAACAGATTCATTACGTAGACACTCACTAACTTATTGATTATCCATTTACAAACATCAGCTGTTTAGCTTGTATGTCTGTACAAGGGAGGTAGCAAAAACAACAACAACTGGAATTGCACTGGGCGGAGTAGAGCTTTTGTAGTATGCATATTCCCCCTCCCCTCCCCCTCTCCCCAATTCGGCGAGCATCAAGCAACTAGCTCTGAGTTAGTGCACCCAGTGGCGTTGCCTGGGAAGGTCCTCTCTGGTCACAGTGTGTTTTTTCATAAAAGCAGTTTTGCTCAAACATTGTTTTTTGTGGTGGCCAACTTATAAGAGAACAGCATGCAGCTGTGAAATTTTGTTTTCCTGCTCGGGGAAAATGCCACAGAAACTGTTGTGATGTTGAAACTGCTTACAAGGACAGTGCTATGGGGAAAACTCAATGTGCAAGTGATTTTCTTGTTTCAAAAAGGTGAAATGTCGAGTGACAAACCTCGTTCTGGACGTCCATCAACTTCCCGGACAGCTGAAAATGTCAACTCGTAGTGCATGTGGAGCTCGTGTCACTTCATCAAGCTCTCCATTGAGAGGCTCTGAGAAGAGTTATGCACGAGTGTGTGACAACAGCCTGATTTGTGGCAGACGGGGGGCTGGTTTGGCACCACAATGCACCTGCTCATGCAGCCATCTCAGTGTGCCAGTTTTTGGCAAAAAACAACATGCCTCTCTTGCTCCACACACCTTACTTACCTGACCTCGCTTCATGCAATTTCTTTTTGTTTCTGCGAATGCAGAGGGACATGAAAGGACAGGGATTTGCTGACATAGAAGAGGTGAAGAAAAAAATGAAGGAGATACTATTAGCCATCCACACACATGAGTTTGAAAGCTGTCTCCAAGAATGGAATCGCAGGTTTGACAAATGTGTTAAGTGTAATGGAGAGTACTTTGAAGGTGATAAGGTTGTTTTAAAAAAAAAAAGTTACATACATAGCTTAGGGGGAAAATTCCTGGTTTGGGGGATACCCCTTGCATATTTGAGGAGGCGGCCAATTCTAATGGAGAGCAAGTATCCTGTAGTTTTCGACTGTACTCGGTTTGGCTGAATTTAATAGAAAATCATTAATAGAGAAAAGTTGTGCCTGAAGCTTTTTGCACTCATAAATGCAGTCAGGAGGCCCAGGGTGCAATTAGCAGTCTGCATGTGTTTCTAGAAACCTTAGGGCATCAGCATCTTCTTGCTGAGAGTAATCCGACCTCGTGGCTGCAGGTAGAGAGGATTGGTGTCTGTGGGCATGCAGTGAACAGATTCCTGGGAATGGAGCTCAGGCTCGTAGGCCCTGATGTGCCATAGCCCTGCTCCACTGGGGACGCCTGCCGGGCTCAAGCTAAATACCCATCTTGCTCATATTACATCTTAGCAAAGTCAGAGTTTCCATTACCGCCACATAGGAGACATGGAGGCACAGTGACTGCTAGCCTCTACAAGACTGGCTGTCTGCGCTTAGTGCTTCCAGGGTCAGAGAGCCATCAGTGCATAATTGCGTGTAGCTGTTGCATTCTTGCCGCAGCTGGCATTTAATGGGGGCTGATTATGTGCAAGCCATGGTCTCACTTTTTCTCTATACCCACTTAATAATCAAATCTTGTCGAGCTTAGTGTAGACATTTCTATTGAAGCATTCCCTCCTCGTTATTCCTATTATCATTAATATTCTATTCATCCTGAACGCTCTTGAGGTATTACAGCAACTTCCTCTGGTTATTCCCCCAGGGGTACAGTCTGCTCTGCTGCTAGAGGTGGTACTTTTAGGTAATAAATATGTACATGCAACTCCTCTGCCTAGACTTTGTCTTTTTGACATCTGGCACTCAGGGCCATTCACATCTAACGCCAATTGCCTTTCCAACTCTTATTGTTGCCTCTTTCTACCATGAGCCGTTTGTTAGAAAAATTCTTCTTTGCAGATATGCTTGGGGTGGGGGGTGCAGAGTTTAGAACTCAACGTGTGATATTGAAGGATTCTGTGGACAAAATATTAAATGACAAAGAATGGCAGTAATACAGAGTTAGTGTATCAAAAGAAATTATTCTCCTTCAGTCATATCAGGAGCTAGCATATGATGAAGAACTGTTTGTATTAAAGGAAGAAGTCCAAGCTGCACTGAAGGCCTTAGCGAAAACAGGGTGCCAGGCTTTGACAGAATGCCAGTTGATCTAAAAATTGATGTAGCACTGAAAGCACTCAGTAGCCTAGGCCGAGAAATTTGTACGGCAGCTTCTTGCTCAACCAACTGGAAGAGTTCCATATTTGGGCTCATTCCAAAGAAAAGTGACCCAATATAATGTGGGGATTATTGAACAGTATCATAATGTCACATTCAAGTACAATTTTGTTGAGGATAACTTAAAAATAGATGCAGCAATACATCAACAGGGAGCTGCCAGAAATTCAAGCTGGATTTAGAAGAGACTATAGGAAAAGGGATATCATCGCTGGTATCAGATAGATCTTGATTGAAAATAGAATATCAGAAAGCTATTACTTGTGTTTTACTTAGTATGCAAAGGCATTTGACTGTGTCAGTCATAACTAAATGTGGATAAATTGCAGGATGGAAATCCCAAAACGTTTCATTGTGCACAGCCCAAGAGCCAGCCAATTGAATACTGCATAATTTAAAATCAGGGAAATTCTGTGTCAGGGTTGTACCCTTTTCACGATACCTAATTTATATTGTGAACAAAAGCATCAGGACTAGAGGAGGGCTCATTAACAATATGTGATTTGCAGATTGTTGCTTGCTGAAAGCTAAGAGGACTTGAATTTGAACCATTTACTTATGAAGATCAAAGACTACAGTGTGGATTACAACTCATCTAAAGAAAACCAAAATCCTGACAATTGAGCCATAGACAATATCATGATAAATGGAGAAAAGATTGTTGTTCTGAAGGGTTTCATTTTACTTATATTCACAATCAATGAACATGGAGGCAACAGTCTAGAAATAAAACGGTGCATTGCACTGGGCAACTTTGTGCAGGATACAGTGCAAAGATGTCCCTTTGAGGACTACGGTGGGCCTTCCCAAACCCTGTTTCCACTTGCCTCACATGCACGTGACACCTGGACAGTGACTAGGGAAGACTGGGGAAGAGCATGGAAAGTGCCACGGACTGCCAGAAGAACAGACACATGGACCTTGGAGGAAGTGCAGCTAGAATGCACTTCAAAAGTGAGGATGGCGAGACACTGTCTCACCAGCTTTGGGTTTGTCATCAGGGGACCAGTCCTGGGAGAAGGCTTGAAAAGAGGAAGGCCTTAAGGCAGTGAGAGGCACTGACACAGTGGCTGCAGCAGGGGCCCAAGCATAACACTGGTGTGGATGGCGCTCCGTGTTTCCTTCTGCTCTGCTGGGGAGCCAACACCTGGCCACAGCAGCAACAATCCAGTTCACCCATTAAAATAAATGTCACCTCTTCTCCGAAACCTTCCAGCTCTCTAACTCACCATTGCCTTTTGGAGAACACATACCATGTACTAAGTGTTACACTGGTTTGTGTGGTGTGATTAAATTGACCTCAGATTAAACTGCTGAGGTAATTTCTTCATCTTTACCTCTAGTACATACCACTCTCCCAGAAGAAAAGAGGACTCAGTATACATTACTGAATTTGTACAAGGCTATCTAGAAATCCATACTCAGAGAGCTGTTGATTTAGCAAGAAACACAAATTACCTCATGACAATATTGAACAGAATGGGATAAAAATCATAAGTGAAACTTTAATATATAGAATTCTAATAAGACAAAAGCACCTGTCTGAGATGAACCATTTATCATTGGCATTATCTTTGCTTATACTTCAGATGATTCACTGGCTAATTGGTTTCACCTTTTTTATTAGCCAATACTCACTGCCCTCACATTGATTCTGACTCAGCAACCCTATAGCACAGAGTAGAACTGCCCTTTGGATTTCTGTGACTTAAAATCTTTACAAAAGTAGACAGCTTTCAGGAACCCAATTAGAGCAGCCAGTCCACAGAGAGGATCACATGGCCAGCCCCACTGTGAGACATGACACCCCTCACTGACCCATGGCCCTGCGGGGGACAGCACCGGAGACAGTGTGGGAATTGCGCCTGACCTGAACCCGCTACACCGGGGCAAAGCACTGGGGGAGTGCAGCAGAACAGCAAGGGAATGGAGCAGCAAGGTCCCCAGGGAATGCTGAAGGTGGACTTAGGGGTCAGGGCGTGGTAACCCAACAGACTGGACTGGAAAACACTCCTAAAGGCCAACAAACAGTCCTTGAACTAACTACAAGCTTTTCTTGTCGTGTTTTGTTCTTTGTCAGTGGTTTGGTGTTGTTTTGTTGTATATCCTTGCTTGGTCTTGCTCTGTCTTGTTTTTGTGCATGTTATTATCTCCGCAGGTCTGTCTAAATAAGATAGGCTGGATGAACAACCTGGAGGAAAAACACGGGACCGACAGTTCCGGGGAACATGGGCTAGGGGGAGGTGGGGGGGGGGTAAGGAAGTGGTGTTAACAAACCCAGGGAAAAGGGAACAACAACTGATCCAAATTGGTGGTGAGGTAGGTGTGGGTGGCCTGGTAGGGCATGATCAAGGGTAATACAATGAAGAGGTATTGCTGAAACCCAGGTGGGGACTGAGCATGATAGTGGGACAGGAGGAAAGTCGAGGGAAATAGAGGAAAGAGCTGGAAGGCAAAGGGCATTTATAGAAGTCTAGATAAAGATATTTACATATGCAAATATATTTATATATAGGTTTAGTATTAAGGTAGCAGAAGGATATTGGGCCTCCACTCAAGCACTCCCTCAATGCAAGAATATTTTCTTCTATTAAATTGGCATTCTATGATGCTCACCTTCCCGACACAATCGCTGAAGACAAAATGGGTGAATAAGCAAATGTGGTGAAGAAAGCTGATGGTGCCTGGCTATCAAAAGGTATAATGTCTGGGGTCTTAAAGACTTGAAGGTAAACAAGCGGCCACCTAGCTCAGAAGCAACAAAGCCCACATGGAAGAAGCACACCAGCCTGTGCAATCACGAGGTGTTGAAGGGATCAGGTACAAGGCAGCATCAGAACAAAAAATCTTAACCATAGTGAATGAGGCGGGGAGTGTGGAGTGGAGACCCAGAGCCCATTTGTCAGCCACTGGAAATCCCCTTGCAGAAGGGCCTAGGGGAGGAGAGGAGCCAGTCAAGGTGCGATGTAGCACCGATGAAAAATACAACTTTCCTCTAGTTCCTAAATGCTATATGTTTCCCTCCTCCGCCACACACACACACACCCATTGTCATGATCCGAATTCTACCTTACAAGTCCGGCTAGACCAGAGGACGTACACTGGTACAGATAGGAACTGGAAACAGGGAATCAGGGCCAGTGGTGTGAGTGGCGATACTGGGAGGGTAGGGGGAGAGTGGGTTGGAAAGAGGGAACCGATTATAAGGATCTACATGTGACCTCCTCCCTGGGGGATGGACAACAGAAAAGTAGGTGAAGGGAGACGTCCGACAGGGCAAGATATGACAAAATAATAATTTATAAATTTGTGAGGGAGGAAGGAGCAGGGAGGGAGGGGAAAAATTGAGGACCTGATGCCAGGGGCTTAGGTGGAGAGCAAATGTTTTGAGAATTAGGGCAATGAATGTACAAATGTGCTTTACACAATTGATATATGTATGGATTGTGATAAGAGTTGTATGAGTCCCTAATAAAACAATTTTTTTAAAAGTAGACAGCTTTCATGTTTCTTCTGAGGAGTGACTAGTGGGCTCGAACCACTGACCATGAATTTAGCTGCTTAGTGCATAGCCCTTTTCAGAGTTCCTTAATATTGGTCATTAGTGACTACTAAGAAATGAAACAATATTTTGGAATGGACTAGTTGGCATCTAGCAACAGTGTTTCAACTTTCTTATGTTTACATCTCACAGCAAAAACGAAAACCTGACCCAGACCTTTGTGCACTAGCCCTTGTTAGCAGCTTTAAACCCATTCTTAAACCTGGAAATAAAAGCAGAAAGACACTTCCTATAACGTTTCCTACTTATCCTTTCTAACTAGTGCTTGTAACAGAGCAGGCAGGGGTCTAAAATCTGTTAAAGTTTAACCTGTTCACCTCGAAGAGCTAGCTCGCTGTTATCTTGCTCAAGTGACCAATGAGAGAAACTCAGTTGCCCACTTTTTCCCTTGCCCTGGAGATCCTAACCTTTTCCTGCTCATTCGAAGGCTCTCCTTTTGACTTTAGACTTCAGTGTAAGCATTGTGCCTCCAAATCGAGAACTCAGTCAAACAGTAGAAATGAAAAGAGAGGTCTGGAAGAGGGTTTGCTTTGAGGGGGATTGTGGAGTTTCCAAGGACATGGGCCTTCTCAGGCCTGCAAGGAGCTGTGCTTGAAAAGGGCGGCAACTTGAACGTAGACTGACTCAGCCTCGCCCCAAATCCTTGTATTCAGAATTTCTGTGGAATTTGTAAAAGGCATGAGCATGAAGTACTATAACAGGTTACTCTGACATAAAACACTATTTATGCTTTCTTCCGAGGTGTGTGCTGAGCAGTGTGCTCTCGTTATCCTGAAGGAGTATACAGTCTACTGCTGTGTGTATGGGAGGGAAGCCTATAAACAGACCCTTGTTGACAGCTGCATCGAGTCAGCCCCCAGTGACCCAGGCACAACAGAACCCTGCTCCGCCTTGTGCCATCCTCACAGTTGTTTGCAGATCAGTGTTTTGATCCATAGGGCTTTCACTGATTTTGGAAATAGATCACCATACCTTTCTTCCCAGTCCATCTTAGTCTAGAGCAGTGGTTCTCAACCCTCCTAATGCCGCGACCCTTAAATACAGTTCCTCATGTTGTGGTGACCCCAACCATAAAATTATTTTTGTTGCTACTTCATAACTGTAATTTTGCTACTTTATGAATTGTAATATAAATATCTGATATGTAGGAGGTATTTTCATTGTTACAAATTGAACATAATTAAAGCATAGTGATTAATCACAAAAACAATGTGTAATTATAATTCTTGAAGTATCATTTTACCTCCAGTGCTGCTGCTTATAACACAGTAGCTGCTTTCAACACAGCAGCTGTTTTCTACACAGTAGCTGCTCTCTACACATGTGTGACTGGTCTGCATAAATACATTATGGCATCAACCCTGTCACATATGCCTGTGTTTGTCCGTGGTGTATGTGATGGGATTGGCACGATGTCATCGCGCTGGGTACTCGTATGTGGCCATATCTGCATGTGGACGGACCCGCCTGGATGTAGATAGAGGAGCTGTGTCTTGGTTCCTAAGACTATCAGAAACATGTGTTTTCTGGTGGTCTTGGGTGACCCTGTGAAAGGGTTGTTGGACCCCCAAAGGGGTTGCAATCCACAGGTTGAGAACCACTGGTCCAGAGACTGCTGACACCTGCTCGGTATCATAGCAGCCTAAACTGTATGTGAGGTGAGTTGCTTGGAGTTGAACCCTGACATCTCCCGCGTAGAAGGTAAAACTTCTACTGCTGAGCCACCACACCACTGCCCCTGTAGGCAGAGCATTAAGGTAGTTATGCTACAGTGTTCCTGGAGGAAGTGTTAAATACCAGTAACAGAGAAAGCACTAAATTTTGGAGAGACTTAAGCTTGACAGAAAATGTGATGCCTTCTGTGTAAAAAGAGAACAATAACCCCCCGTTTTGTTATGATGCTCGAAGAGATCACATTGTGAAACTTTCAACACAGCTTCTGAAGCATGGTGCAAGCATTCAGCAAACGCTTGTTGCGATTCTTATTATAGAGACATGCTAATGAATTGATAAATGACGGTACACCCACTGATGGCAAGCAGCACAGAGATTCTTGAAAGTAGACCACCAGGCCCTTCTTCCTCGTCCATCTTAGTCTGGAAGCTGAGTCTCTAGCTAATTTAAACAAACAGTGAAATGACTGGAGGGTTCCTAAGGCTCACCAAATGGAAAAGAGAGTTTGGCAACAGCTACTGGGAAGAAAAGAGAGAGAGAAGCACAAGGATCTTTTCAGAGGAGTTCAAAAAGTTCACGAACAATTCTGTTATCTCTTAAGTCCATGTTTGCTGTCAACTTTCTGAAGCCCCCTCATGGTAATAGGAACCTGAATGCACTCTCTTTCGGGTGGTTCTACTTTAGCAGCTTCTTAGTTTAGATGGCTCTGCTTTCAGAAGTGAGAGACCCATTCGTCTAGCTTGGTCTGTTTGCCACTCTCTGTGGTGAGGGGTCTGCTAACTCCTGGATTTGGGGTAAAGCAGGTCCCCTAAGGAAAGGGCGCAGAGACAGAGAACAAACAAGACAATATCAGAGCACACATCCCTTGAGGCTGATGAAGGAAGCCACTAGGTCAACCCAAGGGACAGCCTCTGGCCATTTCTCTTGGTCACGTCATCTGGAATGCCCTGGCCTGTGACTCCATGCCACTCTGTTGGGAGCAGGTAGTAGAATCTGACATTTACTGAACTTTCTTTTGTTTCTCTAAGCCCATTCTTAAGTTTGATTGATTGCTAAAATCAGAACTCTGGACTTTGACAATAATAGAACAAAGGAAGCTTTTCTGCCTCTGTATATTGCTGTTCTTGACAGACATTAATTATTACCTTTTCACACGTTTGCATTTTCAGCTCATGATCAGAGATTTACCTTGGGACTTTATTTTTACTACCTAGTCAACCCTATAGGAGTCCTGGTGATGTAGTGGTTATGCTTTGGGCTATGAGCTACAAGGTCCGAAACTTGAAACCATCAGCTGCTCCATGGGAGAAAGATGGGCTTTCTACTCCTGAAAACATTCATAGTCTCAAACTTACAGGGGCAGGTCGACCCCTCACAAGGCTGCGATGAGTCAGTATTGACTCAATGGCAGTGAGATTTTTTAGTTAAACTCTTCCTTTATCCTGTTGTTTATTCGCTCATTCATTATTCACTCACGCGCGCATTCATTCATTCCATATATCCATCTGTCAACCTGGGCATGCAGCTAGCTGTACATGCCGCTTGTTGAATCTCATCTTGTTTTCATTGTTTTTCTAACCATTCTAGAGTCATTTCTATTTTCCAAATATAGAAATTGTCTCTGTGAGCATTGTGCATATGTGATTCTCCACTTACGACTGAATTGGAAACAGAAATAGGTAACATAGAAAGGGCACTTGATATAGGAACTGGCCACCTGGTTAGAAGTCCTGGCATTACAACTTAAAGAGTCAACTCGTAATTTTCTTGGGAAAGTCACTTAACATGTTTCTGTCTTTGCTTCCTTTTATACAAGGAGGCTTCACACAATTGGTGGGGAAACTTCACTATCTTTTAATTCCATATTTCCACACAAAACTGGAATTTCCAAAATAAACAATAGGGATTTAATCCTATAGCAACCTTAGCTGATGCCATTTAAAAATAATTTGGTATAATGAGATTTGAGGACGATCTTATCCTCATCTAGGTCTTATCACAACTGGGACATGCTTTCCTCAGATTGTCACTTTGTCTGCTAAAAAGCGTAGAAAAAATTTAAATTGCCCATCTTTTCATGTGTTACTATTTTTCCTTTTCTTTCTTGGCATGAACACAATTTTCCCTGGACTTGCCTAACACACACACACACGGTTAGAGTGTTATTTGTTTGTATTTTGTGGTTATTGCTGAAAGACCCTCAGGAGATCTCTTCGCTATAAAGCAGTCAGTGAGTTACATACACACACTTGTGTTTCCCTGCCTTTCCATCTCCTCTCACTTTGTCAGTCTCTCACCTAAGTAACCCACAGTGGGCTCGTGTCTTAGCAGTACCATCCGACCAACGGACAGACAGGCCGGTGTTCTCTGTGCACTTGCCTGCGGGCTGCACAGTGACTGCACCATGTGGTTCTGACATTAGCACTACCTGCAGTGCAGTTCTTTGCACTGGCTTGTTCTATTCCTTTAACCTCTGTGTGGCAGATTAAAGGAATAGAGAGGGAATTAGTGTGATGCCACAGTTTGCTATTCCCAGGACGAGCCTCCTTCTGGTGAATATGGTGTGTTTCTCATTCTCCAGTCAGCAGCTCTAGCCACCCATCGCCATTCATTCATGCCAACTATTCTAAGTTACTGGCAGCAACCTGGCCTCAAGAGAGTATCCCAAATATTTATTCTTAACCTTCATGCTGATTAGATCTTCGTCCATACCAGCTTTCTTCGGTTCTCCTCTCCATCCTCCTAATTACACCTGGCAGCCAGTCTCCACCCCTGCTTTCTCGGGAGTGAGGCTTGGCTACATGAGGGTCATCTGATGTTTTCATTACTAACCGCTCATGACCGTCCTGGCGACCCATTTCTAGCTATCATGGAGATGGGAAATCTCTGAGGTGTGTTTGCCCAGGACCCGGCAACACTTCTTAGCGCTGCCTCTACGGATCACTGAGTTGTAGAGCACAGGAAGGGGCCGCCACGTTACTGCTGATGTCAGCCTAGGGACGGAAGCATTGCGGCTGCACTGTGCATTCTAATCTCACCCTACGTTCCCCATCCATCCGATCTGCTCAAACATTAATTTCCTCTTCTCTAAAGTGGTGATGAGAATAATAATCATCCCTCCCGGAGTCTTAGGGAAGGTTTAAGTGGGCTAATGCCTTAACACAGTGCTTGGTACCGACAAATACTGGACTTAGGGACCTGTTTCTTGAATTGCTTTTGTGGCACACAGACTGGGGCAAGGGGAGCCACGTGGAGGATGTCATTCAGCGTCCCCGCCGGTAGAGCAAGGAGAAGGGCTCCCTGTGGTGATGTGACTTGGAGGTTCAAGCGAGCACGGCACACTTGTGGAAACTACACCCAGTTTGCTCTGTCGGGAGGGTGAGAGAAAGTGAGGAGGGGGGAGGAAAGATGACCAAGAACACATCACAAAGGACCTTGTCCAGCTGTTTACACTTGGTCCCACGGCAGCCCTAGATCCACGTCTCCCGGTTCCTCTAGTTGTCAGTCGCATAAAAGTCTGTAAGAGCAACAAGAACAAAAAAGGGAAAGAGGACCATGAACTGGCCTCACTCCTCAAAAAATACTACCTTGATGAAGAATGTGCCAGATTCATTAGTGCTTCACTTGGGTTCCCTGCTCAGTCTCTCATTCATTCATCTGTTGATTCCCAGCCCAGTGCTCTTGCCTTACTAGCCCCCCACCCCCACCCCTCCCCTTTGTTTCGGATTCTCTTTCTAATTTGTGAAGGCGCCGTGGTGATGCGGTGGTAAAGTCTTGGTTGCTAACTGGTAGGCCACTCCATAGGAGAGAGACCGGGCGGCCTGCTTCTGCGGAGACTCACGGCCTTGGAATCCCTGCGGAACAGTCCTGCTCTGGCCTTTCGGCTCCCTGGTTTGGTTTGGTTTTTAATATATTATGCTGCTCCCCTTGGGACGTAAACTCCAAGACCCGTCCCTGGCCTGCTCATGTTTGTTTTCTTTGCCCCTTGTGATTGCCTCTGCTATAACATTTGTAGTATGTGTTAAGTAATCCTTAAGGTAACATTTTTATTATGTCATAAAAAGTGCATGGCAAATATATTATAACTCATGGACTTTGTTTAAAAATGAACGGATAATTTATTGAGTGTGTTACATGAGCCTTGCTCCCCTCCCAGTTCAGCTGAGACCTGCTGCTCATTTCGCCTAGCCTCCTATTGAGTGCTCCCACCCTGTGACAAGCCGGGAAAGCAGACCCAGGGTTGGCTAGAAATGACGTCATAGTTTATGTACTCAATAAAAATTTAATTAAGTCATTACAGGAATTGCAGTCATCATTTAACCCTCTGATTTCTTCTGTTTCGTTTATTATTAAACATTCAGTAATACCAGTCACCAAATCCTGATGGCGTATAAAATATCTGCATGAATTTTAATAGCTTAAATAAATGGGAAAATATGAGTAACTGATATAAAAGGAACCTTCTCCTTGTGGTGGTTCTGTATGCCTGGCTTTTTTAGAAAGGAAAGCATTGTGGAGCGGAGAAGAGTTTAGTAAGTGAACAGCCCCACATCGTCTAGAAGGATTTTCTCGTTTGGTGTCTGGCTCACGGGCAGAGGACTCCATATAGGACTTTCTGGCAAGCAGAGACACAGGGAACCTTCACGCCCAGCAGCAAAAGCTTCATTGAGGGAATCAAATGCCAGCAAGGGTCCACGGGCAAAATCCCTTTCTCTTGGCTGCTGGGCCTGGCCCGACCGTCCTGGGGAGCTGAGGCTAGTAGTGCAGGAAGCTGTTCCTCACCTGTGGCCTGCAGATCGTGTGTCTGCACCAGTGGAGCTTCCACCCTCTTCCAGGAAGGGCCCGTTTCATGATCTAATCCAGCCTGGGTGATGATCTCTGAGAAGCAGCCTTAGCAATGGCAGCTTGGCATTCCTCAGCTAAAGGTGAAGGGGGGGGGGGGGCAGCTTTTCATCCAGTACAAGGAGATAGAGGAATCTGGTCAATCAAGAACTCCACTCATTGGCTTAAAGATGCTGTGTGTGGCACTCGGGCCTTGTCATCAGCTGGCCAATTGGAACTCCTGCTCTGGTGGAGGACACATTGTTGAGACTCGGTTGTGTGAACCCGGTGACTGTGTAGTTTGGGATCTAACCTAAAATAAGCTGGCAAACTGACAAAAAACAGAATCGGATATGGCCTGGCAATTTGACTTTTTAGGTCCTTCTCTGAACTCCTGGTTCTGTAAATCGTCTTCTAGTGGTGTCCTTTGACTTATCCTTTTGTTTTGCTATCTTGTTCCGGTAGGTTAATCCCTATATCCTGAAGAAGAACATGGTCCTCATGACAAATAGTTTCTATGCTGCAATCTTGGGATATGACGAGGTAAGGTCATTTGCCCTCCCCAAAAGGTTTCAGATGATGAGCACCTCCAAGGGATGCTTCCGGGGCCATCGCCACCGCCTGCCGTCATGGCTTCACATGTATCTCCTCTGTATCTTCGCTGGCTGGACAACTGGCATGAATATGCGGCAGTTTGCCCAGTGCGTAGACAATATGGTCAAATCACTAGTCAGGTGCCAGATAGGGGGTAGGGAGTAAGGGCAAACCCAGTCCCTGTGCTAGCCCCAGGGGCACCCAGCGCATTCTCCCAAAGCTTGACACCTGTGGAGGTTGCTTTAATTATAAAAGAACACACAAAATGTACATAGGTGGTTGAAGCAGAAAACAGAACCCACTCCCCACTTTTGCCCAATTCTCTGTCCAAGAAGATAACGGATAATTTATTGAGGTCCTTGCAGACGTCATCCGTGCATAGACAAGCACTTGTACCTCAGAATGAATATATGGATTTTCTTTGTGCAAATGGTAGCTACTCTATGCACAATATTTTGCAGCTTGCTTTTTTTTAACCTAATGCTTTCTCTTGGACAGCCTTCCACATCAGAACATTTAGATCTAGCTCATCTGTGTTTTCTCTTAACTTTCATTATGAACAGTTCCAAACACAGAAAAGTTAAGACTGTAATAAACTTCGCTGAGACTCATTATTCCTTACCTTTTGCACAAGCCATGTCCTTTTATGCCCTTTTGGGGTGACCTCCAGATTGAATGCCAGCACCCTCTCCTGGGAAGCCCCCTGGAACTTCCCTGGCACAATCCTTCCATCTTTACCTGCCTGAGCATTGCTGCCACCCTCACCAGGCTAAGGCTTCACTCCGTGTGGTGGCTGTGCGTATTGTGTTTGTATTTCTGTCGCCTAGCACAGAGATTGATGTGCGATTGGTGATGAATGAGGAAGGGCAGAATAGCATAAAGGAATGAAAGCAAGGAACTAGATTTCAGACTAGAGGACATGATCAGTCTGAAGATAAATGAAGCCAAGAAATGAACTTGCCCTTCTCCAAAGCTCCAAAGACTCTCTTTTTAAAAAATGACTTGCTCAGGGACACGGGACTAGTAGAAGCTGGAGCGGGGTGGGGGTGGGGGTGGGGGGGGGTGTCTCCTGATTCCCAATATGCTAGATATCTCCAATCATAAAAGACAAACTTAGCACACTACACTGTACACCATGAATTTAACTTTAGTTTTTTTGTGGGGAGTGTTCAGAAACACTGCTTAAATGTGCACATCACTTGTTAAATTGGATGCAGCCTGTCTTCCGAGGGTTAAGACTGAAGCAGCACTTTCCCTCTCAGCTTTAGTTGGGTTCTTACTGCAGGGGAGCTTGGTTGACTTTTCATCAGTGTTAATAAGGACGCTCTGAATTTTCACTGTTTTCTTTGTGCCCAAGCCTAAGCATTTCACCTAAACATACCTGCCCATAAGCATCTAACTCTCAAACACCTCTCTGAAAATTCCAGTTCAGTAGAAGCAGAGCCTGGTCTTTTCACAAGTACCCCAGTGACTCTTAAGAGCAGAAACTTTAGGAAATCTGTTAATAACTTGATTTATCTCTCACATATTCTGATTTAATTGGTGTAGGTGGGCATCTGTAATTGCACAAGTTCCCCCAGGTGATTTTAATGTGTAATTCTTGGCCATTCCATTTTAATGTGCATGGGTATCACCTGGAGATCCATTAGCATGCAGATTCTGACTCTGCAAGTCTGTGCTGGGATGTGAGATCCTGCTGTTACTGAAAGGTTTTGGTCCTTTGGGTGCTGCCTGTCTGCAGACCACACTTTAAGTGATAAGACTCTAGTGTTGTGCTCTTCAATAAAGAGCCACATGTGACAGTTAGATTTAAAAGTTATTGTGAAAACGGAAAATTCCGTTCCTCAGATACTAGCTACATTCCAGCACTCGGTAATCCTGTGTGGCTTAAGGGTGACTGTGTCAGACCGTACAGATGTAGAACAATTTCATCATCACAGAGCCTTCTGTTGGACATGTTTCCATAGCAACCTTTCCCTAGAATCTGGCTTGGATGGTGCCTCCATCCTGGCCATTTTAGAACTTTCCTGTTTTCAGCTACTTCAGATTCAGAGTCCTCGTGGCCTTTCAGACTCTGTAGCCTGTTCTCTTTCCCACTGTGGCATGCCCCACCCGTGCTTCCCTCCCACTACCCTGTCACGGAAAGCCTTTGGTCCAAATGGGGCTGGCCCTCAGAAGGCTGTACCTGTTGAGGCTCTATTGGGCAGTGCAGTGTGGAGGGTAGGAGCTGAGTCTCTGTTAGTTTTGTACCTTAGGGCCTGGCCTTCTTTCTTTTTTTTTTGACAAGTTTAAAACATGTATTTAAAATACAATTTATTAAATGCTTAATCTGCCGACTCAGGAGCCCGAGGTGCGGGTAGGCAGCTGCCCACTACACCAGCAGAGCAAGACTGCAGCCCTCCCTTCCATGCCCTTGGCTTCAGACACCCAAGGGGCTCACACGCACTCCTGGGACCACATGACAGGAAACAGGACCCCCGAGGTTTCTCAGATCTCTGCTTACCAGGGAGGCTTGGAAGTAGGCCCGCCAGCCCATCCCGGAGTAGAGCACCCCCAGATGGGGCAGAGCAGGGTATGGCTGGGCTGGACGAGGCAGGGCAGGTGGGCTCTGGAAGGGTCTGATGGTAGCAGATAGGGTGTTGCCTCCTGCCTGCGGGTGGGGAGCACCCTGATTGAACGGGCTGAGAAGGGCTGGTCACCAGGCCCAGACCCCCAGCTCCTTTGGTCATAGGCTGACAGAGTAGTGGCTCATGGGAAGCGGTTAGCTGGCAGGTCTGAGGCCTGGGTCATTGGGTCAGGGAGGAGCTGGGGAAAGGGAACACGGGGACAGTACCATGAAGGCAGAGAAAGGGGCAGCAGCCTCAGGTTTCTGTCCCCCAACCCCCCGTTTTTCCAAGCCAAAGCCTGCAGCTAAAAAAAAAAAAGCACTTAAGGAAAGCTACAGACAACTACAAAAACAAAACAAAATCCAAACCTTTCTCCCATCTCCCCTCCCGCCTCCCCCCAACACAACAGTATCCTGTTTTCGGTTTCCTGCCTGCCACCCCTCCATCTAGGAAGCCAGGGCATGGCTGCTGGTGAGTGTGCCGGGCACAGTGGGCAGAGCCCCGTCTTTGGCTGGAGGGAGGTGGGTACGCCAGGCCTTGCCATGGCCTAATTGCAAACACCCCTCAGCGAGCCCTCCCCGTGAGGCCAAGGACCAGGTGGTCCCAGTGGCTGAGCAATCAGCACCTCTGGTCTTCCCACCTGACCCACCTCTGCCACTGAAGGGACAGCCTCGCCTTGGGCCAGAGACCACTAGCACATGATGGCGGCCAACGCCATACATCTGAGAATGTATTGGTCAGGGCAGTGGAACTTTAAGGATAGCAGCCAACATTCTCCCTTGCCTACTGGGGAGCTCAGTGCCCCTCAGAACATGACGCAGCTACCTGCACCTCTCACCGACCGAAGCTCGGTTCCAGCTCTGCTCACCATCTCCTGGTTCACAGCTTTAAGGCTATGCTACAGGCTAGCCATCGACTCAAGTGGCTAGCCCTGCCCTCTACAGGAAAGTATGGTGGCACCTGGCCAGCTGGGCCTGCCTATCATGCCTGCTGGCAAGGCTAAGCCAGGGCCTGGCCTTCTTGTAAACCTTTTTTTTTTTCTTTTCTTTAAATCATTTTATTGGAGGCTCATACAACTCTTATCACAATCCACACATACATCCATTGTGTCAAACACATTTGTACATTTGTTGCCACCATCATTTTCAAAACATTTTCTTTCTACTCGAGCCCTTGGTATCAGCTTCTCATCCCCGCCCCCCAATGAACTCTTGACAATTTATAAATTACTTTTTGAGGCTTTTCTACACCCATAAAATGTATAGTCTTGGAAATCAACAGGGACCTGCTCAGTCCTATAGGGTTGCTATGAATTGGCACTGACTCGATGCCTATGAGAATGAATGAATAATGAAATTGACATTTTAATTTTTTTATAAGTTTTATTGGGGCTCATACAATTCTTATCACAATCCATACATACATCGATTGAGTAAAGCACCCTTATACATTCGTTGCCCTCATCATTCTCAAAATTCGTCTTCCACTTGGGTTCCTGGAATCAGCTCATTTTCCTTTTTTCCCTCCCTCCCCACTGCCCCCTCCTTCATGAACCCTTAATAATTTATAAATTATTTTATCTTACACTGCCCAGCGTCTCCCTTCACTCACTTTCCTGTTGCCCATCCCCCTGGAAACACAGGGAATCTAGTACAGATGAACCCCTCAGGGCCAACAGTGAGAGTGGCGACACTGGGAGGGAATGGGGTGAAGAAAGGGGGAACCGATCTCGGGGATCTACATGTAAACCTCCTTCTATAAATGTTCAGTGAAATAATTTTAGTCTCTCATCTGAAATAGTCTATAGCTCTTTAAGCCCTCCCCATCCTAAATGCCCACTTCTCCACAAAGCTTCCCCTCACCTCTCTAGACCTCTTGCGGTTTTTGACTCTGCATTTCAAGATCCATCTGCCCACTCACCTGTGTAACAGGTGTTTATTGAATGCTCATAGCAGAGCCTGCTCCTCCTAACCCTAGCCAGAGTTCTCCTGGGCCAGGAAATTCCCTGTAGCTTCCTCTAGCTGTTCTAGACCTCAAGTCTTAATGTCCTGAAGATGCTCTCTTTGCATTGTGAGGGTTTGCCAGCAGGCCCTCTACTAGCCTGCAAAGAGTTTGCTATGTAACCATCGTATTTGGCTTTTTTCTTTCCTCCCACCTTAGTTGCAGGTGGTACTCACTTGTCTTCACCGACTTAGTAGCATTATGGTGGTCAGAAGACTCAGGTCAGGTTCATTTACATGCTCAATTGTTTTTCTCACACTCCCACTCAGTACGATACTTCATTTTGACTAAATAGTCAGATACCTTTCTCTGACCTTCCTAGTGCATTCTGGTCCTAGCTCTGTTACCAATTAGCTAGATAACCTCGATGCTTCAGTGTACTTTCAAGTGGAGATAATGTTTGATGAACAAAATCATTATGAGCCAGATTTGTCAAGGAGCTCTGACCAGCTGCAGCAGTAAGGCTGTTACCACGGTTCATCTGATCCCCATCTTCTTCTGAGGGTGCAGCAGTTTTGGGTGTTGGACTGGCCCCTTCCCAGCCATCTCACCCACCCGGAGCTATCATGTGCAGCATGCTCCAGCCCCTGGACAGTTTGCTTTCCTGGGCTCTGCCCTCATCCTTCCCAGTTCCTGTGCCACCCACTTCCCCTCCCCACCCCTCCCTTCCCACATAGCACATGTGGGTTGCTGCCAGCAACAACATGCCAGCATGTGCTCAGGGCTCTTCAGACCCAGGCAGGCTGTTGTGTTAGCAAATAGCTTGGAGTGGTGATGTGCCTGAGCTTGTCCTTGGCGCCTGTCCCCATCTGCCGGAAGAAGCTGCTTTATCTGACTCAGCCTTTGCGCCAGGACAGTCTCTGAAGCTGGTGTTTATCAGTGGCATTTGGAACAGGTGGAATGTTTTTCCACCAAACTGTCAGCACCCCACACTGAATCGGACCCTTCCTGGCAGCCTGCCTGGAGCCAACCCACAGTGCGACATCACATAAGTGATCCGAGGTCTCTGTAATGACTTAACTGTTTACAGAGCCCTTTTATAGTCATTATCTGAATTCTCACAACAGCACTCTGGAATATAAACTGAGGTGAAGGGAAGGTTAATGGCTTTTCAGAGTTCACATAGCCATTAAATGACAAAGCAGCTGGGATTTGAACTTGGGGGGTTGGGGGTGAGGCGTCTGCCTAGCCCTACCCTTCCAACTACATTCACAATTTCCTGAAAGAGTTCATCTATCTTCAAATATATTCATGCCTAGCAAAAATGCCCTTACATTGTCTTTTTTCAAATTCAAGAATGTTGTAAATAGGACCCATATCTTCGTCTTTTAGTAGGTGAGAAGGTTGAGATTTGGGTGTGGTGAATCACCCACTGCTACCACGCTTAGAAGTGGCAGAACTAGAACTTGTGACTTTCAACTCTGTGTCAACCCTTTTTCTGCACTTGATCTTAGCCCAAAGGCCGAGAAGCGATTCAGCCCTTTTCCTGGTCTGTGCACTACTACCTTGGCCACCCAGACAGAGAACTTCTCAGGGCCTTTTCCTTCCGTCACCCTCGCCTCAAGAAAGACGACCGTTCCCTTGCTGCACCAAAGGGCTGCGTTAGGAAAACGCTGTAGCAGGCTTTAGTTCAAACTCTCAAACTTACTGCCACCGAGTTGGTGCTGACTCATGGCAACCCCGTAGGACAGAGTGGAAATGCCCCTATGGATTTCCAAGACTAACTTTTTGGGGAGCAGAAAGCCTCATTGTTCTCCCAGAGTGGCTGGTGGGTTCAAACTACTGACCTTGGGGTTAACAGCCCACTGGATAACAACCCACTATGCCACCAGGGCTCCTTAGGCTTTAGTTAGCTTCTGCTTAATGATTGGACTTTCCAACAGAGGTCTCCTGTGTTCCTGGAGACAGAATTACACATAGAGTCTCTGGGCATTGTCCTCTGTGGCCCATGGCAGTCTTTTGAATGGCCTGACCCTCAGTTTAAGGGGAAGGAGGAAAGGGGAGAGGGGCTGGGCTGGCCTGGCCTGGCCATGGCTAGCCCTGATTTGGAGGATAGCGAGGCCAAAGTATCTGGCTCTCTTCCCCAAAGAAGCCAGCTGCCTTGCAGGTGTGTGCCCTTGGACCAGGAAAGAAGGCTCAGTCATGCCCATCTCAATTACTAGGAGAAAAACAAGCACACACAAAACTACTCCCCAGCCTGTGCTTTGTTGACAGCAGCGGAACCACTGCTGCTGCTATTTCTCTCCTTGGCCACTTCCACATTGCCTGGACCAGGTGTGGTGTGGGGTAGCGTAGAGAGAGCCCTGGGCTGGGCAGAGCTGACCAGACTTGAGCCCCAGCCATGCTTTAACCTCAGCAAGTCACTCTGGGGGCCCTCCTGGTCTTCCTCTGTAGAAATGAAAGGATTGGATTGGATAGCCATTTTAGACCCCTTCCCGCTCTATTTAGTGACCCCGTTTCTGACCCCCACTCTCTCTACGGTTCTGAGCTGTGCTAGCCTGTTTATAATATCCCCAGCTTTAGTATCATGGCTCTGCAGGGTTCCTGTGAAGACGTGTGTTAGTCTCTGGGTACTTTAGAGAAACAAATCCGCAGAAACTTATGTATAAGAGTTTTATATAAAGGTTAAATGCATATCAAGAAAACATCCCAACCCAGTGCTGCCCAAGCCCACAAGTCCAACATTAACCCATATGTCCAACACCAATCCACAAAGTCCTCCTCCATCTCACAAAACACATGCCATGATGCCGACTGCAGAAGGAAAACCAAAACAGTGAGCATGTAAGCATCTCAGCGCTGGCAGGGGTCTCCACGTGGCTTCTCCAGCACCCACAGCTGCATTGGGGTAGGTCCATGCAGCTTCTCGGGGATGTCTTTCATGAAGTGAGCCTTACCAGGTGAAGCACAAAACTGGCTAAGGCAGCTGGACCCTGGTCCAACCATCACAAAGTAAGAGCCCCGAGAACTAGAAAGGCGAGGCTCACAGAGCCAATTATCTCTCAACCCTTCAATTAACCCCACATGTGTTTATCAACCAGGTTGGCACAATAAACCCTAACTATCTCAACACATTGTACTCTGTACTCCAGGGGATCCTCTCCGATGATCACGGGCTGGCCGCTGCCCTGTGGAGAACCTTCTTCAATCAGAAATGTGAAGATCCCCGGCATCTTGCACTACTGGTGGAATATGTGAGGAAACAGGTGAGCAGCCTGTCTCTCTCCCCTCCAGAGTTGCGTGGAAACCAGTTCATCTCTCTGTCTCTGGCTGGCCTTTCAGAGGATCATGGGAGGCCGAAGCTGAGTTACCAGAGTCGCTCAGAAGGAATCGTGACCCATCCTAGCAGCAGCAGAGCCTGATGCAGAGAACCTGCTGTGAGCTCAGCCAGAGGAGTTTGGGAATGGGAATAGAAGCGGGAGAGGCACGGTGGACCAAGAGCTGTGCCAGACACTGCACACAATTTCCTATGCGTTACAAACAAGCATGGGGTGTGATGGCTACCAGACACTGTCGCCCCCTTCTGTACCCACTCTGAGCCCCAAGGGTCAGACGTTCTGACTTTTGGCCTGACTAGGCTTGAGCCACGTTTCAAAGCCGCCCCTTAAGACCACTCCCAGGCCTTTCAGACGATCTAAGGTCCCTTTGGAGTTCTTTTTCCAAAGTATCCCCTTCAGCAAACTTACTCTCTGTTCAAACCTTTTAAATAAAAAGACTTCTCACTGGTAACTAGTCATAATCAATCAGAATGCCTCTACTTCAATACCTCACACCGTAGTTCCCCCAGGCTTCCTGTTAGAAAGCTCCCAGCAGAAGGCCCCGGGGTAAGGACTGTCTAAATGCAGTCTTCTCTCAGCCCATGGAGAATTAACTGCTTGACTGTCCGGCCCCCAGATCCTGTGTTGATGGGAAACCCAGACTTTAGAGAAGCGTGAACAGAGCACCAGAGAGGAGGGACATAGAAGTTTTTCCAGAGTCTCCCAGTGAGTCGACCAGCACAGCTGGCCAAGCACCCAAGCTGGGTGATTCATGTGGCCACTAGATGCCCCAGCTGTTCTGGGTGGCTCAAGAGCACAGGCCATCCCATGAGTCACACCTGTCCTTCTCAGTCTTGGCTCCTGGGGCTGAAGGCAACTCCCCTCACAGCTATTATCTTATGCACCAGTGTCCATGACCTTCCAGCCCCAACAGCCTGGAAGGGGTGGGTGCCAGGCCCTAGCTCTTGAGGAGAAAGAAGATAGGGTCATCGAGTCCAGTGTGCCACATAATGTGCTCTTTCAGACCCAGAATGTAGAGAACCCTGGTAGCCAGGACTTTTGGGGGGACATTCTTCAAACCTGCCAGAGACACTTTAGCCTGAGGTTCCCGCTTCACAGAAGATCTAAGATTCAGACTGTCGTTCAGATCCACCCTCTGACAGGGGAAGTGGTTGGCAAAGCGAATGCTAGGTTTACTGAGAGACCAGTCAATTTTCCCATCTGGTGGGCTTGTACAGGAGCCCCAAGGGCACAGCTGGGACCGCTGAGGACCCTAAATGAAGGACTACCACAGCCAGTGCCCTAGAAGAAACCCACTTTGGACTGTGGAAATACAGAAATGGGTTTCCGAACTAAGCAAGGAGCTGTGATGGGGGACCCAGTTCTATCAGCAAATCCCTGAGCACTATCTCTACTGTATACTCGTTGGGAAAGCAGAGATTAAGTAGACCCAGCCCCTGCCTCTGCCCAGTTCATAGTTTGGCCAGGAAGCCAGTTAGGCACAAGGCTAACACTAGAGTAGGTCAGTAAGTGATGAGACAGAGGCTGTAACAAAGTACTGTGGAAGGCTGGAGAAAATAAAACTTATTCTGGCCTAGCGGGGCAAGAAGGAAAGACGGGGCGCTGGACTTGCAGAAGGTTCTCGGCCTCTGCTCTGATGACACTTGGAATGGTGTCAGAGCTGCAGTGTTTAACCTAGGAGTGGACAGAGCGGTGGCAGTGGATCCAGACGCAGAGAGGAGTGTGTTTTAGGAGTGGCTTAGTTAGCAGGACATGTGTCTATCTGTGTGGGCTTGGCGGTTGAGGGTGGAGAGTCAGCAGCCTGATGATGAAGCAGTGGGAGTGAATGCCTTCTTGGGAGGAGGGAGGCAGTTCAAGGCCCAAGGTGAAACTTTTAGCCCCTCCCCCACCTCACTCCAAATGCCAACAACAGCAACACAAGTGGGTCCCCATCTTTTTGAGTCTAGTGACTCCTGCTCTGTTTCGGTCTCATGGCAGATTTTGCCTGTTCACTTAAAAGCATTTCTCACTCTGCTGCTCTGCTTACTGTGAGGCACCCTGGGGACTTCTCTTAGCAACTGCCTTTTTCTCCTGAGACTCAGCCAGTCACTAGCTCAACTGCCTCTTGAAGTATTTGCCTGCCCACATCTCTCCTGTAGCTGCTCTGATTTTCTCCCCTCACAGATGGCCCTCTCCCTATGTTCCTTGGTTAGGTCTGCGAACATCTAGCCTGATACCGGTGTGGCCCTGGAACCAGAGCTCTGACCAATGGCATTGGTCTAGGCCAGACAGGCTGGAGGCATGTGGGGAGAAAGTCCAAGGGGCCAGACTCTGTCTCAGCTATAAGAGCAGCTGTCAGTGTGAGGAGCCAGGGGTATTCTGCTTGGTCTCTGCAATTCCCCAGGGAAGGAGAATCCGTGGTAAAGAAAGTGACCCTCCTAATGCCAGAGCTATGCATGGTGACAGATTCTCCCAGGCAACCGAGAAGGTGCAGCTGGGCCCACTCACCATGTGTCAGGGCCTGCTAGAGGACAGTGGAGAATGGTGACCAGCACTGTACAGAGGTTACATCATTGAATCTTTCCACGAGTCCCATGAGGTACACAGAGCTCTCCCCTCTCTCTGGCAGGAGACTGGAATCTCAGGGAGGGCAAGTGGCTTCCTGGGTCACCCTGCCAGGAAGGAGTGGAATTGGGAACCCCACCTCCCCCAACAGCTTCGGATGAGCATGGTCATGATGACGTGTGTAAATTGCAAGTCTCAACTTCTGAGACTACAGAGGCTTTTAAGGAAGGGTGGATTGGGGGGAAGTGAGGTCTTTGGAGTTGATGTGTCTGTCTGCCTGTTTGTCCATCCGAAGTCTTGAGGGGAGTGGCCTGATGCTTTCCCAGTTGTCCACCCAGTGACTACTCAGAAGCACCTTCATGGAGGAACCTCGGTGAGCAGCACCTGGCCGGCCTGGGTGCTGGTCCAAGCCCCTTCCCCTCCTTTTCCTGGGGTGACTGGTTTCTGAGACTCCGTCATGTCTGCCTGGCTGGTTTGGTTTTTAGGGAGAGAAATGATCAGTTTTATGGGGGTTTGTTATAGCTGTTACTGGGGTACCAAGCGCTTCAAAGTCCAAAAGGAGCGATTTTATATTGGAGAGCGAACTGTCACAATGTCAACTTAAGGACTTTGGGGGAGCAAAACTGCCTAACGTCCTGAGAACACTCTTTTGGAAAGGGGGATCCTCTCATCCTCTTCCTAGACTTATAATTTGTTTAACCATGAACCTTGTCACCCTGAGGAGAGAACGTTTTTTTTTATTTTTTATTACTGGCTTAAGTAGGCATGACTACACAGTTGGTTCATGTGGGGGAGGGGTGCAGGGGAAGGGGGACACATGTTCTGCAAGCAGAAGCAGGACTGTAGGGCAATGGAGCACTTGATTTAAACTGCACCACACATCTAGTCATGCCAGCCTCATGTCTGTCTGGTTCTTATGCCTACACTCTGTCCCATTTTCCCCTTTGCAGATTCAGTACCTGGACTCCATGAATGGCGAGGATCTGCTTCTGACAGGGGAGGTGAGCTGGCGCCCTCTGGTGGAGAAGAATCCTCAGAGCGTCCTGAAGGCCCATGCTCCAACTTACAACGATGAGGGTCTTTGATGGCTGGCCCTCCAAACAGTGGGCCCACTGGCTTGAGGAACTTCGGAGGGAAGAGATGCCTGTTTTGCCCAGGACCCAGCAGAAAGTGGCCGAACTGATCTTTGAACAGCATCTCCAGCTCCTTGACCCCGCTTGTGCTGATTTTCTTCTTAATGTGCCCAACAGCCCTTTCTCGTCGTGGGATGCGGTGCTCAGAGAAGCCCAAACCCTTCTGAGGTGCCCTTTCCCATAGAGGAGCATTAAGCAAGAACTTTCCGGCACACACTCCCCAAGTCCCCCTCCAGCAACTCTGTGTCACTCACTGACAGCTTTTCCCAAAGGCCAGGGGAAAGATGGGGGTAGGTCAGCAAGGGGAGGTACCCCACCAAAGGCCCCCTGTTGCCGAGGGGCACTTTGTAAGGCTGCTGGGTCGAGATGGGTAACTGCCTCTGGCCCCTGGCTTTGAGCCCCGAGGCGGAGTTGGCCATTAACAGAAACAGACTCTGCCCAGCCCCTCTTCCCTGTGAGGGCTTTGAGAAGTGGGTCAGAGGTGGGGATGGCAGGAACTGAGGCAGACCGCCTGGCGCTGCTCTTGCAGTTACTGCACGTGCTCCGTTTATGGAGATGTGTCATTTGCCCTACCCAAAGCACATCCTGCCAGGCCCAGCCTCTCAGACCCAGGAGACCACCGAGTCAACCTAGTCATTTGGAAAGAGGCCTCAAGAATAAACTCCCCCTTCACCCATTTCACAACAAAAACTTAAAAACAAAAATAATGTTCCCAAAGGTACCATCAGTGAGCGGGGTGAGGAGCATGTCTGCCTTTCTCGGCCTCCTTGCATGAGAGACAGCAGAAGACGGGAGCCTCCTTTCTGCCTTACTTTTTCTGTATTTGGTCCCAGCTTCGGGGCATCCATGACAGACCAGTCCCCTCCTACCTTCTCCCTCCGAGCACCGGCCCTCTCGGGGGGATTTTCTTTAAATTAAAGAAGGGAGTCATATTGTTCACCCCTCCCCCGATCAAACTTTCTTCATTTGGCTTACTATAAAATGAGTCATATAAAGAAATTCTATATGGCTGAGGTATATCCCACTTCTGTGAAAACATTACAAATCAAACCGCCGTCTCTCAGTTTATTTAAGATGCTTTTGTTGCGAGTGGAGCTCTAGGGTGAAGCCTCCACTGTGTGTGTGAGATAATAACACCTTGTAACTCATTACAGCTGGGCACTATTTACATAAACCAGAGCTGAGCCAGGCAGGAATTTGCTGATTAATTTATTTTTAATGGAGTGAAGTATACCATGCACCAAAATAAACTTTACTGTGTGTACCTAACTGCTCCTGGAATGGATGGAAAAATTAATGGAACAGATTTTGGCTCCCAACTCGACACATTAATTCATATATAAAAGTTATTTGAGCCTTAACCCATTTGCTGCCCAGGGCAGCTCCCCAGCCACCAATCTCAGCCCATAGCATCAGCTCAGCTACTGGGCTTGCTCTCGAAAGTTGGGATCTCAGATGTGGACGGGACTTTAAGGGGGGTTTGGGCCAGTCTCTGGCCAGTACGTGGCTCCACTTCTCAACATCCTTGTTGGCCTATATTCATATAGGTTCTATATGAAGGCTTCTAGTATCAGCTCCTCCCTCCAGAGTCCATCCCTTCCTCCACAGGAAGCAGTCATCATGAAACACTGCAGCTCCTAATAGGGAGTATCTGATGTCTCAGAGCCCTCACTTCTGGCCATAAGCATTTTCATCGATTATCCCAATTCTGACTGGGAGGGGGGAGGGGCTGAGTGCCAAAGGCTCTTCTTAGTCTGCCCCCTGCTCCATTCCCAACCTGCTTTGAGTGTCTGACTGATTTCTTCTCTGAGCAGCTGGAAGCACCATGTTCTCTGGAGAGACCACGTTGTGTTGTTTCCACTACCTGGAAGCCTCTTCCTTCTCTCCTGCCAATGGAAATCCCATGTTTTCACTCCTCTTGTCCAGCCTAGGCAGTCTTGTTGTTTGTTGTGCCCCGACAGGGCCAAGTTGACATGGATTTGACATGTCCACCTTCAGAGTGGAAGATGGGTGTTGGGGTTGGTCATCTTTGTTTTCCCCGCACTCAGCCTGACTCATGGTTGGCATCGGTACAAATGAAATCAGTATCAAATGGAGGTGCTAGCCCAACAAAGAAACCCTTTCTGGACAACTCAATCTGTCTGACATGCAGTCCAGTTTACTTTAAAAAAATAAAAACATTTATTGTGAATTAAGCGAAGTTTTACAGATCAGAGCAATTTTACATTCAACATTTCGTACATATTTCTGATTCAGTTCATCCACCACAATCCCCTCAATGTACCATCACTTTTCCTACCTCTTTCCTGTGTCTCCTGTTTCCATTCCTCCTCCTTTCCCAGTTACCTAAGGTCAGGTTCTCTGGAGAAGCAACAAGCCAGTGATTTTATATGTACATACACAACACACACACACACACACACACACACACGGAGCTTTGGTGGCATAATGGTTATGCACTAGGCTGCTGACTACAAGGTCAGTAGTTTGAAACCGCCAGACACTCCTTGGGGAAAAACAGGGCTTTATACTCTTATAAACAGTCTCGGAAACTCACAGGGGCAGTTCTACCCTGTCCTGTAGGATTGCTATGAGTTAGCATCAACTTGATGGTAATGGGTTTTATATACATAAACATAAATTTAGATAAAACAACTCACAGTTGTAGAAACATACAAGTTCCAAGTCCATGGGTCAGGTGTTAAGATGGCGATTTCTCCTAATGCTGGTAGCTGCAGAGGCTAAAAAATCTAAGGTCAGCAGGTCAGGCTTGTGACTCATTATAAATGAGCCCAGGGTCGGCAGGTCAGATGGCAGGCCACTGGCTCAAGTAAAAGAACTAGAGGTTGAGCTAGATGCTGTATCCAGACCCAATAAAAGGCAAACAAGCTTCTCCACAGTACACATTTATGTGGAAAGCAGGTCCCACCCTCTCCATGGAGATGACCTTCCATTTGGTTGTATCAGGGCTGTGATCCTGAGTAGGGGACTGCATTCCACCCTAAACATCCCATTATAGAAACTCAAACGGATTCACTGTTAATACATTGTGCTAGTTAGGTCAGGTAGATTACAAGGTATTAATTGTCAAACCACTGAGAATCCTGACTCAGCAAAGTTGATGCAAAACTTGTTACACCAATCCTCTGAATTTTGTCTGTGGGTCAATGCTGCCTCTTTGATCTTAGCGTAAACCTGAGCCATTGGGATGTGGAGGCCTCGTCCGCGTTCCTCTCGCACTCTGTCGAGGACTGTCACGTCATCCTTTTCAAAACAGCTGGTAGTAGCAGCCAGGCCATACAGTTCTGGTCTCAAGACACATTTGCATGGTCTACCAGCCCATTGAAGTAATTGTTCCTGTCTTTAGTTTCATCGCTCCAGACAGTAAGCAACCAACAGTTGCACTTTAAATGGCTGTTCATGAACTTTCAGGACTCCCCAAAATAAGATGTAGAACATTCTGTCTGTGAATTATGTTTACTTACTGACCTTGGTGTCCCCTGAGACTATGGATATGCATCCCAGCAACTAGTTTCCTCAAGGCGTTTGGTTATGTTTAATTTTCATAACTTTGCCCCCTGTACTTCTTCACATTCATAGCTATATGTGCAGCAAAAATAAATACACATAGACTTCTCCTTTGTCAGACATGTAATGTCTTCCTGGGTCTGCTCCTACTCTTCCTCTCACACCTGTTCAGCCTGCATGCAGGCCAAACAGCTTGTGGGCTGGGAGATCTCCACGGTCGCAGGGCTGTGTAGATAGCAGTGGTTCCTCTGTTGCCCGTGACGCCTGCAGAACTTCCGCAACGGAAGCACGTCCTTTGGCTTCAGCACAGAAATCAACACCAGAAGTTCTCTCCACAGCTAACTGTTTTTCTAATGTAAATTGTTATTATACAAAACAAGTAAAGGATATTTCTTGCCCTGAGGGAGACGGCTCTCTAGAAATAATTGTCACTATTTGTACGCTGCACCCTCCCAGAAGGTATCAAAGCAAATGACAATAACAGTTATCATAAGTTTAAAAGAGAAGATGCAAGTATCTGGATGGAAGAGGGAGAAAATAAGGATATTGAAATAAAAAATATTAGGCAGCTAATAACTAACTTTCATCTATGGATTTTTTTTTCCAATTAAAAAATTGTTGGTGCATTGGCTCACAGTTCTAGAGCATAAGTATTCCCCTTATCATTAAAAAAAAATTTTTTTTAATCCCTTGACACAATGAGACCTAGAGTTAGCCAGGCTAAGAGGAGGCAGAGGAGAATGTGTGTACTTCCACCACCTATTCCTGGCTCCAGGACCCTGCTCTCACAGTTCCACACTGCCTCCTCCTGGTCAGCCAAGAAATCTGCAGTTGAGTGTAAGCTCTTGCTGTGAGTTCCTGACAGCCGAAGGTAGAGAAAAAGAGCATCTAAAAGCCACGTGAAAGGAACCCTGGTGGCATAATGGGTTACGCATTAGGGTGCTAACCACAAGGTCAGCAATTCAAAACCACCAGTGACTCCAAGGAGGGAAGAGGAGGCTTTCTGTCCCCATAGGATTTATAGTCTCCGCCATCCACAGGGCAGATCTGCCCGGTCCTGAAGATTGCCTGTAGGCTTTGTGCAGCTGAGGGAACCAGCTGAGTTGGCTAAAGAAAGAAAAAGCTGCAGAGGTCAGGTGAGGTCATGGGTCGAGTACCCTGGCTTACACCCTGCATTCTTGGCACAGCTTGTGGGAGCATGAAGGTGCGTGGCAGTGCACAGGGGAGCTGGCTCAGGTGGAAGGGGCTCATAGCCATCTGGACTTGAGGTCCTGAGGCCTGGTGGTAGGAATTCTAAGGAAAAAATGTTTCAAAGAAAATATCCTGAAGGCTTGGACCTTAACCAAAAAAGTGAGCAATGATAGAACCTCCTGGTAGCTGAACTTTTAATGACCTGGAAGAAGAGAGCTTTGCTCAGACGAGAATTGCCATGTTCTGGGAGATGGGGCAGAGTAAAACTGCCCCATCGGGTTTCCAAGTTTCTAAGCCTTATCTTTCTCTTAGAGAGTTGCTGGTGGGTTTGAACTGCTTAGTTGGCTGTATTGGCTAGACAGGGATAAGGGAATGGGACTGGACAATGTTAAGGGCTTACCCAGCCATTCCCGCCAAGTTGATTTTGACAGTGACCTTATAGAACAGAGAAGAGGTGTTCCGTAGGGTTTCTGAGACTAAGCTTTATGGGAGCAGACGACCCATCTGTCTCCCAAGAAGCCGCTGATGAATTTGAACCACTTGCCTTTCAGTTGAAAGTCCAATGCTTAGCACCACTGTGCTCCTTGTTAGAGGCTTAAAGGGTTGATAAATTAGTTCTTCCCTTTCCAAAGTCAGAAAGAATTGAGAATTAAAACTGAGGAGGCAAACAAGACTTGCAAATATTCTCCCCAAACACACATGCTTTCTCCCCTGTTCCCCAGCAAAGGAAAACCAAAGGCCAACATTAGTCTCAAGAGAGACAAAGCATTCTTGTGAACAAGAACCAGCTAGGGATGCCCTTTATCATCACTCCTATTCAATATTGTGTTGGAAGTGTTAGCCAGAGTTATAAGGCAAGAAAAGGAAATAAAAAGCATTTGAATTCCAAAGAAGTAAAGCCATAATTGCAGATAATGTGATCATATACATAGAAAATCCCCAAAGCTCAGCAAGAAAATGAATCAAACTAATTGAATGGCTTCAATTCAGTGTCAAGTACAAGAGCAATATGCAAAGAAAAATCCATTTGCTTCCTTAATACCAGCGAAAAGAATTCTGAAAAGGAAATCAGGAAGACAATACCATTTACCGTAAACACACTGAGGAACAGATCTAACCGAGAAACAAAAGACATACACAAAGGAAGCCACACAAGAGACCTGAGTGGAAGAACGTTCTCTGCGCGTCGGTTGGAAGATTTAACGTTGTGGAAATGTTAGAACTACCCAAAGTAATCTACAGATACACTAGAATCCAGATCCTGATTCCAACACCATTCTTTAAAGAGTTGGTAAGATGAATCACCAGCTTACGGTACGATATAGAACGAAATGATACTCTGGGGAAGCAAACACTACTGAAGAGGAACAAGGTACGGGGCTTCACACTGTCTTCTCTCCACTGGACTCATGATAGCTCGGTCCTGGAACGACGGCAAACATAGAGCAAGAACAGAATTGAGAAGCCTGTAGAGCAGCCTGGCTTCCACTTTATGGTAGTAAATCCTTCCACTTACAGACAACTGCTCTTGGGCAAAGAGTCCAAACTCATTAAATGGGGAAGAAACAATCACTTTAACAAACTGCTGGCAAAACTGAATATCCATGTGCAGAAAGACGAAACAGGACTATAAAGGCCATCCATGATCAAATAAGGGCAAACGGAGTGGCCTCAGTACATGGTACAAACACACCATCCAATGGAAGGAAAGACACCAACAGAAGATAGACTTGAGTCTAGACTAAAATCTAGTCACTAGATGATTCTTTCACGGACAATTCTGACTCATAGCAACCCTATAGGGCAGGGACGAGTGGTCCCTGTAAGTTTCTGAGACTTTCTTTATGGGAGTAGAAAGCCTCAACTTTCTCCTGAAACTAGATGATTAGGACCTCAGGGGGCGGGGGGAGATTTCTGTGCATCAGAGAATTTCACCGGAAGATAAAGAGGAAGGTGACATAAAATAAGAGGGAGGTGGGCAAAATAATGGATGAGTTGAAGACGACAGATGTAAGTTTTATATACAACATCCTGGAATAACGGTGATCTATGAGCAGGCACACAGCCTGAAGAGGATGGGAGGAAGAGTAGAAGTGTATCTGCTTATCTATCTATTAGTCTTGCTACTTTAGAAAAATAAATCCACAGAAACTCATGTACAAGAGAGAGTTTTATATAAAGGGTAAGTGCACCTCAAGAAAACATCCCAACCCAGTGCTGCCCAAGCTGACAAGTCCAACATTAATCCATATGTCCAACCAATCCACAGTCCTCCTCCATCTCACAAAATACACACAATGACGCCGACTGCAGGAGGAAAGCAGAGTCAGTGAACCTGTAAGCATCTCAGCACTGGCAGGGGTCTCCGCACGGCTGCTCCAGCACCTAGGGCTGCATCTGGGTAGGTCCATGTGACTTCTCAGCAATGTCTTACAGGAAGTGAGCCTTGCAAGCTAAAGCAGGGAACTAGCTAAGGCAGCTGCACCCTGGTCCGACCATCAGAAAGCAAGAGACCAGAGAGTTAGAAAGGCGAGGCTCACCGAACCACTTATCTCTCCGCCCTCCAATTAACCCCACATGTTTATCAGCCAGGTTGGCACAATAAACTTTATCTCACTATCCATATAACTTTGACAGGATATTTGTACATGAGTATTTACCTTTGCTGCCGATGTGTCCATGAATGTGGTAGAGGATGCAGAGAACAAAGTTATGGAAACATCTTACACATACCCAAACAGCTGGAGTGAGTGAGCCTCTGGTCCTTGGTCTTGGGATGCAAGGGTTAATTGGCATAACATAGTTCAAAGACAATGTCCTACATCCTACTTTTGATGAGTAACCACTGAGATCTTAAATGGTTCATGGGATAGTAGCGATACCAGAAGGGGAAGGGGAAGGTGCGGGGAGAAAGGGGGAAACCGATAAAAATGATCTATATATAACCTCCTTCCCTGGGGGATGGACAACAGAAAAGTGGGTGAACGGAGACATCAGTCAGTGTAAGACATGAAAAAATAGCTATTTATAAATTATCAAGGATTTGGGAGGGAGGGAAAAAATGAGCTGATATCAAGGACTCAAGTAGTAATGTTTTGAAAATGATCATGGCAACAAATGAACAAATGCGCTTGACACAATGGATGTATGGATGTATTGTGCTAAGAGCTGTACAAGCCCCAAGCGCCTAGAAAGCTTCATCAGATGATCTTTCTCCACTAGGGGAGGCTCTTGCTTACTCCTCCCATCAATCAAGGTAATTTCTTCTTTTTTTAGAATTTTGATGGACAGCCATCTAAGATGCAACTATTGGTCTCTCCTATCCAGAGGACAGAAGAGGGATGAAAATTGAAGACACGGGGAAGCAAGCATTCCAGTGAGCTAACGGACCACATGAACATCAGTCTCCACAACCCTGAGACCACAAGAACTAGATGGTGCCCGGCTATCACTACTGACTGCTCTGAAAGAATCACATTAGAAGAGCCTAGACAGAGTAGGAGAAAAATATGAAAGAGAACTTCACATCATGAAAGAGACCAGGCTTTCTAGTCAGATTGAGACTTGTAGAGTTCATGAGACTATGACTCCTAATTCCCCTGGAACTGTACTCAACCCCATCAATTCTGAGCCAAGCTATAACCTTCAGCCATCTGGTGGGGTCCAACTCAGCACACCTACATAGAGTTTCCAAGGCTGTAAATCTTTATAGAAGCAGGTAACCTGATCCTTCTCCTGGTGGGAGGTTTGAGCTGATGACCTTGCAGTTAGCAGCTTACCCAACAGCACCACCAGACAGCTTGAGGGGACAACACCCTAGTGGGGTACACACATCGCAAATGACGGTTTAAGATCAAAAGTGCGGCATGTACTCAAGGACAAAGTTCAGAAGGTTCTGGAGAGAAGGAGGAATAGAGACAGGAAGCAGAGAGGAGGTATGCTAATTGCTGAGGTCTTGAGGTAATGGGATGAAACAAAATGTGTATGAATTATAAAACTGATGCTCTGCTCTGTAAACCTTCACCTAATTCACAATAAAAATTTTTAAAGTTTCTTTTCCCCCACAAAAATATAACACAAGGACCCACAGACTAGGGGAAATTTGGAGCAATGACATAACAGACAAGCGATTTTATCTCCAAAACTGTATAGGAAAGTTCAACACCTCAACAACAAAAAGACAAATAGTCCAGTTTAAACAGCCCTCAGAGGACACAGACACTTCACCAAAGAAGACAACCAAGAAACAAGAAGAAATACCTGTTATCTGGGTACATAAGCAAATATGGTGAAGAGCGCTGATGGAGCCCGGCTATCAAAAGATACAGCGTGTGGGGTCTTAAAGGCTTGACGATAAACAAGTGGCCATCTAGCTCAGAAGCAACAAAGCCCACATGGAAGAAGCACACCATCGTGTATGATGACGAGTTGTCAAAAGGATCAGGTATCAAGCATCAAAGAACAAAAAATCAAATCATTGTGAATGAGGAGAAGTGCAGAGTGGAGACCCAAAGCTCATCTGTAGGCAACTGGACATTCACTTATAGAAGGGTCACGAGGAGGAGACCAGCCAGTCAGAGTGCAGTGTAGCAATGATGAAACATACAACTTTCCTCTAGTTCCTAAATGCTTCCTCCCCGCCCCCCTCCCCACTATCATGATCCCAATTTTACCTTACAAACCTGGCTAGACCAGAGGATGTACACTGGTACAGATAGGAACTGGAAACACAGGGAATCCAGGATGGATGATCCCTTCAGGACCTGTGGTGAGAGTGGCAATACCGGGAGGGTGGAGGGAGAGTGGGGTGGAAAGGGGAAACCAATTACAAAGGTCCATATATAACCTTCCTCCTGGGGGATGGACAACAGAAAGGTGGGTAAAGGGAGATGTCAGACCGTGTAAGATATGACAAAATAATAATAATTTATACATTATCAAGGTTTCATGAGGGAGGGGGTAGTGAGGAGGGAGAGGAAAAAAATGAGCTGATACCAAAACATTCTCAAATGTTTTGAGAATGATGATAGCAACAAATGTATAAATGTGATTGACACAATGGATGTATGTATTGTGATAAAAGCTGTATGAGCCCCAATAAAATTATTTATAAAAAAGAAAATACCCATTATCGTTAACCATTAGAGAGATGCCAATCAAAACCACAATGAGATATTATCTCACCTCAGCAATAATCTCAAAGCACAGTAAGACAACAAACAGCAAATGCTGGCAAGGAAGCGAGGAGACTGGAACCTTCAGCCACCACTGTGGAAAATGGCCTGGCATTTCATTAACAAGTCGGAAATAGAAATACTGTGTGACCCAACAATCCTTCCAAGCCGGTATATGCCCTACAGAAGTAAGAGCCATGACATAAATAGATATGAGCACACCCATGTACAGCATTGTTCACAATAGCAAAATGATAGAAACAGCCTAAGTACCCATCGGCAGAAGAATGAATAAACACACAGTTGTATATCCACACAATGGAATATTATGCAACCTTCAAGAATATGATAACTGAGACACCAAATGGATGAACCTGCAGGCATTGTGCTGAAGGAAATAAATCCATCAGAAAGGAACAAATACTTTATGAGACCACTACTGTAAAACTTGAGAAAGGTTTTCACATACAGACAAAAATGTCAGGTCTGTTCTTTGCAGCTGCTTCAGTAGAACCCACCCTACATGTTTGTCATGCAATGAAAGGAGAATGGGTTACTTTTATGGACAACCGAACCAGGAGGGGGGAAAAGGGAGAAATTCAGGAAGACCTGAGCCAGCCCCTTACCCTGGTTACCCTTCCACTCCTGGAGGACTGTGGAGAGTGGGGATAAGACCTCGCCACTTCAGGATGAGATGAAGGGGAGGCGAGAAGAGGGGCTGAGGGACAGGTGAGGGGAAAGGCTGAAGCCCCATCATCGCAGCAAATGCATCTGAATCCAGGGCCAGCCATCTTCCGAAAGAATGCCCAGTGTGCTGGGGGGGAGCACATATGCTTGTCTGTGTGAGTGCCACGCTGAGGAGGACCTGGCCCCTAGGGAGCTCAGGTGGGATAAGAGGCTAAGGGAGCAGAAGCAACCACATTCCAAGGTAGTGGTCTGGGAGCCACTTTGAGCAGGAAGCCAGGAGACTGGCCACGGAGACCTCTGGTTTTGCTGCTAGTTTATCATCAGACCTTCACTGTGCCTCTGCCTTTTCCCAGCCAGAAAGGTTTTGGATTCACATGTTGAGCTCGCTCACTGCCATTGATTTGATCCTGAAGCAGTGACCCTATAGACCAGAGTAGAACTGCTTCTGGGTTTTTAAGACTGTAACTCTTTTTCTGTTTTCTTTTTGTTGTTGTTGTTGTTGCTGCAGTTTTGACATAATTCCCAGACCATCCATTTCAATGGTTTAAACACACGAGACTGTAACCGTTTTAGGAAGTAGAAAGCCTTGTCTTTCTCTTGGTGGTTTCAAACTTCTCACCTTTTCATGATCAGCTCAAAGTGTAACTCGGTGCTCCTCCGGTACTGAGCGACGGCTGCCTGAGTGAACCCTGGTTTGCGCTGCTGGTAGTCCCATTCTGCAGATGAAGCCGCTGAATTCAGATGATTCGGCTCAGCTGGTAAGTGGCAAAGCCAGGGTCCAAACTCTTGTGGTCTAACTCGGAGTCCAGTGCACAACCCCAGTCCCTGGGGATGTGAAGCCCTTGGCTTGTGAGGATGCAGGCAGAACCCAGAACAGGGACAACCCGCCTGCCCCCCTCCTTTTTTGACTGGGAACAGCAAGCCACACCCATTTGGGATTGTTTCTGCAAGTTTTCCTAAAATACAGGTCTGGGTATCTCTTCTATCATCTTTCCAACAAGAGCCTCGCCCCTTCTCCAAGCACTCAGACCTTCCTAGCCTGGTCCCAGACTAGGCTGGGGCTTTCCCTTTCCGGAACCAGGCCCTGCTTTCCTTCATGGGTGTGCCCTCACGCCTCAGGTCCTCCCACTGGCCGCCCTGCCCTTCCCGTTCTGCACCCTTCCCATCCTTTAATGCCCAGCGCCAGCCCACCTCCATCCTCACCACTAGTCCCTTTGGTCCTCTAGTCCTCTGGACTCCCGCCACCCCGCAGCCCCAGGCCTGGGCCACTCAGCGGAGGGCTCCTCCCTGGGCCTGAGGGAGTGAAGTGTGCGACTGAGGGGACTTCGGCCCAGCCTCTGCTCCCACCACCCGACCCTACAGTCACTGCCTAGGCGCCGCTCAACCTGTGAGAGGTGACGGAGGAGCCTAAATGGCCCCGAGGTGGGTAGAGCGATGCCAGGCAGGCATCTGACACATCTGGACGGGAAAATATTTTGCAGCTTAATAACAGTCATTAAGGGGCCTGAGCCCCGGAGCACTGCAGTCAGGATTTGGGCTTAGGTCTGTCTGTGTGGCTCCTGTCACCTGGAGCTACCCGCCCCCAGGCCCGCCCCCTGGCCTATGCCCACCCCCACCCCATTTACACTGTTATCCACTCCATCTGTAGGGAGGGCAGCTACTCCTGCAGCCCTGGGTGTTTGATTCGACTAACATGCTATGATTATTGGATGACAGAGATTCTCTGGAGTCCTCTTCCCATCTACGCGAGCACCATCACCCCTGCCCCTCCCACTTACGCTCAGCCCCTCCACCTTACACGCCCAGAGTTAGGTTCAGGGGCCAGCTCACCCAAGCAGAGATGCCACAGACCTGCATCTGGAGGTGAAACCACCCCTGCGGGGTTGGGGTGGGGAGCGGGGGTCACTGGAACAATCCACGGGGCCTGCAAAATCGGACACCTAGACTTGGTCCTATTCATTGCCGGGGGTGGGGGACGCTGAGTAATTTTTTTCTGCAAAGGGGGCGTTGGGCCAGATAAGCTTGGGAATCTATAGGCGGGCTGCCAGGCAGTCATGTGACTGACACGGCTCTTCTGCATCCCGGGTCGGCTGTGCACACCCGTGTAGGTAGGTCTGTGTTGTTCCTTGTAGTTAGGGGCTGTCGGGTTGGTCCCAAGCATAGCGGCTCTCTGGACCACGGGATGAAACCCTGCCCATCCTGCGCAGTCCTCACCATTGTCATGCTTGAGCCCCTGGTGGTAGTCACCGCGTGGAACTCTGATTCATGGAATTGGAATCAAAAGATAGTGGACATTTCCCAGGAACTTTGGGACGCCCCTCGTGTTTAGTTGAATCCTGTGAAGTTGGCTGATTTGTAGCTACAAAAAATGGCATCGAATTCACACTCGGACATGGAGGGAAGTATACAAAAATACAGAGCCCCAAACATGTTCCATCGGTTAGACTTGTACACGCTGCTGGACAAACAGAAACCCAATCATGAACGGAGCCTGCCCTTCTGCCCCGGGGGCAGTCCTGCGACCCAGATAAGGCCTGGCTTCCCCTTGAAACACACCTGCGATAAGGCCCTAATGAAGGCCCTGCAGCCTTGGCTGCCCCACGGCTCGTTACCTCCCACAGTCTGGCTCTGCTCACTCACCCCTGCCCCTTACTCAGCCTCCAGGGGCCTCCTCGGAGGGCCTGATGCTCCAGTTCTCTGCTTGAACCGGGACAGCTCACCTTTCAGTTCTTGTCCTATGGGCCCCTCATCCCTCAAAGACAGCCCCAGCAGATTCATCTCTGGTTCCCAGTGTTCCACTCAACACCCTAAACCCACCCTAAGAGCATCATGGGCCCCTCACCCCAGACCAGTGGATACGGAGCAACCAGACAGTCTGTGCTGGGGGATAGACCGATGGCTCCGGCCAAGGAACGTCGGTGCCGTCAGGACCAAGAGGGGCAGCTGACAACAAACTGGCAACAGTTTAGATAAGGAACTTCAGGGGCAGCGAGGGCATGTTAATGACGGAGGAGCAGCTCAGAACTTGTCCGCAGCGCCTGAGAATGAGTGGACAACTCGAAGAAGGTGACTGGTGTCGATGAAGTGCACACGGGAAACTGCGGCATGGTTGGCTGTATCTACTCTTGCAGACAAGCAAATAAAATGGAGAGAGGGGCAACAAGGAAGACCGCCGATAACATACAAGGGGGTTCAAAACGTTCCTGGAAGAATTCCATGATCTCTTCATGTCATTTTCCCATGAGCACTCTGAAGCCCTCTTTTAGAAGTGGGGAGGGGCCGCCAGGACTCCATCAAGGATACCCCACCACCACCACCACACACACACCCCACCCAGCCCGGCCATCTTCGTTGGACCTCAGCCCTCCCTGTGAAGGTGGTGCTTCTAGCTGGTGCAGACACCATTACGTCACTTCTGCCTGGATGGCCTCCCCGACAGCTGCCATCACCAACCCTTTTAGTCTAGAGCAAAGTCTCACCCATCTTCCCGAGGGCAGGCTGGGCAGGCGCTGGCAATTTGGGGAGGCGGTGTAGAGATCAGAACCCTGCTTATGCCCTTTGCCTCTTGACCTTGAGTGTACCCTCCCACCTTCTTCACTCCCAACTGGGGAGAGCGGCCCTGGAGTTGGACGCACTGGAAATGCAGCCATCTCGAGCAGCAGTTCTCAAGAGGTGGGCCTAGACCACTGCCCCCCTGACCACTCCAGCAGCTCCCCAGGCCGTATGCCTCAGAATCTCCCTGTGGGTGGAGCTTGGGCATCTGCCTCCTGCACTTCCTGGGCTACTGGGGGCCCCAGCTCAAGGTCTCTGGAGCATGGGCTCAGAGCCAGGAGGAGGGCTGGGGGGTGGCGGCGGGCGGGGAGGTGGTGGCTGTGGGAGATACTGTTCCAGAAGTGGTGAGCGGCAGGGAATCTTTGTCTTTGTCTTTGGGAGTTCTTAGCTCCTTCTTGGTGCCTTTGCCCGGGCTCTGCTGAGCGTGGGGTATCTGCGATGGTGTATTGGGGTCCCAGTCAGTCTCTTGAGTTGTGTTCAGGTCTGTTTAGGTGAATGGGTTGGACCAAAACACACGGTCTATGTGTCACCTCTGTGTGTCGGTTTGCATGTCAGCAGGCCTGTGTGGGTTTACATGTTTAGCTCATTGTGTGAGTCACAGGGCCCCCTGCGGGTGTGTACTTCTCCAGCCTGTGATTCCGTCCCCACAGGAGGGCCTGGATGGCCAGGGCTTTGGGGAAAGTTGCTAGCAGGCTGGTGGGAATGGGGCAGGAGATGCTGGGATGGGTTTGGGGTGGGAGTGCTCAGGGCCTGGCACGGCTGCTTCCCCAGGCGGGCGAGTCCCAACAGTGGGCAGACGGATGGGCTGACCTGACAGGTTCTCCAGGCCAGGGGCAATGGGGTGGAGTCTGGTTCTGACTTAAGGTAGCAGCAGCTTAGGGATCTTGCCACACACAAAGGAAGGGTGGGCAGGCAGAAGGCGGTTCTGTTAGTGCCTTCTTCCTACTGCAGCCAGGTTGGGGCACAGGCCATGGAGCTGGCTGGCAGGTGAGCGGTGAGGCATGTACGGAGGCCTAGGGCCTGGGGGCCTGGGAGCTCAGGGCATGGCAGGACCCCTGAGGGGCCGGGTGGAAGAGCTGAAGCGGCCGTGGTGGCGGGAGACCTCACCCCTGGTGCTGCGGCACAGTGAGGCTGCCAGGCTGGCAGCTGATGCCCTCCTGGAGCGGGGAGAGGCTGCCTACCTGCAGGTCATCTCCGAGGAGCGGGAGCTGCCCTTCCTAAGCGCCCTGGATGTGGACTACATGACCAGCCATGTGCGGGCAGGCCCCGAGCTTGGGGAGGCCCAGGGACCTGAGGCCTCAGGGCCGGACCGCCTCAGCCTGCTCTCCGAAGTCACCTCAGGCACCTACTTCCCCATGGTCTCTGACGTAGACCCCCCGGATCTGGACCTGGGTTGGCCCGAGGTGCCACAGGCCACGGGCTTCAGCCCCACGCAGGCTGTGGTCCACTTCCAGCGGGACAAGGCCAAGAATATCAAGGACCTGCTGCGCTTCCTCTTCAGTCAGGCCCGCACGGTAAGCACTCATTTCACAGAGGTGGTAACTGAGGTCCAGGGGGACCCGCCCAAGGTCACACAGCAGTTTTGGGCAGCATTGGCGGCTGGTGGATGACAAGCTCTGGAAGATTGGCATGTGTCTTACTGCCTTTGGTGGCCCTGTGGCACTCAGGGAACTATGGCTCCTGAAGGAGGCTTCAGCTTAAGTGGCTAGATAAGTCCAAGGATTGTGCGCTCTTAGGAACGATTGATCCGCAGTCAAACTGGCAACAGTTTAGATAAGGAACTTCAGGGGCAGCGAGGACATGTTAATGACGGAGGAGCAGCTCAGAACTTGTCCGCAGCGCCTGAGAATGAGTGGACAACTCGAAGAAGGTGACTGGTGTCGATGAAGTGCACGCGGGAAACTGCGGCATGGTTGGCTGTATCTACTCTTGCAGACAAGCAAATAAAATGGAGAGAGGGGCAACAAGGAAGACCGCCGATAACATACAAGGGGGTTCAAAACGTTCCTGGAAGAATTCCATGATCTCTTCATGTCATTATCCCATGAGCACTCTGAAGCCCTCTTTTAGAAGTGGGGAGGGGCCGCCAGGACTCCATCAAGGATATCCCACCACCACACACACACACACACCCTTTGGAGCCAGGCTTAACAAGGAAGAAACTGAGGCCAGAGAGGGGCTCGGCCTTTCTCCGGGTGCATAGGACTCTGGACGAGAGGAAGCCATTGTTTAAACCTCCCCCTACCCACTCCCAACCCTGGCTAATCCCAGCAGCCCCTCAGCCCACCAGCACCATGCTAGCCAGGGCTGGAGCAGGGCGGGGGCACTGGGCACAGGCCTTGAGGGCTGGGCTTTTAGCTCTGCACAGTCAGGGCAAGGGGACTAGGCGCTGCTGGGCGGGCTCAGGGTGGAGGAGCAGGGGAAGGAGAACAGAGAACAGGAGCATCAGAAGCCTGGTGGCTCTTGGAAAGGGTGTAAGTGTCTGCAGCCAGGGGCCAGCAGAGCCTCACTGCAGAGCCCTGACTTCTTGAACTCTGGAGGCAGGGGCCTGGCTAAGATGACCTCTGTCTGAGGAAGCGGTTGGGAAGGTTTCTGCTCCAGACCTCCGGGGGAAGGGTACCAGCGCCTCCCCAGCAAGCTTGTCTGTGCCCCAGGCAGGGGAGGGCTAGGGCCAGATTGGCATGGAATGGGGTTATTAGGGAGGGTGTTGCCAGTACTGCTGCCCTTTGATCTCTCCTGCCTGAACTTACTCCCCTAGTGTCCCCCTGCATCTGGACCCCTCCACCCTGGGGCTAGGAGTCAGGCTCCTGCTCGGGGGGCCTTTGGTGGCCCTATGAAACCCTTCCCTACACCCCAGGGTCTTGATTCACTCAGAAGGCAACAAACAGAGAAGAAACATGTGTTTACCGAGTGCGTGTTGGGCGTGGAGCTCTTTCCAGACACGACTGTCATCATTGCCATTTAACAGATGAGGAAGCAGAGGCTGCCATGGGTGAAGCCACTCTGCCCAAAGCCAGGCAGAGCAGAGTCCAGATCAGATCCCAGTGCAGTCTGGCTGCTGAGCTGGCGGGCTCCACTCTGCGTCTCCTGCCTCAGCCTTCCCTGGGAGAAGAGCATCTCCCAGCAGGCACAGCTGGGCGGTGGGAAGATACCAGGGGCTGCCCAGGCCCCTTGGAGGCAGCCTGTGTACGGAGCAGAGGCTGAGCAGGCAGCCCCGTTCTATTCGGTGAGAGATTCCATGGAGATTGTGTCAGACCTCTACAGCTTCACTGGGAAACTGAGGCATGGCTGGTGAAAGGCATGGGAGACCCCAGAACCTGGCTTGGGACTCGGACCCTTGAGAGGGGAAACTCCGACAAGCTGGAACAAGGGCTAGTGCTGGTGGGGGGTGCGGAGAGCTGGGCATCTGGGTCTGAGCTCCGTGTCTGCCTCACTCCCACTCTGCCACTGACTCGGCCGTCCCCTCTGTGGAGAGCCAGAGACCAGCACAGTGCATGCAGAGATGCCTTGGAAAAGTCACTACAGATAGGCACTCTAGCCACGGAAACTCTCAGACGACTTCTGAGATTTCAAGAGGTTAAAATTCCCTGTCCCCAAGTTAAAGCAGCCCTGGGCTAGGTCACTGAGAAAGACCCTCCCAGGCCAGGCTCTGGCTTCCTGATTCTCAGCCCCTGTCCAGGCCCAGGCCAGGATGAGCAGTCCCCCTTGCCCTCCTCCAGGTGGTGGCTGTGGTGATGGACGTGTTCACGGACATGGAACTGCTGTGTGACCTCATGGAGGCCTCTGGCCGCCGGGGCGTCCCTGTCTACCTGCTCCTGGCTCAGGAGCACCTAAGGCACTTCCTGGAGATGTGCTACAAGATGGACCTCAACGGAGGGCACCTGCTGGTCAGTGAGGGGCAAGTGGTGACAGGGGGGCAGGGCGGGGCAGGGCAGGGACAGGAGAGCCCTTTGTGGCGCTGCCAGTAGGCATTGGGGGCCAGTGGGAGGGGAGAACTCATGGGCCCACAGGCTTGAGCCCCCAGTCTGTCAAGGTCACCCCCATCCTCCCGCCCTGGTCCAGAACATTCGAGTGCGGAGCACGTGTGGGGACACGTACTGTAGCAAGGCGGGCCGCCGAGTCACCGGGCAGGCCCTGGAGAAGTTCGTCATCATCGACTGTGAGCAGGTGGTGACGGGCAGCTACAGGTGAGTGCAGCGGGCGGGGTGGGGGCGTCAGCCCTGGGATGTCGCCCTCTGTCACCCATCCTTGTAGACACACTGTGGGCAGACGCTGTGCCCCTTGGGCGCCCTAGTCACTGCTTTCCTGGCCTTGGCCTAGAGAAGAACTATGGTCAACTGGAGCTGGGGGTGGAGAGGGGAGGGGCTCCCGGCGATGTTGCCACGCCCATTTCACAGATGGGGACCTCGAGACCTTGAGCTGGGCCACCCTTTGCCCCGGGGCCGCTCAGCAAGGTGCTCGAAAGCTGGGCGATCCTGGGTCAGAAACCCCCCCCCCCCGTCTGTCCCTAGCACCATGGGGGACCTCGCGGCTGGGGAGGGGGGGTGGCCTTTTAGCCTGGTTTCCTGCTCCACCCCACCGCACCCATCCAGCCCACCTGTGACGCGGGCAGGCCCTGACGCCGCCCCTCTGCCCCAGCTTCACCTGGCTGTGCAGCCAGGCCCACACGAGCATGGTGCTGCAGCTGAGGGGCCGCATCGTGGAAGACTTCGATCGCGAGTTTCGCTGCCTCTATGCCGAGTCTCAGCCCGTGGAGGGCTTCTGCAGTGGCGAGGAACGGTTGTCGCCCCGGGCACCGCGCCCTCCCCAGGTGGCCCTGGCCTTCAGGCCTGCCATCCCGAGCCCCACGTCCTCGATTCGGTCCAGCGTCAGTCTCGGCAGTGTCAAGCGCTCGCCTGTGATGGGCCGCTCCTCCTACCTCGCTCTCCCAGGGGGCTGCAGCGACAGGGGCGTGGGGTCCTCGTCCCCCGGTCCTGCTCGCTGTGAGGCCAATAGCCAGCACCCCTTGCAACGCCAGCTGTCAGACCCTAACCACAGCTGCCCTCCTGGGCTCTACAAGGCCAACCTGGGCAAGCTGGGGGCCTCCCCGTTGTCCCAGTCCTCCCCTGTTCTCAACCACCACAGCCCTAGCCCCGGGAGCCTGGCCGTGGGCTCATCTCTGCTGTCCCGACCACGCCCTCTCTTCCCCTTTTCCCGGGGTGGCCCGGGTCTGTCTAGGCTCCCAGAGAATGGGTTCCCAGGAAGCCAGGCACCCAGCCCCCCACGAGGTCGCCGAGGGCTTGGTCAAACCTTGGAGACAGTAGATGAGAAGAAGGCATCTTTGAGTCACAGCCGTGGCCAACTGGACCTCCTGGTCCCCTTCCCCAAAGCCCGAGAAGCAGCAGCTCCCAACTCCGGGGTGACCCTCAGCTCAGCCTCCCTTCAGCCTGGTGAGCAGGTCCCAGAGGACAGCAGGGCATCCCCAAGCCAGAGCTACAGCCAGCTGGACCTCCTCCCCCGGGTCCCAGGTGCCGGGAGCACCCCTGAGTCAAGCTCACCCAGAGTGAGTGATCGGATAGCAGAGGACAGAAGGTTGTCCCCAGGCCACAGCCAGCTGGACCTCCTGGCACAGTTCTCCAAAGTCCGGGGCCCCAAAGTGGCCCCTGAGACCAGCCCCCCAGCCAGGCCTCGCAAACAGGAGCCAGATGAGTGGCGGAAGACCCTGGGCCACAGCCAGCTAGACCTTATCACCAAATTTGGCCCATTCCGTGGCGAGGGGCCTGGGCCCAACGGTCTCCCCAGCCCCAGTGTGGTTCACAAAACTGGAGTGAGCTCTGGGGACGAGAAGCGGCTAACCCTGGGCCACAGTAAACTGGACCTCATCACCAAGTATCACCAGTTTCAGGGGGCCAGGCAGGGGCCTGAAGCCGCCCTCTCTAGGGCTCTCCCAGGTGGCCATCCCAATGGTAGCAACGACCTGTATGGGGACGAGAAGCGGCTGACCCTGGGCCACAGCAAACTGGACCTCATCACCAAGTACAACAAGTTCAAGCTGCTCCGAAGTCGCTTTGACATCTAGCTCAGCTCTCAGCAGGGACAGGCCACTCCTCTACCCACGGAGACGCTGGCCTTGCTCCAGTCCCAGACTCGGAGCACAGGAGCCACAGGGAAGGTGAGAAAATTGGCATGGGGGCCACATCTGATCTCCCCTGAGCTGCCCCGAGGAGAAGGCACATTGTTAATGCCACATCTGCCCAAAGCTGATTCCTCTGAGGCCGAGGCCAGACTTGCCTCCGCCCTCCATCCTCCTCTACCCTGTTCTGATGCCAACTGCCCCGCCCATGGTGCTCACTTCTCCACTGGCTCTGGTGACTCGATGACACGCCAATACCCATGATTACGTTTGTTCCAGGGAGAAAGATGAGGCTTTTTACCCTGGGAAGAGTCCCAGTCCCAGACACCCAAGGGGGTGCTTCTGTCACGTCCTACAGGGCCACCATGAGATGGAATTGACGATGGCAGTGAGGCTGAGCAGGTTACAAAATGTTAATGAGGCAGTTCTTTTGTCCACAATGTCCCTTCTCAGCCATGTTGGCAGGCACATCTCTTTCTGGTCCTCAGTCTCACAGCCATGTGGCATCTTGGCTTCTGCCATGTTTACTGGGTTGGGAAGCTCCCTACTCTTCCTTATGATCTTAAGGCTGCTCCTCTGCCCTGCCCCACGGTCTCAGCGCTGCTCCTCTGCCCTGCCCCATGGTCTCAGCGCTGCTCCTCTGCCCTGCCCCACGGTCTCAGCGCTGCTCCTCTGCCCTGCCCCACGGTCTCAGCGCTGCTCCTCTGCCCTGCCCCACGGTCTCAGCGCTGCTCCTCTGCCCTGCCCCACGGTCTCAGCGCTGCTCCTCTGCCCTGCCCCACGGTCTCAGCGCTGCTCCTCTGCCCTGCCCCATGGTCTCAGCGCTGCTGCTTTCCTCTGCCCCATGATGTTGGTGCTGTGGCCTCTGGTGCCTTTGGTGACTCTACCACTTTAGACAGGGATCTCCTGTGAGCTCTGCTGGTGGCTCATTCTTTCTCGATGGTCATGGGATTCTCTTGCTTGTTTCTGAGATGGTTCACTCCTATACCCAGCGGAATGGCAAAATGCCCAATCCCGGCATTAAGGCCCTCTACATCTTATTTACACGATTGAGGGGGAAATCGTGGGTAGAATGGATAGTGGAGCCACATTAAGCAATTTCACTTCACCATAGGAGAAGAGGATTGAGGAATTCAAGCCAGACACTCTCTGGGCCTACTCATGTATTACATCACACACACACACACACACACACACACACGGAAATGGAACCCCACCCTCATGTCAGACACATCCCTCTGTGGTATCACCATCCCGATTTTATAAATGCGGAAGCTGAGGCCCACAGAGTCGGCATGGCTCATTGGCAATCAGATCCAAGTACATGGTTGAGTAGGAACCCAAACCTTTGCCTCTGCCTGACTCGAAATAGTGCTTTCCGACCCACAGGGCACACACACTAGCCACAGTTCCTGTGTCCCCAAGGACACAAAATACACACATCACAGTACTGCCCAAATGCCTCCCTGATACAGACAGGCACACACCTGCGAATTGCACACCCCAGACATGAACGCAACATGCACACACAGATCAATGAGCTAAGCCAAAGTACTTAGAATCCTACTCTGAGGCACTCAGTGAATGTCACTTGGCTAAATGAATACACAACACAGAAGTCAAAATGTCTTGCTACAAAATCCTAGAAACCTTTATTTAAAAATATCAAACTGTGAAGGCATTGTTTCTCAACATATTCTCTACTCAGGTCTATAGACTTTGTCCATCTGTCCAAACTTCCTCTGAAGAAGTCTTCACCCTTCAATTCTACTAGGACAGCCCCTGCCATTCTCGAAGGAGCAGGTGCATTATCCCAAGGGAAAAAAGACCAGGGCAATTGTGCCGAGAAAATTGTTTCCTTCATGACCAATCCCCAAGACTAGGGCCCTTCGTCACCCTCTGGCCAAAAGGGCAGCACTTGCCCAAGGACAGAACAGAGGGTTCAGAGAGGAGGAGGAATGGCAACAGGAGGCTCAGGGAGGAAGTGGGCAAAGTAACGGGACACTGAGGGCATTGCCACCAGTGAGCTGAAACATGTGTCTGAATGATTGATTGTAAAACTGATGATCTGCTCTGTACACCTTCGCCTAACTCACATAAAATGTTACAAATGAAAAGCCGTCTTTGTAATAAGCCCCATGAGTGCCCAGTGTTGAGAAAACCCACCGAGAGTACCCTTTTGGACGCCGAAAGAAAGAACAGAAACAAAACCATACCAGCTGCCATAAGCTGACCTCTCTCCCTTGTGTTTCATAAGCCCAGCAGGAGTCCCTGTTTGAACTGGACCATCATCATCATTTTCTGAAGGTGCCCTAATGAGAGTAAGACCAGTGTATTACTGAGCCACCCACAGGTCACAGAGACATGTTTAAGCATGTTTTGTTTGGAATAAACTTGTGCACGCATGCACTGGAGGCTAGTAGCGATCCTTCTTGTTACTTCATGTAAAAGCACTCAGTGCATACTTTAGACCCCCTGAGGGCCCACAGACCATAAATATGTGCATAACCCAGCACACGACTGTGCGCTCACACATGGGAAGCAGTGTCTTGTGAACCTAAGCTGTGTGCCCAGCCCTGGGCTGGACACAGGACTGCGGAATGAATCAGACTCAGTCCCCTGGAGACAAGGATTAATTGCATAGAAGGTTGACGAAAGGACAGAGCTGCATTTAATTAAAGGCTAACTGGTGGTGGAGGGTGGCAAGAATGAAATGCGTAGGGGGAGGCACTGGTAGGCGTGGGGTCAGGATCAAAGAATAAAGTGGCATTCCCAGGAGACGGGAAGAAAGGGCCAGGGCAGGACTGAGTGGGCTTGAGGGGAAATGAGGAGGGCAAGGGGAAAACACAGACCCCCTGACACACTCTGGCGCCCACACGGCACCTTCCTGAGTGTTGCCTGAAGTGTAGGCTGACAGACGATGGAAGATTTTCCTGCCTGGCAGTATTTCTGATCAATAAAATCAATAAGCTCAGTCATGAGCCAGAGGCAGCCTGGTTATTCTAATTTTTTTTGGTCTGGGAGCTCCACTGAAACCTGTTTACTGTGGGTGATCCTGCTCACATTGGAAATACCAGTGACGTAGCTTCCCGCGTCACAGCAACTCACAAGCCATCAGAATACGATGACAAACTGACAGACAAGTGGTGGACCAAGAGTAACATTGTGATAAATGGAGAAAAGATCGAAGTTGTCTGGGATTTCCTCTTTCTTGGATCCACAGTCAGTGCTCCTGGAAGTAGCAGTCAAGAGCTCTCACATGTTCAGATCACTGAAGATAAGGGCGCCACAGCAAAGTGTGGTGAAGAAACCAGATGGTGCCTGGCTATCAGAAAGGATAGTGTCTGGGGTCCTAAAGGCTTGTCGTAAATCAAGCAGTGAGGTTTCATCCAAGTTCCCGTAGAAGAAACACAACCGCCTGTGTGATCTAAGGAATGTAAATAACAAAATCCAAATTCCAAAGAGGAAATGGTATCAGAGCTTAAATTGTGAACACCCTGTTTGCAGAAGGCTAGGAATGGCAGTGGAAGCCCACACCCATTTGCAGGGCCCCCAGTAGATTAAACTTCCAGGAATCCACTCTGATCCTAGTCCAGGCAGAGTGTATTGTAAAGTCGACTCTGGCAGATGTAGTCAGATTCGAATGCCATACTGTATCAATCGATTTCACTTCTGACTCATTTTAAAGTTGTTTCAGTTTTTACTATCTTATACTTTCTTTTGGAAGGACGTTTTTCTGAGTTTTGTCCAGTCACTTGATTTTTTTGGTGGTTGTTTAATTGCTTCCTTGTGTATTACGAGTAATTTTCTGGATATAAAGCCCAGGATGGGTGGATTTATATGGACAGTAACAGGATTGATATCACTGGAGTCAAGGGCAGGGGTGGGTGCGGTTAGGGGAGATAAGGGCGATGAGTACCAGACGAAAATGAGTGCACAAATCTTCTTATATTGTACATGTGATGTACACCCCTAACATATATATATTTTAAAGAAGAGATTCTAAATGTCTCTGCTATCAGCGGGTGAGGTGACCAGGCCAAGTCTCTTCCAGGAGGACCTGGCAACCATAGAGTCCTTCCGGAAGCTGGAGCTAGAATGGCCGCACGAGCGGTTCCTGCGCCAGGGGCTTCCGGAAGTACCCCGCGCGGGGGCGGAAACGGAAGTGTTTGAGGGCGGGGAAGGAGCTGCTCGTAGCGTGTGGAGCTTGCGATTGCGTGGTGAGCTGGTGGGCAGCGAAGCGCCAAGAGTCGGTCCCGGCGCCGCGGCAGTGAGGGGCCCGGAGCACTCAGGGCCGGGCAGTGTGGAGGATCTCCGCGGGCGGACCCCGAAGTCTCAGGTGCCGATTCCTGGGGCCGAGAGGGGCGGGGTCGCGGTGGGGCCCGTGGGGCCGAGGCCGGGGGGCTCGGCGTGGTGAGAAAATCAGTTCCCGAACTCCCGGCCCCGCAGCTCCCAGGCCTCATGGCGGTCCGAGCGTCCTTCGAGAACAATTGTGAGATCGGCTGCTTTGCTAAGCTCACCAACACTTACTGCCTGGTGGCCATCGGGGGATCGGAGAACTTCTACAGGTGCGGGCCGGAGCCCCGGGCCGGCGGGTGACGGGGAGGGGTGCTGGGAGCCGGGGGCGCCCGCCGCGGGAGGGCACGGATCCCTCAGCGCCGTGACCGCCGAGTCCATGTCCCCGCAGTGTGTTCGAGGGTGAGCTCTCCGAAACCATCCCCGTGGTTCACGCGTCCATCGCCGGCTGTCGGATCATCGGACGCATGTGTGTGGGTAAGGCAGGTGGAGGCGCCGAGGGAGGAGAGGAGCCTCCCCGCACCTGTTCAGGACAGCCCCAGGAGGAGCGAGAGGGACCCGGGGCCTCCCCAACTCTGGAAGCTCCAGATTCTTGGGGATGGAAAGGACCCCGCCTGGGTGTCAGCCGATCTCGGCGGCAAACTTGGACAGAATGATCGCAAGAGCAAGTACTCTGGGCTATGCAGGAGCTGTTGGCTGCCAGGTCAGGGGGTTGAGCCCACCAGCCAGTGGCCCTTTGGGAGAAAGATTAGATTGCACCTGTAGTAAAGATTTCATCCCAGGCCCACACGCAGGTTTCCCTGAGCCTGCATTGACCGGATGGCAGTGGGTTTGGTTTAGGTTTTTGATTGCCCTTTCAGCATTTTATTCTTTCTTCACAAAGACCCTGCCAGGTAAGAGACATTATTGGTTTAGTTTGACTAATGAGACCAGGACTCGGAGAGCTTGAGCGGCTCTCCAAGTGACTCACCTCTAATTTGGCAGAGGATTTCCATGTCTCCCCACCCTCGACCTCTGGGAGCCTGCTGCCTCTTGTCTATTTCTGACTCAGAAAGACAGGCTGAGACTCTGGGACCTCCTGCCAAGTTATTCGAGGTTTTAGTTTCCTTCTGCATTGACATTTCTGGGTCGCCTTCAACTCTACCCTCCCCTTCCTCCCCAGCACTCTTGACTCCAGCCATTGGTCCTTTCTTTGAGTGGAATCTGTCTCCCCATTTATTGTCACTTCCTGTTTTCAGCTCTGCTCAGCAGAGTCCTGTGGAAGTTTGCTTTTTTTATTAAAGTAAACGACTTTTTTTTAACCTTAAGTTTCGTAAACCTTGGCCTTTTCGGTTTTCTGATTCCAGTGAAGCACCCTGATCCCCAACCGTGGCATTAGCCCCTGACACATGCCTGAAGAGCGGGCGCTCGCTGTGTGTTTGCCACACGCAGCAGTCAGGGTTCAGAAGGTCAGGCTGGTGGCCTTCTAGGGATAGGCAGAGTTGTGGTCATTGTTGACACAGCACAATTAGAGTTTGTTCGTTGCTGCTGCTGTCATGCACTTGGTACAAATAGGCCACGTAGATTCACCCATCTGCTGGCGGTGGGCATTTGAGTTCATAACAGTCTCTCTGGGCTATTCTAAATTGCGCTGCTCTGCTCTCCCTCTGGTCGTCTAACTCCATTTCATGCCTAGGGATGTAATATATAGGAAAGGCCAGACCATTTCCAAAGTTTGTACCTTTCCCTGGAAGTTGTTCATTGAAAGTATAAAATGCGTTCTGTGTTTTTAGGGTAAAATCCAGACAGACAGACAGAAGTTGTGTGGTGCTTGCCATTTTGTTGTACTAGTTTCCTAAAAGCTTTCCTGCGGAAGGGAAGTCCAGGGGTGTGCGCACAGGGCACTGCATCTAGAGCAGCGGTTCTCAGCCTTCCTCAGGCCGCAGCCCTTGAATATAGTTCATCATGTGGTGGTGACCCCCAACCAGAAAATTATTTTTGTTGCTACTTCATCCCTGTCATTTTGCTACTGTTATGAATCCTAATGTAAATATCTGATATGCAGGTATATTTTCATTGTTAAAATTTTAACAATGCATAGTGATTAATCACAAATACTGTAATTACATATTGTAAATATTTATTTCTAATGAAAAATAAATGAAAATTTGTCTTAAAGCACTGTATAGCATGGGTAACAGTCTTCACGCTGGGCGTATCTGCATGTGGGCGGAGCCGCCTGGAGACGGATAGAGGAGCGGTGTCTCGGTTCCTAAGACCATCAGAAGTACGTGTTTTCCGATGGTTGGTCTTAGGCGACCCCTGTGAAAGTGTCATTCGACCCCAAAGGGGTCACAACCCACCGCTGATCTAGATGTAGAAGGGGGTTTTCCCTTGATGAAGTGCTTCCTGGCTGAAAAGTCCTGGCAGGGACACTGCTCCCTATCAACTGCCTCTGTCTCCCAGGGGTCCTGACATACAGGTAGGGGGTCTTTTCTACTGGACCTTTCAGTGCTACTTGTGCTTGAGGTGGAGTCTGACTTGTGAGCACCGGCATTGTCACTTGGCCCCCAGTCCCTGTGGGGGCTGTCAGGTGGACATGTCCCAGGACGGTTGAAGTTGGAGACCCATCGAGTGCCAGGATGGCGACCTTGACTGTCTGTAGTCTGCTGCCACCAACGGTCAGTGTGGAGGTCTCAGCAAGATTGCCTCTGTGGAGACATGGGGAGGTTGTGCTAGGCGCCAGGTCTCTGGAAAAGCAAGACCAGTGAAACAGGTATATATTTGAGGGAGCTTCGGATAGTTTGTGGAAAAACTGAATGAAAAGGTAACGGGGTTTTGCCACAAACCTGTTTGAGCCTGCACTCCCTCTGTTTGTGTGCAGAGACAGGGAGATTGAAATAGCATTTTTTCAAGAAAGTGACTTGTGCTGTCGGAGTGAATGGCAGGTCCCAGGTCTGTGTTCAGGCATCAGGCAGGAGGTGGCTCCTGGGCTTTGGGGGCTGCGGGATCCCAAGAACTGAAGGTCAGGTGATGACAGGCCAGATCCAGGATCCAGGACAACACACAGATGCAGGCTCCTGGACCACTGGTTGCCCGATGACTGTCAAAGCACTGAGAGTCCTGGCCCAGCCACATCGGGCCACAACCCTAACCATCGCGGTGGGCTTGTGGTTGTGTGTGTGACGGAATACACAGGTTTCTGTTGGCTGCATACCCAGGAGTAGAAGGGCTAGATCACAGGACCTGTAACATTCAGCCACAGAGAAAGCCAGAGTGTTTTCTAAATGGTTGGCCAGTGTATACTTTTTGTCAGTGTGTGTGAGCATTTCAGTCATCAGTACTTGGTTCTGAATTTTCTCTCATTTTCAGCCATCTCGGCAGGTGTTTGTCTGTAGGGTTCGCTACATTTTAAAGCAGCAAGACACACAGCTCAGGTCGAGACCCTTGCCTTTTAGTCTTGCTCTCCTCCAGGGGCTGCTGGTCATGTGGCCATGGTGGGTTGAGACAGGCTCTTGGGCCAATGCTGGCCTGCCTGGTGAGCCTGCTGGACCCCCTGGGAGGTGAATGTTTGGGTCAGAGGGTGGGAGGGCAGGGGTCTGGGCTAAAGCTCTCTTGGAGAAGCTAGTTGGGCTCAGCGGGAATCTTGGAGGATTCACGGTCCCTCCTTGCCCTCCAGGGAACAGGCATGGCCTCTTGGTGCCCAACAATACCACCGACCAGGAGCTGCAGCACATTCGCAATTGCCTCCCAGACTCCGTGCAGATCCGACGGGTGGAGGAGCGGCTCTCAGCCTTGGGCAATGTTGCCACCTGCAACGACTATGTGGCCTTAGTTCATCCAGACCTGGACAGGGTGAGGCAGTTTAATTTGTCCATGAGTCATGGGATTAACCCAGTTAGTTGCTGCCCTTGCTTATCTGGCAGGAATTATGGGTGTCTTTCCAGGGCACTCAGGATTAAGTGAGAGTTGTATGGGGAACCTCCCTTGTGGTCGGTGTCAGGAAGACCCCGTGGGGGTGTTCATCCTCAGAATGGGGGCGCCCAAAAGAAGCAACTGATTGCGGCACAGGCCAGTCTGCTGGCTGTTCTGAGTTCCAGAACTGGCCTGGCTGGCTTCATGAGGCACGCTCTCCTTTTTCTCTCTGGGGGAGGCTCCCCTATGCAGCCACACGGCAGAGAAATGAGGGACTCAGGCCACCAAGCGCTGAGTGGGTCTGGGCATGGAAAGCCCTTGCTGCTTTGGCCTGCAAGCCCCTGTACTCGGTGTCTTTTGCCAGGAGACGGAAGAGATCCTTGCTGACGTGCTCAAGGTGGAAGTCTTCAGACAGACAGTGGCTGACCAGGTGCTCGTAGGAAGCTACTCCATCTTCAGCAATCAGGGGGGGCTGGTGCATCCCAAGACCTCAATTGAAGACCAGGATGAGCTGTCCTCTCTCCTTCAGGTGCCCCTCGTGGTAAGCACTCCAGCCCTCAGCCCGACCTTCTGCTGAGGCAGGCCCCTCTGGCGGGGGCTTGGTAGCGGGCCACCGTTGGGCTGCATGTCAGGATGCTGGGTTTGGGCAGGGCCTCATCAGTTAGGGAAGAAACTTGGATCATGTACCCATGACCCACATAGAGTCCCTCCCTCGGCAGGCGGGCACTGTGAACCGAGGCAGCGATGTCATCGCCGCCGGGATGGTGGTCAACGACTGGTGTGCCTTCTGTGGCTTGGACACAACCAGCACGGAGCTGTCTGTGGTGGAGAGTGTCTTTAAGCTGAATGAAGCCCAGCCCAGCACCATCGCCACCAGCATGCGGGACTCCCTCATCGACAGGTGCCGGCCTCTCTTGCTGTGGGGCTGGGAAGTGGGTGGTGCTCACCTGGCATAGGAGCTGTTCCTCTTGGGGGGCTCTCCTTGTGGGTGAGGGTCCTGCCGTGCAGTCAGGACCTGGGGAGCAAACTGAAGCCTCTGCTCGCTGTCCCCTCTCTAAGCAGACTGAAGGACTCCCTACTCGGTCACGTGGTTCATTTGATTACACATTGCAGGAATTCAGAGTTGGCACTGGCTGGTGTGGGGGTTTCTGTTGGTTGAGGGAAGGTGGGGAGGAATCTGTGTTGACCCCCGTGCCTAGGAGAGCTCTTGGACTGGTTGGGGGTGGCTATCACCTCAAATCACAGTCATGGTGTGTGTGTGTGTGTGATTGGGCAGTTTTGAGAAAAAAAGGAAACCTGTTCTTGGACCCCATCTCTGAGATTTTGTGGGGGATGGGCTTGAAGTTCTCTTGGGGAGCAGCAGGTGCTGGTAGCTCGGCTGTCCCCTCTCTTACCCCCCATGGCGGATCCTGCTCAAGGGCTGCCATACCCACCGGGGCCCTAAGCCCTTCACAGTGATAGGAATCCTTAGGTGAGGCACGCCCCAGTGACAGCGCAGCTCAGCCTCCCTGGTTCTTTCTCTTCATTTGCCCAGTGAATAAGGCTCCAGGGGGCTACCGAGGTGTCTGGGTGCTGATTCTGTCCGCAGGTACTCAGAGTGGATTGGAAGTGCACAGTGGCCACACGTCCTGAAAGGAGAAATAGAAAGTGACTTTTGTTTGAAATGGGCTTTCCCAGTGGTTCTTGTGGGGCAGTTTGTGTTCCTGCCACACTCTTGAGCCACCGGAGGGCTCTGCAAATGGCTTTGTTGTGGTCAGTGGCCGAGTCAATTCTGACTCATGCTGACCCTTTAGGGCAGAGTCGAACTGCCCTTGTTCCTGAGACTAAATCTGTACGAGAACCAAACAGCCTCATCTTTATTCTGCAGAGTGGCTGGTAGATTTGAACGGCTAATCTGTAGTTAGTAGCTCAGGGTGTAGTCCGCTCTGCCACCAGGGTGCCTTGTTGAGCCCCTACTATGTGTCTTACAGCAGTGGTGTGGACTCTTGGGAGAGAGATGGTACTTAAACAATTAGTCATTTAATTAAAAAAAAACTTGTAGCAACCTGAAAAAGCAATTTCTGTAACTTCAGTATCTGCTCAAAAAGGACAACTGTTAGCTTGATGGGTTAGAAACAGTGGCACTGAGATAGAGCAGAAGGCCTGCCTGTCACCATCCATGGCCTGCGTGGTGCTGATTATTGGAAAGGAGAAAACTGAGGTAGCTTCGGTGGTCACGGACATGCTGAGTTTGAGATGCCCACAAGCCCTTGAATAAGATGTTGAGAGGATGTTTAAGCCTCCTCCTCAGTCTTCTATCACCCTAAGAACGCGTCTGTAGGTGCTCCTGACCTGTCTCTGGGGCAGCCCTTCCTGGTTAGTGGTGCCGAGAGCGAGTCCTGGCCCTGGAGAAGGCTTGCCTCATTCCCATGGGAGGACTTGGGGTCCAGGCACGTGCCACCCTCATTCGGGCCCCCCCCCCCCCCGTCCCCTTGTCTGATGTCTAACAGACTTTTGCCCTTGGAGCTCTGTTGTATGACTGGTAATAGTGTGAACAAATTGGTGGGAGAACTGAGCCACCCGAGGAGGGAGTAAGTTCTGTAAATGTGGGGAGGTCGATCTAGTCTGGAAAGGTGGTGCTTGGATGCATTTAGCTGTGGAGCCGCAGGCGGGGTTCTGAAGGACTGAGCTGGAGCAAGGATCCTGGGTGAGGGCGGAGGTGCACATTGGGGAGTGGAGGGTGGGGTGGGTGTGCTCTGGGAAGCAGTTCTGACTGTGTTCTCCTTTCTCTCTCCAGCCTCGCCTGAGTCACCTGCATGCGCTCCGTGGGCTGGACCAGGTGCTTGTAGGGCATCGGCAGAGCTGACAGGCAGCGAGCCCTGTGCTCAGCCTGCCTTCGCCTGTGCCCATCTCTTGATGTAGCAGCACTATAAACGCCTGTCATGCAGTGTTGGCTGTTGGGCCCTGTGGCTCCTGGCTGAGGGCTCTGCAGTTTTGTGTCACCTTATTAAAGGGCAGTTGCCCCTGGCCATTCTGAACATGTGCTGTTTGCTTGCCTCAGACCCCTTACACACACCTCACCCCTTACGCCACCTTTCCACCGTTCTCTCCCCCTCCCAGCCAGCTCTTCGGCAAGGAAGTGTCCCGTCTTCCCCCTCGAGAAAAATTCACTTCTGACTTTCCCGCCAACTCCAGGGACTCTGAATAAGGCCTCAAGTGGGGCCTCCAGCCCCCTCCCAGATGAGGCCTCCTGACTGCAAGGCAGTCTTGTCCTCTTTGACCTAAGGGGGTGTAAGTACCTTGGACACTGCAGACCGAATTCGGAGGCTCTTCCCTCATCTTGAGTGGGCACCCAACCCAACCTAGTGCATCGGGTTGATACAGAGCTACATGATGACCTACAGGCTTCAGGAGCCCTGGTGGCATAGTGAGTTACTAGTTGGGCTGCTAACTGCAAGGTTAGCAGTTTGAAACCACCAGCTCTCCACAGAGAGGAGGCTTTCGATTCTTGTAAAGGATTACTGTCTCAGAACCCCACCCGGGGTAGTTCAACCCTGCTTTAAATCTCATAAATGCCCCTCTCCATAGGGCACTGGTGGCTTGTTTCCCTAAGTGGGTGGTACTCCCACCCCAAGGGGATGCTGGAAAGATTGGTTGCGGGCTTGCAAGAGCAGTGCATCATTCCTGGTAAAGTAGAGGGCAGCGGAAAAGAGGAAGGCCCACTCCAGGGTTGACACTGGCAGCAATAGTATGCTTAAACAGTGGCACAGGACTGGGCAGGGTTTCCTACTGTTGGACACTGGGTCATTTGAGTCAGAACTGACTGGCACCTAGCAACTTTTCATCCTGGATTAGGGCTTAGGATACAAAAGGGTTGGTTTCGTTTTTTTTACTTGCTAGGGGGTGTTGACAAATACGGGCGACCTGGTGGCTAGTGAGCGGCTACTGGGGCTGTGACTGCGGAGGCGGCAGCTTTCTGCTCCCCAGAGTTCTTCCCCTGCCCTGTAGGGTCGCCCTGGGGGGTGGGGGAGTGGGGGGGGTGGGCACTGACTCCGTGGCAGTCAGAGGGCAAATGCCTGTGGTCTATACCACTGGTCAATGCCTAACCCACAACGCCACCGGGGAGCCTTTGGGCGGCTATCGCTCACTGCCATCCAGCCGATTCTGACCCGGCGACCTTGCCGGACAGAACTGCCTGGTTCCGGACACTAGAACCACTAGGGTGTAGAGTCCCCTGCGCTCGAAGCCTAGAGAGTTTGGGTGGCTGGGTGTGGGCGGGGCCTGGCGGGCCGGGGTAAGATTGGCTGGTTGATGGTGGGTGGGGCTCCGATCAACTCCGCCCTTCGGGTCCGTGACCCTCGCTTCCGCTCCGAGGGGCGGGGCGTGGTGACGCCACGACACCGGCTGCTTCCGGCGACCCGCCCTCGCAGGCGCTCGGATCGTGCTGTAAAGGGCCGGCCAGGGGCTAGTGTTAGGGTGCTCTGAGCTGAGACCTCGAGAACGCTTCTGGCAGACCATGGGCGGCGGCCAGAGCACCCCGGAAGCGCCGCAGCCCCAGCCCGCCGCCCCGGAGAACCCCGAGCGGCCCCCACCCGAGCCCCACCCTTGGGTGCGGCTGGAGGGCCCGTGGGGGCCGCTGGACGACGTGCGCTTCCTCATCACCTGCACGCCCTGGTATTGATTCAGCCGTCCATCAGCCTGTCGTCCTCATCGCCCTCCGCCCGGCCAGACCCCGTCTTCTCGCCCCGGCGCCCTTTAGAGATGGACCGAGAACTTAAAGAGGCCACGGGGTAAAAAGTCGAGGCAGGGCCCCATCTCAGCTTTCTGGAAGTCTCTCCTGCGGCCACCGCCAACCATTCTGAGCCTGGGGCTGCCCCGTTTTCAGGTCACAGCTGCTGTTCCCTCACCCGTGACAGTACAGAATCCTCTACTCCCTGCCACCGGCTTCCGGAACCAGCCAGGGCCCCTGGTAAGACCCCGAGGCTGCAGACCTGCGGACGCCCTCCATCTCTTGCACAGAACTGGGCTCTCTGGCCTGCCTCACTTCAAGGCATCCTTCCAGCCCCTGCCGTGGAGGGCTTGCTGCTTCTCACCCTGGAGCCCCATGAAGCTGTATCCCTGACCCCACTGATGTCCACCCCTAGGGGGACGCCTGATGGCTGCTTCGTGGCATGGGAGACAGATGCTTAGGCCGCTCCTGGACAACCGAATCGCCCTGCTTCCCCTGCTCCGGAAGCTTCTCTTGGCCACCACTCTGAGCCAGGTTCCTGTCCCCATGCCCCAGGGAAGTGATAGATACACCTGTGTTTTTGTTTTATTTAGAAATGATTTAAAAAACATTATACAAAGGCTGATCAGTTTAAAATGTGACCGACGCTGAAATGTTGTGATGTCCCCAGGCTGTGGGGAAGCTGGGCTCTGGGGCCCCCAGTGCTTTACCCCGCTGTCCGTCTGTCACCCCTCCCCTGTGCTGGGTTGGGGGCACAAACAGATGGTCACAATGCAGGAGAGCCCTAGATTGAAGCCCGCCCTCTCCAGGCCTGGCCCCTACCTCCATCTCCTGCTCACACTCAGCTGGCCTGGGAAGATCTGATAGTCTGCGGGGCCTAGAGCTGTCAATTGAGAGCACCAACCTGAGGGGTGGAGAGGGGCCGGTGGAGCAAAAAGGGTGACCCGGAGGTGACAAAGGGGCATTTTGATCTCACCTGGGACCCTGCTGCCTTGGACCCTACAGGGCTCCACAGGTGGGGACACAGGCCCAGAGAGCCCACTGGGTGGCCTGGGCAAGGAACAGAACCTATCTGTGCTTCATCTAAGGGAAGGACATGATGACAGTCACCCTGAGCCTCCCAGGGCCTGTGTGAGTTTCATGTGAATGGACAGATGTGAGCTAATAAAGTGCTTTGCAAAGTATAAAACACTGTACAAACCTATGAATCACTAATATCTCTGCAGTCATTCCCCGCCCCTGCCCTAGGGAGCCTGCCCTTGGCCAAAATGAGAACAAACGTGGATGAAGATGATGATGGGACAATAACCCACATTGGCTCCTGTGGACAAGGGAGATTTTGTTTGAGGCAGCTCCCAGGGCAGCAGGAGTCCCTGGCTGTGCTACAGGGGAAGCCACCCAAAGCCCAGAGGCTGAACAGCGGGGCAGTCCCGTGCCAGGCCAGGGGGCGAGGACAGCATCAGAGGACCACCTCCGGCTTTGGCAGAAAGAGCCAGTAGGCATCACTGAGCCTGTTGGTCTTGCCGAGGGCTCCCCAGAGAGAAGTAGGGCATCATCTATGGGGTTGAAGTCAGGGGAGCTGAGTCCTGGGGGTTTCTGCCAAAGACAGTGAGGGTCGGGGCCCAGATGGGTCAAAAGGGGAAGCCCTAGCCTTGGGGCGGTCTGGGACACGAAGGGCCAAGCTCAGGGTATAAGCACTGCTGCCACACTGCGGTGCCTGTGGGCAGCTGGGGCAGTGGGCTCTGTGCACTTCAGAAGGCCGCCCCTTATCCCCAAGCCAGGAGATGTTTGTTCCTGGAGCCACCGGTTCCTCCACTGGATGGGGAGCCTGAGCCGCCAGAGCAGGGCTGGGATAATGGGGAACAGTGGAGGGTGGGAGCCAGCAACGGGGCTGGGGACTGCCCCAGCTCTGTCACTCCATGAGTCGTGTTCCAGCTGCTGGGGGGTCTGGTCTCCATGGTGGCCTTGTCAGCACCTTGGTCCTTACCACCTGGTGGAGGGCCGCGGCCACAGGAGCCTCGTCTCCTCTGTTTCACCGAAACCCTCGAGCAGCCTTTGAAAAATGGGTCTTCTACAGGAGTGAGAGGACATTTCAATATTCACTACAGGAATACTGAATATTCGCCACAACCCTGCCCTCAGCATGTGGCCCGAAATCCGGGTCTCCACAGAGAGGCCAGCCTGGGGAGCAGGTCTCCTGAGGGGTCTGCTGTGTCAGCAGGGAAACCTAGGCTCGCCGCCCACCGTGTCAGCAGCAGGCATCCCGGAGCACTGGAGGACAGTGGGGCTTGTGGGGAGGGGGACATCTGACCAGCAGGTGTTGGCAAAAGGGGGCTGGGACTGGTGGCATCTCGCAGCTGGAGGCGAGAGAGCAAGGGCTAGCATCTCACGGAGGGCGCTGAACCCACTCCAGGAATGGGGCTCTGGTGCCTCCTGGGCTAGCTGAGATGCAGTGACCACGGAGGTGCACCCTGGCAGGGTCCCTCCCGAGGGGGCCTGGCTCTTCCCTTGAGCAGGGAGTAGTGTACCCAGGATAGAAGGCTGGCAGCTGGGTGCCAGACACCCACCCCGGATACAGCCCCCATCTCTCCCTGCCAGGCCCTCAGCCTAGGCCAGTGCACCCACCACTTCAGCTTCAAGGCCCCTGGCCTAGGGCCCTGATGGCTCCAGGTGGGCAGCGGCTGGAGCTGCCCCTCAGGCCCTGGTGAGGAGGGGCCAGGCTGGCCAGAGCAAATGGACACAGCGTGGGGCTGCTCACACCCACTCTTGGACCGGCCGCTTGTAGTAGGTGACAGGCTGCGGGCCCGCCTTGTTCTTGAACTGGAAGATGGTGTAGACCAGCACCAGGATGCAGAGGGACAGGATGCAGGGGATGACCACAGCCACGGCGTTCACGGAACCGGGCATGTCGTTGATGGTCACCATGATGTCCACGTCGTCCTGGGGCAGCTTCCGCTCCTTCCGCCGCTCTACCTCCTTCTGGTTGCAGCCCATCCAGTCGCGCAGGATGCTGCGCGGGTAGCCCGGCTCCACCCGCAGTTTCTGGTTGTCGAACTTCCAGTAGTCCCGGCCCTTGTAGAAGTAGGTGTAATCTGCAGAGACAGAGCCCAGGGTCAGGGCTCCTGCCAGCGTCCAGCACCTTCCTGGGCCTGGGCCAGAGGCCCCAGTCACTGGGTCACCCAAGAGGATGCCCTGGAAACTGGGTGGCTGGAGTGGGGATGGTGACCTGCATAAGCAGCAGAGGAGGCTCCCAGGGCCTGAATGCCCACCCTGGATTCTCAACACTTCTGGGACAACCCCCCACCCACCCCACCTGGGGCCCTTAAGTAGAATTGGGACATTGTTCAATTTTTCCCAGAAAAGACCTCCACCTGGGGCAGGTGTCAGTCACAGCCCTGCCATACCATGTCCGTGGGCCTCCCTCACACACCAGGTGGCTAAGCTTGGGGGCCCAAGGCCAGCTGCAGCCGGAGCCAAGGGTTCAGAGAGCAAAGTGTCCCCCTGCCTTGACAATGCCCCCCCCCCTGCAAGGATCATGGGAATGTTGGCTGTGCATCTATCAGGGCACGTGCAGGGTGTCTGGGGCCCTGCTGGGGGCCTTTGCTTGCTCGGACTCCTCATTGGCCAACTCTTCACCCTGGCTGGGGCATTCATTGGTCACGGTCCTTGATGTCACCTGTCACTGAGGCGCTTCTCAAACGTTTGTAAAGAGCAGCAGGACCACAGGAGAGCCTTTGGATTTGCTACCAGCAGCCCCTGGAAACCCTTTCCTAGCCGCCCCTCCCCAACAAGCCTCCCTCTGCCAGCTGCCTCTCCTTCCCTCAGAGCATTTGTGAGTGACCACCACGTTGGGGTTTTGCCACTGGACGGGGAGCCAGGGACTGTTATGCAAATCTTGTCCACTGCTCAGTCCCCAGCCTGGAGCACGAAACATGGGCTCTGCGTTGTGTGTGGATGTAGGGAGGAACCCTCATGTTGCATATGAAACACACCGACAAGGGAGGCTGACTGGCAGGGGAGGACTGTGTGCTCGGTGCTGTGGGACTGGCGCACACCCCATATGTATCAGATCATGTCTCCGATGCAATCCTCCCCAGAGCCCTCTGAGGTGGAGACCATCATTACCCCAATTTTGTAGATAACACTGGGAAAATCTATGTCGTTTGTCTCGATGGGGGCGTTTAAAAGCTGGGGAAGGGGCCTCTAAGCTGTCTTGAGGAAGCCAGCATGAAGAGCATCAGAGATGCCGAGGCACAGTCGGACCAAGGGCAAATGGACCCCATGACTCGTACCCCCATACTCTTGAGGGGAGAAGAGCTAGACAGTGCCCAGCTGCCATCACCAACTGCGCTGGCAGGGACCGCATTCGCAGGTCCTGGATGGAGTGGACGGAACATGTGGAACGGAACTCGAAAGTCATCAAAGAGACCAGGCTGACTGGTCGGACAGAAGGTCCCCCAGCGAAGGTCCCAGCGACTATAGCCCGAAGCAGAGGCCCCCTTTCAAGCCTTGATCTGAACTCAACCCCAGTGGCTCATTTTGAGCCAAACAGCCGACAGGTCTCTCTGGAGAACAATAACGAGGGAGGTATGTACCCCTGAGAATATTCAGCTATTTGAGATCCAAAGGACAGCGTTTAGCCAAGGGCACCATTCCAAAGGCTGAAGAAAGAAGCAAGCAGGATGGGAAATAGGAAAGAGGAAGGAAGCAGGTGAAGTGAGGCTACTCCGTAGGGATTGCAGTCACTGGTAGGAAACAAATGTGCTGTGGATGGTCCAGTGGAAAGCAGACTTGCTCTGAACGCCTTCACCCAACTCACAGTAAAACTTAAAAAAGAATGTCACAGTCAGTGAGAGAGGTGGGTGGGCACCCAGACGGTCTGTGCTTTGGATGGAAGCCCACTCTGCATTCAGCAAGACCCAGCCCTCCTCCTGAGAAACCTCGCCTGGTAGGAAAACGGCAGGTGGGTGTCTGATGGCCTGCCTGAAGCTCACAGGAAAATGATCATCAGGGAAAGAGGTATGTCCCTCATTTTTTTATCCCCAAACACCTGTGGACCACTCAGAATCCCTGCTTTTCCCAAATTGGTAACACCTGGAGTAGGACCACTGTGTCTGAAGGAATGAAGTTGGTCTCTGAAAGGCAGCCTCCGTTGTGAACCAGCCCTGCCAATGGCGGCTCTGTGGCTGGTCAGAGGCCAGCCAGGAGGCCCTTGTCTTTCCTCTCGGCCGGGGGGGGGGGGCAAAAGGGGAGAGAGGGCGTTTTGCAAACCTAGGTGCCCCGCGAGCATGTCTGCATCTCATCCCGAGGCTGAGATCCTGGGGAAGGACTTGGTTTTGCGACTGGACTGTCGAATTGTACGGTGTGTGGGTGAGGTGCCCATAGCATGCAAAAGAAAACAAGAAGACTTTGTTCACACCTCATCAGTGTGAAACCAGAGCCGTTGGAGTCACTGGTGCCCGGGTCCGAGACTTCCGGCTGGCCAGATGAGAAAAGACTGATGAGGCACGATCTAGCCCAGGGGTCGGCAAACTGCTGAGCTGGCAGAGCCAATCCTGTCCCTCATGGCAATTTAAAAAATGATTTGAGAGCCATGAATATATAGATTACAAAGAAATAAAATCACCATTCACTGAATAATAATCTTGGACAGTTTTTTCAGAGTCACATGTAGGTACCGCCAGAGCCACATATGGCTTGAGAGCCGCAGCTTGTCAACTGCGGTCTTGCCTCCCCTGCCGGCCTGGCTGACAAAGGCCGGGTACGCCCAGCCCTTGTCCCACCTGTCTTGGTATAATACGAAACCTGTAGCCCCGGTGGGGGCGTGGCATCAAGCGGTTGTCCCCGAGTCCATAATCTCCATGGACCCCATCACCAGGGCTTCCTATGGGGAGCCGCTCGGAAAGTTTGGGTCACCAACCTCTCATCTACCTGTCAGGTGTGAACTGCGGGAGGGCTGCCCGACCCCAGGGGAGAGGAGGAACCAGCAAGTCAGAGTCAGGGTGACGTGTGGGCCCCCGCGCCTGCTGTCTGCCTATTTGGTGGTCTGTTTAACTTGGGAGATCTGGCCCAGCTCTGGCTGCCTCTGCTCTGGGAGGGTGGACACAGGGGTGGGGTGGGGGGGCTGAGGATGGGGTCAGACTCCACATTGGAGGGGCGGACTCACTTGGGTCCTAGCTGGGCAGAGCACGCGGGGTCCCCAACCGCCCCATTCCCAATGGGTCTACGTACATCCTTCTTTGCTTATGAAGGCCCCCTGGGGCGCCTGCGGGATGCCTTTCCACACGGTGATGGGCTTGGGGTAGCCGGGGTCTGTGGCCCGCCGCTCCTCGCTGTAGCGCCAGTACCGCTCGCCTTTGAAGAAGTAGGTCTTGCCCACAGGCTCCCAGCGCAGAGCCGTGTCGATGCCTTCCCGGGGCAGGCAGCTGCCCAGCTCCCCCAGGCTGTGGGGGTACCCAGGCTCCACCGTCACCTCCTTAAACACCCAGTACTTGTCACCTGTGGTCAGGAGGGGCCCACAATCAGCCTTCCCCAGTCACTCAGTCCCCACACTCAGGCTTGTGTGGCCAGTGGCCCTCTCCCATATTCCGCTGGGCTGCGGCAGCGGGCAGAGGTCAGGTGCCCGAGGCCTGCTCGCTCTCTGGGAGATAAGAGGCCCCCAACGCAGGTAAAGCGTGTAGGACAAGCCATGTCTCCTGGGCCTTGGGCTACCTACGTGCTCATGACCCACCCATCTCCCCTTTCCCCCCCCAGGGGGCAAACCCAACCTCTCCTGGGGGTCTCCACGCCTGCCTTCGGCGACACCTCACTCTGCAGCAGGAACCCAAAGCCACCCTTCCACTGGCTTCCTCGGCTGCCCTGTGTTCCCAACAAGAACTCCCGCCATTGGCTCTGCCCCTCCGTCCCCCTCTCAGTAGTCAGCCTCACACCAGGTCTCTTCTTTAGCCTCACCACGCCCTCCACGCGGTGGGCCCCAGTCCCAGCCTCCTGCTTAGAAACACGTCCCTCCCTCTGTCCTTCCCAGCTGCCACTGGCCCTCTAGCTGGCTCTGAAGCCCTCCAGCTGGAGTGGAGTCTCCACCATGGCCCAATGGATGGAGACCACCCCTGGGCTGACAGCCCTGTGGGCACACTGCCTTCGAGACCGCTCTGCATAGCTCTCCAGCATGGGGCCTTCACGGCTGCCACGGGGCCCTTTAAAGGACACCCACCACTTCCCTTTGCCACATGACTCCTCTTTCCCCACATCTCACCCTCTGTGTCTGGTACACCCTGGGGATAGTCGGAGGGAGTTCATCGAGGGAAGACCATGGAGCAGGAGGTTGACCCAGTGTACGTGACTGACCTTTCGCTCCTCCTCTGCCTCCCCTGGCCGAGCCAGCCTGTGACCTCTGCCCTCAGCGCTCTTATAGAGTGGACGGGGGCTCAGACGGCCTGCCTCACCTTCTACTTCACCTGCACAGGCCCAACACCTACCTGGCTGGACACTTACTCCCACCGAGCCCTTCCTGCCCTGTGCCCTCCCTGGCTTGCTTGCCAGCCTGCAGGACCTCACCAGTCTCTGTGGGGCAGTGGGTCTTTGCAGTGAGGGCCTTTGCCTTCTGTCCAGCTCCCCCAGTTTGCAGGCGGCCAGAGTGGTTTCATGGCACAGGCCGCCACCATCCTTACCTTTGAAGAAGACGAATCTGCCATCGGCCCTCTCGTAGGCTGCATCTATGCGGGCGGGCAGTCCCTTCCAGAACTGCTCGATCTGCATGGGGTAGCCCTCCTGTACCCGGTTGTTGCGCAGGCGCCAGAACCAGCGATCCTGGGGAGAGAAGGGCATGGTAGGTTCCGTCTCTGAGCCGGCCACTTACTCCATAGTCCCACTGCCGCAGGCCCAGCTCCCTGGAATCTACTGCTTCCTTTCAAGGCCTTGTAAGGGAGACAGGGCCATGAACTTGCCGCTGGGGCGGGGGGAGCTTGCTGCCCACAGGGCCAGCTCTGATGCCCTCTGGTCAGGCACGCGCGCATGCCAGGCCCTGGACAACCTGGCTCCAGATTAGCACCCAGCCTTGCCTCCCTTCCCATGCCTCCACATGAGCTAGGCAGGGCTCTGCCCCCTGCCTCCAAGGCTTCACCTTCCTGATCCTCCAGGAAGTCAGTCTTCCTCTACCTCTGGTACTGGGCATCTCCATCACCCTTCTTGCAATGCTGTGTCCCAGGGCCAGCTCCCCTATGGGGCTGGGAGTTGCCTGAAGGCAAGGGAGATGGGAGTTTGGGTCATTTTGGAACCCAGGCTGAGGATCAAGAAGTTTTTGTTACAGGACGGAAAAAGGCAGGAGATGGACACTCCCATTGGATGGGTGACAACGGAGGGGTAAATGATCCGCCCAGGGCAGGGCAGCAGGCTGGGAGTAGAGGAAGGGATTTTCTGCTCCCATTCCCACCCCTGCTGGGGGGATAGGACATACAGGGGGGGGGGGTGGTCACAGAGGGACAAGAGAAACCCAGAGCCTAGGCCCAGCTAGGAAGGGGAGGTGTGGAGGAGCTGCAGGGAAGAGGTAGGGCCTGGAGTGGTCACACGGGGGCAGCAGAGAGCCGCTGACATGGGCAGGGCAGGGCTGGTTCTTAGGCTGGTGGCTGATCCTGAACCCACTGCCCTTCACAGGGTCCGGCCCTGCCCTACAAGGCATAGATGGCCGAAAGCAAGCCAGTTCCCGCCTGACCCACATCAGGGTGAGTCCAGGTTCCTTCTGGGACAAAGTGCTTCACCTCACTCCCTGCCATCCAGTCGATGCCAACTCACAGTGACCCTATAGGACAGGGTATGCCTGCCCCCGTGAGTTTCCAAGACCTTCCCTGTTTGCGGGAGTAGAAATCCCTGTCTTCCTCCTGCAGAGTGACTGGTGGTTTTGAACTGCCAACCTTGCGGATCTCAGCCCAACTCGTACTCACTGTGGCACTAGGGCGCTGTGATCTGCATGCAGGAGGAATACTGGAGGCTGAGAAGCAGAATGGGGCGCCTGCCTAGAACAGCACTGGGCACCCAGTGAAGCTGAGTTAAGTGGAGCTAGATAGGCTGAGCTTGTCCAACCCAGTGCTTATGCCAACTGTCACCCTTCCCTGGTAAGCCACCTGGCAAGTCCTCTAACACCTGCCCCCCCAACCCCCGCCAGCCCCTTTGCTTTCTTCGATGTCAGTGGGGTGATGAAACCCACCCATGGCCATCAGGCGAGTGACTCCTTTCACCCAGGCAGGGCAGAGTAGACCTGCTCCCTAGGGTTCCCAAGCCAGACTCCACCTGTTGGCCTCACAGCTATCCCCCTGCAGTAGCAAGACTCCTTGAGACAACCCAGATGTGCGGGAGGATCAACCCAAGTCAGCAGGAGGATCAAAGGGAACTAGGCGCAGAAGAAAGGCGGAGAGCTGCACAGGATGGTCCCGAAGTTGGAAGAGATTTCTGAACGGTGCTCTATCAAGCACGTCCACGCTCCGTGTTTTAAATCTTTATTTTGACTTGCTCACCTCTGCAGCAGAGTCACGAGAAGGGCCAAGGACCTGTCTCGAGCCTCTGTGAGCGGCAGGGCTAAATTGAACCCTCGTCCTCTGCCTCTTGCTCAGTGTTCAGAGCTTGCTGGGGAGACCTCCTTGTGGGCTGGTCCTCCGCATGCCGGTCACCCAGTGGGAAGGAGACAAGGTGTGCTGCCCAGAGCCGCCTTTGGGGACTGGGAGTGAGGTCAAAGGGCACTTTTCCTTCCAACTGTTAGCCCCTTCAAGGGTGGCCTCACTTCACAGAGCCCCCACCAAGGCCTGGCCCTGCCTTAGCCAAGGACTCAATGAGGCAGGGCCATTCTGGCTGCAGAGGTCCCGGTGGGGTTGACCGAGTCTGTGGGGGGCTTGCTTACTGTCTGACTGTTTTCCTCCCACCTGCTTCCCCTCCTGTGGTTTCCAAAGGTATTGCTTAATAAGGCTCCGATCACTGTTTTCAATCTGTTTCCAGGGGGGCTCAACCTGCAACAGGCTGCCAAGCAGACCCATGGCTGAAGTGACAGGAACAGCTTCCTGGCCAGCTTTCTTCCAGGCCCCCAGCCTCTCCGCCCCCTGCCCCTGGCAGGATCTGGAATAAGACAGCCCCCACTGGCCCAGCCCTCTTCACTGCTCAAGTAACCTCTCTTTGTGAACAGAGGACTGACACCCCTTCACCCCCAACTGCCCCCTTGCTCTCAGCGGGGGAAGCTAAGGTCTAGTCACAGGCCAGAAGCTGGCCTCCAGCACTTGACCCCAGCGTTAACCCCTGGGAAGACCCAGGACCACTAATTCTCCCCTCGTCATGGATTCACCAGGAAGAGGCCCTTGTCCTGCTCCCAGGGCCAGCTCCCCTCCAGGTCCGGGAGCATGCCAAAGAAACTCAGGAGCAGCCCCTTCTCTGACTCCCTACCTTAAACACAAACATCTCGCCCCGGAAGAGGGCCACTGTGTTGAAGTTGCCATCACAGATGTTGGGCTTTGCTCCCGGAGTGGCTGGCCGGTCCCCAAGGGGTGGCCGAGGGGGCCTAGGCTGGCGCTCATGCTTTCTCTCAGGTGAGTGGATCCTGCGCACAGGGAGCGTGGGGAGGGGCCTGGTGGGCTCCAGAGGCTCTGCCGGGGGTCCTGCGGAGAGGGGACTCATCTGAGAGAAGGGGTGAGTTATTCCCCGCCTTCCCCTGCCATGCCTCATCCTCATCTGGACCAGGGAGCTGAGAGGGGTCTGTGACCTCTCCCACCCGCACCCCCACCCCCCACCCCGGCCTCTATCCTTGGGACCAAAGAAGCCATTGGGTGAGAGTCTGGTATCTTCTCTTTTCTCTGTACCACCAGGAGAGAAGGTCTCTCCCCAGGTCTGGGATTCCATCAGACCAGTCACAGCTCCCCAGCCAGCACCTCTGCGGGTGGTGGGGTGGGGGATATTTCTCTGCTTTCCTTCCCACTGCCCGCCCCACTTCCTCCCTCCCTCCCTCCTTCCCACCCTCCTGTTTTTCAAATCCTGCATCCAGATGGCCTCTGCCCCATCAGGCCCTGAAACTGCTCGTGTCCAGATCCCCAGTAACCTCCATGTAGCCAGAGTCAAGGTGACTCCACTCCAGCCTCTGGGGAAGCACGGTTCCGACTGTGATGTGCAGACCCAGCACGACCTGACCTTGAGAGGCTGCGGCTCTCCGGGCACTCAGGTGTAGCTGAGCATGCTGGTCAGAGGCCCACACTTGGAGGCACAAAGGCAGAGAACTCTCTCCTTGAAAGCCCTAGCCCTGGCTTTGCTTCGCTTCTTGTTCTCAGGTCAGAGGTTCGAAACAGGGGCCGCACATTCGGGTGACCTGGGGAGCTTTTAAGAAAGCTCATGCTCAGGAGGTGCCCCAAATCAAAGGCCATCGGGTCTCTGAGGGGCGCAGGGTCCCGCGGACCCTGTATTTTTGACTAGGATCTCAAGCTGATTCTGTTAGGGAGCAGGATAGGAGCAGGGGTGTCCCTCTCCATGCCTCCCTCCCCCTACAGCAGGAAGGAAGTGAACCAGGCGAGGCGCAGTCAGCAGTAAACGGGATGGTGGTACACCTGGGTGGCCCAAACTAGGCCAGGTGAGCTTAATTCAGCCACTGGGGTCAACCAATACCTTCGACCACACCTCCCAGCCAGAGGCCTCAAATATCAGGAATGGCAGGCCACTGCCCTGTGTTCGTCCTCCTCGTCCTTCTGCTTTGCGGTGCCATGGCCTCCGGCTACCGCGTGTGGGGACGCAGTCCCACGAGGTTGCCTGCGTTCAGTGATTGTAAACCCAGAGACTTCTTCCGTCCTTGGTAAAAACTCACTTGGATCACAAACCAGGCTTCTGCGTGAATTCTTGGTCGTGCGAAGCCAAGAGCTGAGCCATTTCCCACCCGAGAAACCTAACGATTGCACTGGGAAGCCAAGAGTGAATCGGTGATGCTACCCAGGTTCTGGGCTTTGCAGACGCGTGGCAGCGCCGTCCAGGAGAGCGGAGGGTGGCGATGGCTGGTCTGCACTGGCCGACGGGGAAGCTGTGAGCTGAAGGTGGCTATGGGGCACTTGGAATGTCTGACTGAGGAACGGAGACCTGCATTTCAATAATACAAATGAAATTTTCATAGCCTCGGGCTAACGCTTGCGTGTTGAACCACGAAGATCCCAACGAGGATCTTGGCCAGACAGACAGGTAAATTCTTTTCCCCCACAGTTACACAAGCCGGAGGTCATCCTCGACCCTCCTCCGTGTCTCCTCACCTCCATGGGTAGCAGCCAATCCTGTCCATCCAAGGCAGAGCCTCCCCTAGTCCTCTGCTCCAGAGATGCTTCCCATCTTCCAGGGCCCTGAGTTGGGGCCTCGTCCCCCAGGGAGCCTGCCTCCTCTGCTCCATTGGCTGGGCACCTTGCTTTTCCTGGGTGAGGTGGACAGGCACTTGTCTGCTGAAGTAGACTGCCTTTCCATCACAACGGATTCCCTGGCCAAGAATGTCCACATGCTGGTGTGAGCCCGGAATGGAGAGGCCTGGCAGGAGGCCCTTTGCATCTTATCCAGTGATCAGCCTCACTTCTTTGCTGCTTCATTTTCAGGAAGCAAGCCTGGGCGAGAGTACTCACATAGCATCTCATCACTGCTTGGCCAGATGTGTGCCTCTCTCCGCCGGAGGAGGGGCTCTTTGGATGGGGCTTGGTCCCCAGGTGAATGAACCACACGAGGTGAGTGGCAGGTGTGCGGAAGGGGACATCGGCAGGAAATCATTGTGCCCCTCCCTGTGGACGCTTAGACCCTTCCCTAGTTGCCCCCAATGCGCCAGGGGTCATATGGCCCTGTCTGGCCAAAGACATGAGAAGGCTCAACGTGTCTGCTACCAGTCAGTGATGGGGCTGAGACCTGCCCGGAGTCTCCCGACTCCCAGGGGGAGGAAAGTGGGTACAGAAAGCCCAGGTCCAGGCTCAAGGACAGACACCAAGTACAAAGAGCCACCGCACCCACCACACCTATGGGTGGCCAAGCTCCCCTCCCAGCCCTGCCCGCACCATAGATCTTCTGGATGCCCTGGAGGTCGTCTGGGGGCAGCTTGAAGCTGTGCGTCTCCATGTACTGGTAGAAGGGCGCCATGATGGCGCTGGGGTCGTTGGAGTGCTCCAGGCCCAGCGCATGGCCCAGTTCGTGCACCGCCACCAGGAAGAGGTCGTTGCCTGCAGAGAGAGGAGAGGGCAAGGAGCAGGGACTTCCCTGGGGACCAGATGGAGCAGACTCCTCCCCTCCCCACCCCCAACTCTCCACGGAGAGACAATATGGGGGTTTTAGCAGACTTCCACCCTGCAGAAGCCCAGAGGGGACTTGGGGAGGGAAGAGGTATTGCAACTCGGAGGAAGGCGTGTAGGGAGAGCTTTGGGGAGGCGAAGCGTAAGTTGGCTCTTGGAAGATCAGGATTTTGGTCAGCAGGATGGACTCTGGGGGTGGGAGGGGAGCAGGGGAGTGCTATACACTGGCCAGGGACAAGCAGTTTCATTCCACTTGGCTCTGGAACAAAGCACAAGGGAGGGCCAGCAAACGATGAGGTCAGTCAGGCAAGCTGGCAGCCAGAGCCCTGTGATGCCACACACAAGAATCTGGATTTGCTTGGAGGCCAGTGGGGGGTTTCGGGTGAGTGGGGGTGGGGGTGGGGTAGATGAAGTCACTCTGGCTGTAGTTGGCAGGAAGGGGTGAGGGAATTAGACCAGCAGCAGGAGGTCTGTGTGGTAATGGGGATAAAGAGAGGTCACCCCAAAGGTGGCTGGCTGGGCTTCCCAGGGGGCTCAGGGCCCACCAAGGCCCCTGGTTCTGAGGAACAGCATCCTGGGAGAAATGGCATGGTTGGCCAAGATCAGGGCAAGGATTCAGATCGGGGCAAACAGCCAGCACCTGGTGTGTGCAGTGGGCTGCAGGATCCCGATCGGATGGAACGGAGGGGCATCAGTTACAGTGGTTACAGCCGGAGCCTGTGTGGGACAGCATGCCTTCATTTCCATCTCTGCCCCCAATTAGCTCTCTGAACTTGGCCAGTAGACCGACCCTCAGTTTCCTCATTTTCCCACCTCTGTAAAGAGAATATGCGACTGAGCCTGGCCTTAAACAGTAGCCACTGTTCCCCTGCAGAAGAGAGAAGCTAGGCTCCTGGAATCACTGCCCATAGGACGCAGAGCCCAGGGCTTCCAGTAGCCAGCTTCCTGGAGCTCCTGGGTTATGCCTGGGCAGGCCATCATCAACAGTGACTTCTGTTTGTCCAGCCCCAGACCTTGGCCTCTCCTCTCCCAGCCCCCTCTAAGACCAGGGGAGGCAGTCAGGAGCCTAGGAGGTGACCAGGAATCCTATTGTCCTCTCTGGCCCCAGGATCCCTGGTGAAATTGCCCCAGCCCAGCCCCATGGGGCCCATGAAGGTCTGGTGGGGTGGGGGTGAAGGAACTGTGTCTGGGAGGGGCAGAACCTCATGAGAAGACTCAGAAGAAGGAAGTGTGTGTCTGCTGCTCTCCTGACGTCCGTTACAGTGAGCCATGGAGAGGGAGGAGGATGGGTAAGAATCGTGCAAGGTTGGCCACAAGCCCGGGGCTGGCCTTCTGCTGGGGAAGGGCAGGCTGGCAAGAGGCAGCCCCCAGCACCTTCCTCGGGCCCAGGTCCCTCTGGCAGCAGGGAAGGGTGAGCTCATTTCTGAGCTCCATCCCAAACAAAGGTGGCTGCCTAGAGCCAGCAGAAGGCAGCACAGCTTCTTGGGGTGCTGGCCTGGTCTTCAGCCAGGGACCGGCTGTTCAGGGCCTCTGTGTCCTGGCCAAGTTCTTCCTCAGGACCATCCACAGGGGTCTCAGCTAGGGAACCAGAGAGCCCGGGTCTGTCCTCTTTTGATCTCTGGGCCTGGGTCTTTGCAGAAGGCAAGAGGAGGGTCTGCCGGTTTGTTCTAGGGACAGAAAGGAAGAAAAAGGCAGGGAGCTGGTATTCTATAGCACAGAAACCCAGGATCAAGGAGGAGGGCAGAGGGGTGGGGAGACTCCCTGGAGCTGCCCAGGGGCAAAGCGGGGGCTGGTAAGGAGGCCTGGTGTGGGGCTGTATGCTCTTCCTCCCCAAGAGGGTGAGGCTGGGAAGGTGAGTGATCAGAAGTAGTTTCTGGAACCAGACCTCCTGGTGCTGTAGCCCAGGGCTGCCCTGTCCTGGAGGTGTGACCCTTTTAATGAATTCTCTGAAGAATGTAGCTAACAATGGTACTTTGGCCTGAGCCTGCAAGTGAAGATTAATGAGGCAAGGTCTGTCAGGTGCTTCTGCAGGTTCCTGGCACAGCTGGCGATCCTCAGCAGGATCATGTTGGGCTGTGGGTCAGGACCGCCTGCCCTCTAGGAAGCACTCTGGTGCTGGGTCTGCAGGTGCAAGCCCTTGGGCCTCCTGGCCAGTACCTGCATTCTACTCGGCTACTCAGGTCTCTGCTTCCTCCCTACCTTAGCGCCTCTCCCACCCCCTCCCCTTCCCCAACCCCTTGAAAAGCTACCATTTGCCTTCGCCTCTGTTTATTTATTTTTTAATTACGTCTTTTGTCAGTGCTCAAACAGAAACTGGATATTCGATTTTTGTTGAGAAGTTATTAGCTTGGTGGGGGGTAGATAGTGACTACAGCTTAGGAGTTTCATGTGTTAGAGGTGATGCAGGTGAAATAATACTCGATTGTAAGACATATCAGCCCCAAACTCAGGGCGGGGGAGCGTTTCTACCTGCTTGAACAAGGTGGAGGCTGCCCAGGGGTTCATGTTCATGCTTTCTCCCTGCTGTTGTGAATGTGACCTTTCCCCTAGTCAAGCTTTTTCATAGAAGAAAGTCAGTAAACAGAAGCTGCTCCCCGCAGGGAGTTTCTGAACGGGATGATATACGGGTTTTTCTTCTCCCATTCCCAAACCGGCCCTCGGTTTCCCAGGGAGGCCCTGTTCGCGGGGTGCAGGTCTCCTGCTGTGTTCTGGAGTCCATTGGGGCCAGTTCATACTCTGGTTCCCCAGCTCCGAGAAAAGTCCAGACTCTCGTCCAAACCGAACATTCGCCACCTTGGGATTTCTACCAGGGTTGGTGGTGTCCCCTCAAAGATGGGGTGGGGGGTGAGGGCAGAAGGAAGGAGTGCCAAGGGTGCCCACCCCGCAGTTCCAGCTCCTTCCCACATTCTGAAGTTCTTGGGATGGTGAGGGTGGGGCCCAGCAAGCCCCCCAATAGCCAGGAGTGGTGTGGGGAGTGCCGTCTGTGCGCAGGGGAAGAAGGGAAATCAGAGGTGCAGGAAGTCCTCCGCTGCTTCCTCTGCACAACCACCCTGCTAAGATTCATTTATCTGGGGGGGGGGGTGGTGCGGCTTATCAGCTAACAGTGCCTGGCACCTCAAAGGGGCTCAAAAATGTTAGTTCTCTTCTCCTCGCCCCTTATCAGTCAGCCCAGCCAGCCTTTGTTGACACTGATCCAAGACCAACACCTAGATAAAGAATAGGTGCTCAAGAAGCCAGGAAACTCCTCCAGGATGTAAGGGGAGAGATACCAGGACGGGGTGGGGTGGGGGTGGGGGTGGGAAGGCTGATAGGAAAGAGAACAAAAAGAGAAAGGGAGCAGGCAAACCGAAATGGAGCCGTTTTGTAAGTGTCCATTGTCTGGCTTTGCTATGACTTTGCCAAACCATCTTCTGAACCAGCCTCCGGCCCAGAAGCCCCTTTCCTGAACCCTACAGCGACAGGTCGCAGGCTCACGGGCTGGAGCATTGCCAGGATCAGGGGAAATAATTACCTGCTTCCCACACTTGCCTACCCAAAGCATTAAAATATCCCGGGGAAGGGCCTGGGAATCTAGGTTTAGGACAAGAATCCAGTTGGCTCTTCCAATCGGTGGCCAGTAGCACTGCCCTTCATGGCAGCGGGTGCCTGCCTCCGCAGTTCAGCAGAGCTTATTAGACTACACGCAGGTTCCCAGGCCCTTCCATCACGTGGTGAGTCAGAACAGTGAGATGGCAGGAGCTTGGAACCTTAAAAAAGAAAAAGTTCCCAGGTGAATCTCATGTTCTCTGCAGCTTGGAAGCCACAGAAGTTGGCTACGCACAAGTGCTCTGGCTCAAAGCCTTCCCTCACCATGTACCGACCATGGGACCTTAAGAAGTTCCCCAATGTCCCCTGTGCCTCAGTAACCCATCTGTGCCCTGGGGTAATAATATCCGCCTATGACATTACACGTAGGAAGCGCTTGGCCTGGGGCTGAGATTGAAGCACCGCTTACTGTCTACCATCACCTGAAGCCTAGAACCCTCTGCCCTCCGACTGCCCTCCTTGGTACCTTTGCCACAGCCTCCAGTACCCGAGCAGACCTCCCTCTCCCCCACTGGACTCGGGACTTCAGGGATGAGAGACCATATTGTTGTAGCTCAGATCCTCCTGAAGCTCTGAAGTCTGTTATTCTGAACTTGGAATGTGCCTGGAACGTCATCTAAGCTAATTCTACAGAGAAAACAGAGGACAGCCTACTGACGCCTTGTGACAGAGCCAGGCTGCTGGACCAGGCCTCACTTAGCTGGGCCATTTGAGGGCAGTCCCGTCATCACCGAGAACCTCAAATCCGCATGCCCAAAGTGGACATAAGAAATGTGTATTAGCCTATGTACCAGCCAAATGCCCGCGAGTGAATGTGGATGCTCCTTTGCATCCTGAAGGGAATGCTTCCTGCTCGCTGGGGCTTTTCCTTCATTGGTATTAACGGACTCCGAGGGGTGAGGGCAAGTTATTCAAGGAAGGTGCAGTCATTATGGGCCCTGTGACTCACCTGGAAGGCTGACTTGAGGAAGGCCAGTGGCCTGCCACTCCCTAACAGGGAGCGCTCGTCAGTCAGTCGGGCCGGAGGCTATCACGCTCAGGTTCTAAACTTAGACGCTGAAGACCTTTTTGTCTTTTTATTAAACTTGGAATCTACTAATTTCCCTTTTTAGTCGTGACCTAGCCCCTCTGTCCCGACTCAGCCTCACTGGGCCATCAACCAGGGGATCCGACTCATCTCTGTGGCGTAGGCCCTGGTGGGCCCAGTGCTGAGTAGAATTAGAAATCACAGTTCCCATGCTTGCGTCTTAGGGTCCGGGCTCGATCGGTGGTATTCTCCAAGGGCTTCCTCAGCGAAGCCCAGGAGCGGCCACCTGCCCCATCATGCACTTACCATCATGGTTGGCATTTCCCAGCGTCCATGGCTCATCAGAGTCAAAGTGAGTGTCTCCTCCAATCCCAGGGCCAGGGAAGTAGGCGTGGGCCAGGAATCCCCCTTCGCCATCAAAGGGGGAGCTGTCGCCATGGAAACCAGAAGCAAAAAAGATCATGATGTCTGCCTCCTTCCGGTCACTTTTGATCTCGTGGTAGGGCACCTCTTCAAAGGTCAGCGGAGTCACCTTCTGCCACACATCGAAAGCCTGGCGGATAGCCTTCCGTGTGTCTAGCTCCCCCACCTTTGGGGTGTAGTTGTGAATGCTGGCGAGAAAAGGGAAGGCCATTACAGAGCAGCAGCAGATGGAAGAGCAGGGCCGAGCAGAGTGAACAGGGACATTGGAGGCCGCCTGGCCCAGTGATCTTCAAGGTTTGAAGCCTAGAATTCTACTGAGGTGCCCCAGAGTCTGAGGACGCCATCTTCTGCCCCTCACCCCTGCTTCAACCAGTGTAACCTTGCTTTAACCTGCGACACACACACACACACACACACACACATATGTAGAATTTACATTTTGTTACTAATTGGGATTTGATACATGTATCTTATTCCATAGTTCAGTCACGTCAAGTAGAATTGTATAATGACTACCACAAGCTATTTCCAGACAGTGATTTCTATCTGATCTCTGGCAGAATGTATGTTGATGAAGGGATATCCCTCCACTTGCAGGAAAAATAAAAGATTAAGTTGGTAGGCAGCATTTTCTAAATATTAACATTTCCCTTTGAGTCATCTGAAATACATTACAAAAAGTATTAAAAATACATAGCTGAATGGAAATAACCTAAATGCCCATCGGTGGAAGACTAGACAGAAACATTGGTTCCCACCGTGGAAAGCTACCCACTGCTACAGAATCGGGAGGAGACTGAGACACCGCACGGCACGGATGGAATTGGAGGGCATGATGCTGAGTGAAGTTAGCCAATCATACAAGGACAACTATCGTGTGAAACCACTGTTTAAAAAAAACAGTAACAAGGAGGTGGGGAGGTAAAGGGAGGCTGACATCAAGGAATTCAAGAAGGAAGAGAATGTCTTGAAACGGATGGTGGCAGCAATTTCACAATACTGCCTGATGTGGTCGAACTACGTAACGGTATGATATCTATGCTAGCTCCCGAGAAAATGATTTGGGATCATTATTGTGTATTTCTGGTGGGGGACAGAGAACGATGATGTGACTTGAAGAATATAACCAAATTTCACTGAATTGTATTTGTAAAAAGGCTTAATACCAAAAGAAGCAGACTGATGGTTACTAGGGATGAGGGGAGATGGGAGGGAAGGGGAAGGAAGAGGCTAGAGAGTACCAGCCATGAACCTGGGGGTGGAGAATACAAGAGGGAAGCAGAGGGGGAAAGGGGGATTTTGGGGGAGGGTGACAGCAAGAAGCCATCAGAAGGTCTGGCAAGTTCAGTTGTTGGATACAAAAGCAGGGATCTGATCTGGAAGCCCCTCCCTCCTAATTCACAATACCAAGTGTAAAACCAAAACATCCCAACAGGAAGAAGCATTTCAGTGGGAAAAAGTCCCTCTTTAAAATCATTAGTACCTGCTATTACGTGTCTACAAGTGGTCTAAGGTGGCACCTGATTTGATCAATTGTAGATGTGCTAGTTTGTGTTACCATGTCCATAGTTCCTGGCTCTCCACAAAGCAGCGCCACTCCGGGGTGCTCTGCCTGTGACCTGATCACGAGGCAAGGAAACTGAGGCCCAGGGAGACTACTCCGATAGATGTTCAGGTCAGAGATGGGTCAGAACCCAGTTCTTTGTTCCTCTTGGTTCATGTTCCCCCTTCAGCTTCTGACATCATTGTCTTGCCTGGTTTCTAGAATAACACCCTGTTCTGGCTTCTGCAGCTTGTCAGCAGGAGAGTCCCGAGTTCACCTCTAAAGGTCACTGAGACCCGGCCGCTGGACCTCAGGGCCCTCTGAGATGAACTCTGTGTCTCAGCTGAGCCGGCCCATCTCTGGCCCTGCCCCAGCCCAGCCCACACTCTGATGCCTGAGTTAGCTGTGGTGGGCTTCATCATGCCTACCCTTCTCCATCCCTGGACTGGTCCTGCTCTGCCCGGCAAGAAGTGGCCTTGCCATGATTCACCTCTGTCCTCTAGGCCTCTCGAGAAACAAGGCGGGCTGGGAGCCTCAGGGAGGTCTAGCAGGCTGCTTCTAGTTGGGGGCGATGGGGGCCAGGTCAGGTGACAGGCGGCTTGGCAAGCAGTGCGTCTCCCCCCACCCCCACACGCACCACTGCCTGTAATGCAAAACAACACACATTGAAACAACATAATTCATAAGCTCCCCATAGGACCAAAGAAACCAGCCGTCGGAGGCGAGCATCCCCTGGAAGCCCCAAGGAGGACAAAGCCAGAGGTTCTCAGGACGTGGCCCTGATTTTCAGACACATTGAGAGTGGGCGCCTCCGAAAGGCAGGGCAAGGGAAAGAGACAGGCCCAAGTACCTGTAGGTAATGTGTTTTTGCCTCCACTTCTGTCCCGTCAGGGCATAGCGCTTGTTCCTCCGCCTACGACTCAAGTGGGGGTGATCGGGGACCCCGCATCGAGGCTTCTTCATCCACCTGGGCAGAGAGAAGATACATACTTTAGACTGTGGTCACTGGGCACTGTCGGAAGGTCACCACACAGTCCCCTGTTCCCAGGCTGAATGGCAGCATGCATCCTCAACTTAGACCTTAGGATGGCTCCCGAAAAGGAACATGATCGATGGATGTATTCATTCATTCATTCATTCATTCATTCATTCATTCACTCATCGGCTCATAATCAAATAGGAAGAAACTGCTGCATTAGCGGCTGGGGATCCAGCTACTTGGCTCAACATTCCAGCCCCGTCATGAATCATAGGGCCCTGGCAGGTGACTGGACCCACTGAAACCTCGGGCTCCTCTGCCCCATGCAAATCAGCGCTTGCTCTTTCACCTAAGGCTGTCATGAGTCTCCACGGAGAGCGTGCGTGTGAGTGTTCTTTAAGTGTGATTAGGTCACATCACACCCTGGCTGAAGACCCTCTCGTGGTTTCCCAGAATCAAAGCTAAATTCCTCAACCTGGACCCTCAGCCCAAGTCAAACCCACCAATGACTGACTGACTGACAGACTCCAAGTCAGCAGTCCTCTAAGGGAGAGGCTAACTTCCAACTGGCGACCGTTAGTGTGAGCTGAGCGCTTTAACCACTGCGTCCCCGGGGGCCTTGAGAATGAGGGCCCTAAACCATAACCTAGCCCACACCTGTCTATCCAGAAGGAGCCCTGGTGGCATAATGGTTACACATTGGGCTGCTAGGTACAAGGGCAGAAGTTTAAAACCACTGGCAAGCTATGTGGGAGAAAGATGAGGCTTTCTACATCCACAAAAAAAGTGCCCGTCTCAAACACTGTAGGGCAGGTCTACCCTGTCCTATAGGGCCTTCCTGAGTCAGAACTGACTTGATGGCAGTGAGTTTTGTTTGTTACCTGCCTAGCCAACATCTTCCCCCTCTCCCTGTGCACACTCTGCACTCCGTGCTAGCTTCCATGATCTCTGTCTTGAGCATTCCAGGCTTATTCCCACTTCAGGGTCTTTGCATTGGCCGGGTCTCTTTTTTGTGCACTTCTCTCTTTCCCTTGATGTGCAAGAGTCCCCCCTCCAATGCCGCCCCTTCAGAGCGGACGTCCCCATCTGCCCTGCCTACAATCGCGTCCCCTTTTCAATCCCTCCACTATCTTCTTACCTGCCTATTTCTCTTCCTATCACTAGATTGTTGCCTTCTTGTTTATTCTTTGTCTCTTCCTCTAGATCCTAAGATCCATGAGGATATGATCCAAGGATATGATCCTTGCTGGTTCCAAAGTGCTGACTCAGTGTCTGACGGACGTATTGACTGAATCAATGAATGGAGGAATCAGAACTATCCAACAGTAAAATAAGGTAGGTCGGAGACAGCACATTCTCTCTGGCTCAAAAGCAAAACAAAACAAACTCACTGCGTCGAGTTGATGCTGGTTCACAGCGGCCCTACAGGACAGGTGGGTTTCTGAGACTAACTTGTCGTGGTAGTAGATAACCTTGTTTTTCTCCTGAGGACTTGCGGGTGGTTTCAATCTGCTGACCTTGCAGTTAGCAGTCCAAACACATAACCACTGCGCCACCAGGGTTCTGTGTACTATAGGTGTGTGGTACACAGCTGCGGTACTTGGACTGTAACTGTATAGCACTTACTACATTGCAGTGTGATTTAAAAGTCTGCTAGCCTGCTGTCCCTAATAAATCATAAGGTCTCTGAGGACAGAATCTATGTCATATTCATCTGTAATTCCCCAGAAGCTACCCAGTGCCTACGATGAAGTAAATCTTATTCGTTATCAGGGAAAGGTCCATTAAGGAGCAGTGGGCCTGGGACATCACCAGACCAAACCAAACTCAATGGCCATTGAGTCGATTCTGGCTCATTGTGAACCTATAGGACAGAGTAGAACTGCCCTTGTGAGTTTCTGAGACTAACTCTTGATGGGAGTCAAAAGCCTCATCTTTTCCTTTCAGAGTGGCTGGTGGTTTCAAACTGCTGACCTTGTGGTTAGCAGCCAACTCACAACCCACTGTGCTCTGTAGGACCATCATGGGAATTTTTTTAAAAGACAGGGTGGGCGGTTTAGGGATTACGACTGATGGTGGTCCAGTCGTCCTGCATGGCCTCCGTCTGTGTGGCTTTGCAATGAGCTCACTAGGCCGCAGCGTGGGATTGCTGGGGGGCAAACGTTGGGCCCTCCGTTGCAGTTTTGGGCAAGGCAGTGCCCTTGGCAATGTGGAGAAAAGACAGTTGCAGCCAATGTCAGAAGCTCTGAGGGAAGTGACCAGCTCCTGCTCATCTCTGTGCCCGCACACGTCCTCGCCTGGACATCGACCATTAAAGAGAGAGTGTCCAGGCTCAGGAGGCACTCATGAAGGGCACACGAATAACAATGGCATGCATTTATAGACACACTTAGACTTTTCAAAGTGTTCTCCTTAAATTCAATTCTCCAAACAACCCTGCGAGGTAACCCAATATTACCAACCCCATTGTGCAGGCGAGAGAACAAGTATAAGACATCGAGGCGAGGGACTTGAAAGATCCAGAAGAGGGGGCAGGACGGACGGACGGACGGACGGACGGACGGGAACTTAGTTGAATGAACAAATGAACGACATTCATACGGCATAGCACCAGCTGGGCCTCGTTCTTCCTGTTCTTTCAGGGCGTCGCCTAAGGCACTTGTGCTTGTTGAGTGAGTGAGTGAGTGGGTGACACATGTGTGGCCATCCCAAAGCAGATAGATACTCAGGCACAGGACTTGACACTGCTAAGACAGCTTCCTTTGCCTAACAGTCCCTGGGAAGAGAAGCAAGACCCACTTCTGTGTCTCAACCAAGGCTGCCTTAGACCTGGGCGGCCCCCAGAGGAAAGGGTGGCGAAGCCTGAGCTGACTCTGAGGCCTTCGAAGCTGTCCGCCCAGGCGCTGGTTTAAGGACAAGCGCTTCCCTTCTCCCTGCCTCCCGAGTATGGCTCCCGGCCTTCTATGGGGAGTAGGGGCGGAACTGCCATCCTCGGCCCCCCACTTCCACCCCACCCTCGAGTGCTCCCTCTGCCTCCTCCTCTCACTGTCCACCTGCCACTTGCTGCACCTCGGCCAATAGGCCTGGGGCTTTTTGGACCAGAGTGAAACCCAAGGCCAGCTGGTGCTTCGGCACAGACACCAGTGCCAGTGCCCCAGGATGCACCGCCCTGTAGTCTGCACAAAGCCTGCAACATAACCTCGCTTTGAAGAGTGGCCGGGCTCTCTGACCAGCTCACCGGTGAGCCAACAGGACCAAGGAGTCCCCTGTCCTCCCAGCATCCCGGGAGCAGTCAAATGTGGTATCCTGGAGCTTTAATTCACAAACCCAGAGCATCTTAGAAGTAAGACATGTTTGCACAGAGCTCCTGGAAGCTTGAACAATGTAATGGGATCCTGGAAGCTGAGAGCTACAACCCAACAGATGAGTATGTTGAGGCTCAGCGAGATGACCGTCTGCAGGAGGGACTTATTCTCGGGGCAGTTAGCTCAATTTAGGACCAGGTGGAACCGTCCGAGTCCATGTCCCTGTTCTTCTACCTGCAAACTTGCCGGCCTCCTTCCATGCCCCGGGTACTTCCCTTCACCTAAGCTCAGGATCCATGCCTTGCCACTGAGGGCATGCACCCCTGCTCTTTGCCATGTTCCATGCCCTTCTTCGGTCTCTGCCTGCTCCCTCCCAACTTTCTTGACGGGGCTCATCCCCAGCGCTCGTCTCTGCTAGTGTGATCTCAGTCATTCCGGTGGTTTCACTTCCGTGCCCTTGCCCCCAGACATCTCCCTGCAACTCAGCATTTCCTTTCCGGTTCCAGACCGATGCCTATGCTGCCCATTCAGTAGCAGCCGTGGAGGGTAGGGGTCACAGGGCAAGTGCAGCGCAGGGTATGTGTAGGCATCAGCAGGTGTCTGATCAACAGGAAAAGTGGAACAAGAGTCTTCAACTCAGCATCGTTCAGGCGGTCCCTGTATCCGATAAGGATGTGCATCCCAGGGAGCTCACTTGACAGCGGTGGTTCGTAGACTTGGTGGTTGTTGGAGCCAGAAGGAACTGAAGAGAGCCTCTACCTCCGTCCCTCATTTTCATGACCAGGGGTCAGATGCCCAGAGGGTTAAGAGGTGTGTCTGAGCAAGTTTAAGACAGAGTTGGGACTTCCACCTCAACACATCCCCAAACTCAACTCAAGCCACCCACCCAAGGCCATCAAGTCGATTCTGACTCACAGTGACTCTAGAGGGCAGACCGGAATTGCCCCTTGGGGTTTCTGAGACTCTAAGTTATTACGGGAGCAGATAGCCTCCCCATTCTCCTGTGATGAGGCTGGTGAGTTTGAACTGCTGGCCTTGTGGATAGCAGCTCAGTGCTGCACTTCAAAGGCCCCTGGAGGGAGTTCCACACAGGATCACATGGTAGGGTCAGAGGCAGGGGAGTAGGTGGAACAGGATGTGTACACAAGCCACAACAACTGTCAATCCGAATGTCAGTCCAGAAACTTGAAAGACCACGGCCTCTGCAAATCTTACTCGATCGTTGTCTGATCCAACACACCGGTGACTGGGATCCCGTAAAACTGCTGCATAGTGGAGACTGCGGACTGTAAGGCCTTCCCTGAGTGCAACGCAGATGCCCGCGAGTCGTAGAGAAGTAGATAGCCGTATGACTTTAACCAGCTCTGAAAGACATAGAAAGAACAGGGTGCATTACGCCGGAGAAGGCTCTCTTCTGCCTGGGCACAGAGATGCCCAGGGATTTGCCCAAGTGATTCATGGCTTCATGCTCTGATTTCTTCCTCCTGCCAAAGGAGTATCAACTGCATCTCAGCAAGAAGCCTTTCCCTGGATCTCTGCTGGCTACAGGATAAAGATGAAATCTGCACTCTGGGGTTTACACGCCATCCAGCCTCCTTGCCCATCCCCTCAGCAGTTGCTACCGGCATGCAAGGGCAGGAGAACCGTGGACTCTTGGAAGCAGAGTGGCTTGTTGCCACCCAGGAGCCCGTGGTGTCGAAGGTCAGGGACTGATGCAGAATCACCAGCTTGTGTACCTTCTTTATTGGTAAGCAAAAAAAAAAAAAGCAGTTCATGTGACAAACACACATAAAACCAAAAAGAGAACCCGTGGCTGGTGCTGGTGAGTCGGTTCTGACTCATAGCAACTCTGCAGGACAGCACAGCCCACAGCCCTGCCCAGACTCAGTCTCCATGGAAGCCAACTGCTTGTTCTTGCTCCCACAGGGTGGCGGGTGGGTTTCGTTGGCAGACCTTTGGGTTCACAGCTGAACACCTAACCATGGGCCACCAGCGCTCCTTTCTATCAAAGAGTAGACGTAAAAACACAGCCATGTGTTATTTCATTTAAACACAGGTAAGTAATTCTCTGAGTAAGAAAAATGAATACTAGTGGAACTGGGCAAGAACACTTCATTTGTAGGAAATACTGGAGTACTTAGGCTTACATAAAGGGGCGCGAGGACTGCGCTCATTCTTAAATGGGTTCAAAGAAATGTATTGCTCAAAGGGTAGAGAAAGGAGAGAGGTCGAGGGAGAAAGCAACATAGTAAAATGTTACTAATGGGGTCCGGCTCCAATCCCAATACTAAGTGGACACCTGCCCCTTCCCCCAGAAGAATTTATTTCAAACGACGGCACTGAATCTGCAGCTCCAGGACAGGGACATGTCTGATCAGAACACACGGGAGCAGATGAAGGGGAAGGATGAGAGAGTGGAGCACATCCTGGCCCTCCAGGCCATGAGGATGATGTTCCCAATTAGAGCAGCCAGTCCACAGAGAGGACCACATGGTTGGCCCCACTATGAGGCATGACGTCCCTCACTGACCCATAACCCTACAGGGGACAACACCGGAGACACAGTGTGGGAATTGCACCCAATCTGATCCCGCCACACCGAGGCAAAACACTAAGGGGGTGTAACAGAACAGCAAGAGAATGGAGCAGTGAGGTCCCCAGGGAATGCTGAAGGTGGACTTTGGGGCCAAGGCGTGGTGCCCCAACAGACTGGACTGGAAAACATTCCTAAAGGCCAACAAACAGTCCTTGAACTAATTACAAGCTTTTCTTTCTTTTTTTTTTGTTTTGTCATTGGTTTGTTATTGTTGCTTTGTTGTATATTGTTGCTTGGTTTTGCTCTGTCTTGTTTTTGTGCATGTTATTATCTCCGTAGTTCTGTCTAAATAAGATAGGCTGGATGAAAAATCTGGAAAACAATGGGACCTACAGTTCTGGGGGGACATGGGAGAGGGAGTGGTGAGGGAAAAGGAAGTGGTGTTAACAAACCCAAGGGAACAACAAGTGATCCAAATTGGTGGTGAGGAGAGTGTGGAAGGCCTGGTAGGGCATGAGCAAGGATAATGTAACAAAAAGGAATTGCTGAAACACTGGTGGGGACTGAGCATGGTAGTGGGACAGGAGGAAAGTCAAGGGGAATAGAGGAAAGAGCTGGAAGGCAAAGGGCATTTATAGAGGTCTAGATAAAGACATGTACATATGCAAATATATGAGAATGGGGAAATAGATCTATGTGCATATATTTATAGGTTTAGTATTAAGGTAGCAGAAGGACATTGGGCGTCCACTCAAGTACTCCCTCAATGCAAGAATACTTTCTTCTATTAAATTGGCATTCTATGATGCTCACCTTCCCAACACAACCACTGAAGACAAAGCGGGTGAGTAAGTAAATGTGGTGAAGAAAGCTGATGTTGCCCGGCTATCAAAAGATATAGCATCCGGGGTCTTAAAAGCTTGAAGGTGAGGACCTGATGCAAGGGGCTTAAGTGGAGAGCAAATGCCTTGAGAATGATTGGGGCAGGGAATGTATGGATGTGCTTTATACAATTGATGTATGTATATGTATGGATTGTGGTAAGAGTTGTATGAGTCCCTAATAAAATGTAAAAGAAGAAAAGAGAAAAAAATGATTAGGGCAAAGACTGTACAGATGTGCTTTATACAATTGATGTATGTATATGTATGAACTGTGAAAAGATTTGTATGAGCCCCAATAAATTGTTAAAATAAAAAAAAAAAAGCTTGAAGGTAAACAAGCGGCCATCTAGCTGAGAAGCAACAAAGCCCACATGGAAGAAGCACATCAGCCTGTGTGATCACGAGGTGCCGAAGGGATCAGTTATCAGGCATCAAAGAACAAAAAAATCATATTGTGTGCTCACCTCCCTGATATGATCGCTGAAGACAAATGGGTGCATAAGCAAATGTGGCGAAGAAAGCTGATGGTGCCCGGCTGTCAAAAGATATAGCGTCTGGGGCCTTAAAAGCTTGAAGGTAAACAAGTGGCCATCTAGCTCAGAAGCAACAAAGCCCACATGGAAGAAACATACCAGCCTGTGTGATCACGAGATATCGAAGGGATCAGGTATCAGGCATCATCAGAACAAAAATCTTACCATAGTGAATGAGGGGGGTAGTGTTGAGTGGAGATCCAAAGCCCATTTGTAGGCCACTGGAGGTCCCCTTACAGAGGGGTCTCAGGGAGGAGACAAGCCAGTCAGGGTGCGATGTAGCAATGATGAAAAATATAACTTTCCTCTAGTTCCTAAATGCTTCCTCCCACCACACCCACACCCACTATCATGATCTGAATCTTCCCTTGCAAGTCTGGCTAGACCAAAGGATGTACACTGGAACAGATAGGAATTGGAAACACAGGGAATCCAGGGTGGATGATCCCTTCAGGACCAGTGGTGTACTGGGAGCGTAGAGGGAGTGTGGGTTGGAAAGGGGGAACCTATTACAAGGATCTACATGTGATCTCCTCCCTGGGGAATGGACAACAGAAAAGTGGGTGAAGGGAGATGTTGGACAAGGCAAGATATGACAAAATAATTTATAAATTATCAAGGTTTCATGAGGGAGTGGGGAGCAGGGAGGGAGGGGAAAAATGAGCTGATGCCAGGGACTTAGGTGGAGAGCAAATGTTTTGAGAATGATGACAATGAATGTACAAATGTGCTTTACACAATTGATGTATGTATGTATGGATTGTGATAAGAGTTGTATGAACCCCTAAACATGATTTTTTAAAATGCTACTAGTTAGAGAAGCTGGGCACAGGGCATTCAGGAATTCTTTGTGCTATTCTGAAAAACTTTGAAAGGCTACCATTATGTCTTTTTTTTTCCACTTTGAAAATTAACCAGCCTATCCTTTGGTTAGAGTATCTTGGGGGAGACTATTGTTCAAAGAGTGTACTTTTCCACTTTTAATATTTTATGCATAGATTAAAAAAAAAGAACCTTGGGAAACTACCTTATTCCATTTCCTGTTTCTCTATTTAGAGTGTCTTTTATTATGTCAGACTCAAACAGTTTCTAGAACAAGGCAGATCAGTAAGTTATTACTTGCTTCGCCAAAGGTGCCTGGAAGATCTCCACTGCTTTGTGATAAAATTCACCTGGCTGATTAGAAATAGTATGGTCAGAGAAATAGTCTTAGAACCTCTGAAACAGCCTGGCCACCTGACCTTTCTCACATTGGGTATATAAGGCATGTTTCCCATTCCAAATGATGTGAGGAGCAGCCCTGGTGGTGTAGTGGGTTACGTGTTGGGCTGCTAAAGGCAAGGTTGGCAGTTCAAAACCACCAGATGCTCCTCAGGAAAAAGATGAGGTTGTTTACGCCTGTCAAGAATTACAGTCTCGGAAACCTATAGGGCAGTTCTATCCTGTCCTACAGGGTCACTATGAATCAGAATCAACTTGATGGCAGTGAGCTTGAGGCTGTGTGGAAGGACCTCTGGGGGTGGTGTAGGTTACAAGTTTGAACCTATCAGATACTCGTGGGGAGAAAGATGAGGCTTTCTGGTCCCATCTGGGCTGATAGCTACCTATAGGGCTGCTGTGAATTGGAATTAACCCAGTGACAGTGAGTTTTTGAGGCAATGTACAAGACTCTGGGGACACAAAGATGAAGGAGTTCAGAAACCAATAAGCCAACCCACAATGAAAATGGAGTGCTACAGAGAGGTGTTTGTAGGACTCTGGGGGAGTATCTTATCCATATGGAGGGAGGAGATAAGGAAATTCAGGAAAGGCTTCCAGTGATGATGGGATTTGAGTCAAATCTTAAAAGATAAAGCAGGCACGGTTGCCAGGTGTGGGAGAGGATGGCTAGAACGTCGGAGGTGGAAGAGGAGTAGAGAGAATTGGAACTGGAGAGAGATGAGATACACGTTTGATAGGTCTTCCAATGTCATGGAAAATGTGTATTATGACAAAGACGCATGGATTTCAAAATTGTTTTTGCCTGAACAGAATCTTCTGTAAGGCATTAAGGACAATAAGACATCAATTTGTAAAAAAAAACCCTTATCAGAGCAACATCACTTCTGCTAGAACAGAAGCAAGACCAGACATCAAATCCAAGGTGGAAAAAATGAAGCTTGTGTGGAAAAATGGTGAAATCATTGATGCTTGAGGAAAAGTTTAGGGGGACAAGGCCCCAAAAGAATCAGCCATTTACCAATGGTAAATTGGTTTTAAGAAGGGACCGGATGTTGTCAAAGGCGAATTCCCTAGCAGCAGACCATCCACATCAACTGGCAAGGAAACAATTTTGTTCATGCCTCAACTGAAGAGGACCATTGGCAACAGCAGAAACAAGAGCCAACCCCTCATCTGGTCCAGCTTACATAATCCTGACTGAGCAAGTGGAGCAAACAATTGCTCTGCTGGACGGGGGTCAAAACTTTCGGGCCCAGATCAGCTGCAGACAAGCAACTGAGGTCTTAAAGGCCTTAAGATAAATAGGCGGCCATTTGCTGAGAAACAACAAAACCCACATTGAAGAAGCACATCAGCCTATCCCAACTCGATCGTTGAAGACAAAGCGGGTGCATAAGCAAATGTGGTGAAGAAAGCTGATGGTGCCCGGCTATCAAAAGATATAGATTCTGGGGTCCTATAGGCTTGAAGGTAAACAAGCGGCCATCTAACTGAAAACAACAAAGTCACTTGGAGGAAGCACACCAGCCTGTGCAATCATGAGGTGTTGAAGGGATCAGGTATCAGGCATTATCAGAACAAAAAAAATCATATTATTGTGAATGAGGGGGGTAGTGTGGAGTGGAGACCCAAAGCCCATTTGTGGGTCACTGGATATCCCCTGGCAGAGGGGTCTCAGGGAGAAGACAAGCCAGTCAGGGTGCGATGTAGCAATGATGAAACATACAACTTTCCTCTAGTTCCTAAATGCTTCCTCCCCTTCCCCCCACTATCATGATCCCAATTCTACCTTGCAAGTCTGGCTAGACCAGAGAATGTACACTGGTTCAGATAGGAAATGGAAACACAGGGAATCCAGGACAGATGATCCCTTCAGGACCAGTAGTGTGAGTGGCGATACTGGGAGCGTAAAGGGAGAGTGGGTTGGAAAGGGGGAACCTATTACAAGGATCTACATGTGACCTCCTCCCTGGAGGATGGACGATAGAAAAATGGGTGAAGGGAGACGTCGGACAGGGCAAGATATGACAAAATAATAATTTATAAATTATCAAGGGTTCATGAGGGAGGATGGAGTAGGGAGGCAGGGGAAATAAGGACCTGATGCCAGGGGCTTAAGTAGAGAGCAAATGTTTTGAGAATGATGAGCACAATGAATGTACAAATGTGCTTTACATAATGGATGTATGTATGGATTGTGATAAGAGTTGTATGAGCCCCTAATAAAATGATTAAAACTAAGTAAATAAATATAATATTAAATAATAATAAACCAAAGTGAACAAACTGTAGAACATCACCTGTGACTTGATTGTAGCCTAGGATCACCCAAAAAAACTCCAATGAGGTATCTAGAAGTGGAGAATAGTAGGGTAATTGACACTCTACCCATCTATTCATCTCTAGCCCCAGGTTCAGTTACACCAGCAGAGCATCAACGGGCCGCATTCTTTCCAAGGCCTCCCAGGCAGAATGTCACATTACATTCTCCTTCTTTATGGAAACTCCACTTCAGAGCTATCTGGTTGAGACTGACTGACCTGTTTGAGACTTGGAGGACTCCCTGAGACTATTGGCTTGAGATACTTTTCAAAATTTGGACCAAATTTAATCCCCGAGGTCACCTTGTAGCTAAGTAACAAATGGACTAAAAAAAAAATAAAGAATACCACTTTTGAGTACTGTGTGATTAAAAAAAAATTGTGTAGTGTCAACTAAGTCTCCATGGAAGAATTACACCAGCCTGTGTGACTCCAGGATTGTAAATAATAAACCCCAAATCTGAAGGAGGGAAATGTATCAAACCTTAAATTGTGAGCACTCGGTTTGCAGAGGGCTGTGATGGGGGTGGGGGGGTGCAGGCCCCACTGGATTCCATCGCCGGTGAATCCCCTCTGACTGTAGTTGAAGGGTGTGACTAGCTTTGCTGTCATTCAGAGACCACTGTAAAGTCAGTTATGGCTAAAATGTAATATCCTGTCGCTTGCTCTCCCGTTTGGCCCGCTTTGAAGTTGTTTCAGTCTTTAATATTTTCTGCTTTCCCTTTGATTGAAATTAATCTGTTTTGTTTAGTCACTGTAGTTTGTTTTTATTTGCTTGCTTTGTATGCTTGTGTTTTGTTTTCTATGATTTTCTGTATATGAAATCCAGGCTACATCGAGCTATGGAGGAAGTAACTGGATAGGGGCATGGCAGAGAAGGATGTGGGGGTTGGGTGGGGGAGGGAGTGGAGAGGTCAGAACAATGAGCATGAAAAGGAAATGTTCTGAAACTGATTGTGGTGATGATTGGACAAATCTTTTCATATGACTGCATGATTAAATTGTACACTTCTGTAGCGAGAGCGGGGCTATATATACCCAGGCAGCAAACTGCAGGGCAGGTCCCCAACTGTCATCAACTGTCAGTCCCCAGCTCCAGACATGAACATTCCAATCGTGTGGTTAAAGGGACCTCAACTTACAGCGACACAGTCCACAGGCTAGGCATCCCACAGGTAGTGTACCCCTTTAAACTGCGGCACAGAACAAGCAAGCCATTTATCCCTCTGCCCTTCAGTTAATCCTACTTGTGTTTATCGGCCAGGCTGGTACAATAAACTATAGCACTATATGAAGTATATGCCCCCAAAATGAAAAAGTTAAATAAAATTGTAAAAGCATGCAAATGAGGTCAAACGTTCATCAAGTACTTGAAAACAAAGCTGAGAATATAAGGAAACAGTGAAACTAGATTAACAGAAGCGGACCAACTAGAATGGGAATGATGAGGATATCCACTCATTGTAAAGAATGGAACCAATGTCACTTAACGACGTGTGTAGAGATTAGTGAAGGGGAACCCGAAGTAACATTTCTCCCAGACACAGTGAAATATTTTTAAAAGTGAAAATCCTGGAGGATGAAGCCTTCAGTGAACCCCTCTGACCACAGAGCAGGGGTGTGCATAGCCTCACTATCATGCAGCACGCAGTGCTCCCCCCACCACCTGTATTTTGTTTGCTATGTTTTTCTGTACATTAAATCCAGGATGGTAGAGCTATGGAGAGAGTGTGCACGGATGGGATGTTGCGGGGTATCACAGGGAGGTGAGAGGAGGCGGGGGCTGGTGGCAGTGGGTTCAGGAAGAAAGTAAATGATCTGAGGTTGATTGTGGAAATGAGATGACTGTACGGCTCTTATTAATATGATTGAGTTATTGAATTGAATGGTATGTAAAATGCACGCGGATAAAAGTGTTTAAAAAAATAAATTTTCAAAGTAAGAGCACTGTCTGGTTGAATAAACAAAGTAATATAGTGGAAAAGAGACATAGCCTGCTATCAAACCCTGACACATCACTTACGCTGTGGGGTCCTGGACACACCGAGCTTCCGTCTCCTCACTTGTAAAATGTAAGGAATAACTCCTCCTCCATAAGATTATTAAGGGAACAAAAGTGCCGACACATCATCATCCATGGAAATTCTGTGCAATCCTTTGTAAAATCCAGGTGGAAAATATGGTTTAAAAAAGATTGTTTTCAGGGTCTCGGGGAGGAGACGAGCCAGTCAGGGTGCAGTGTAACACCGACGAAACATACAACTTTCCTCTAGCTCTTTAATGCTTCCTCGCCCAGACTATCATGATCCCAATTCTACCTTACAAATCTGACTAGACCAGAGCATATACACCGGTACAAATAGGAACTGGAAACACAGGGAATCCTGGACAGATGAACCCCTCAGGACCAGTGGTGAGAGTAGCAATACCAGGAAGGGAAGAGGAAGGTAGGGGGAGAATGGGGGAACCGATCACAATGATTGACATATACCCTCTTCCCTGGGGGATGGACAACAGAAAATGAATAAAGGGAAGCACTGGACAGTGTAAGACATGAAAAATAATTTATAAATTATCAAGGGTTTATGAGGGGGTGGGGAATGAGGGGGAAATTATTGAGCTGATACCAAGGTCTCAAGTAGAAAGTAAATGTTTTGGGATTGATGATGGCAACAAATATACACATGTGCTTGGCATAATGGATGTACGTTTGGATTGTGATAAGAGTTGTATGAGGCCCCAATAAAATGATTTAAAAAATGCTTTTCTGCCTTCCAAAATCTAGTCATCATTTAAGATTTCCCACACACAACCTTGAACCAAGATTCAGTTCTTGCGAGTCATAGAGATAGTAGCACATCTATCATGATCCAATCAACTTTCGACTCGACTTAGGGATAAGCCCATCTCTCCCTGGTCTTGCTGGGAGCACCTTACGGGTCCCACACTTACTTAATGGATGTGGAGCAACGACCGCCGCTGAAATGGACGGCACACTCATCACCCAGTGCTGCACCCTCCTTCCGCCGCACACCATCACTTTTGATTTGGCCTCCAAGTGCGGAAAAATGTCCCACCAGGAGATTCTGCATGCTTTCTGGTATCGGAAACAAACACGGGGTCGCCTAATGATTCTTCTTTTTGATCTTTGTGCCAGGAATCTTTCAGCCAAATATATGGTCTCCGTGTTGAGTCTGGTGATATTTGGAACTATTAGTTTTTTTGTCTTTCGGATTGCCGTTATGTTTCAGGCTTCCAGTGACTGAAAATCTCTGTGTTGTAATATGTGATCTGCCTCAGGCCGTTCCATAAAGAGGTGTGGTACAGACCCAAAATAAATCCAGTCCCTCCCTGTCTGGCATGGAGCTCGGCTAGTTTTCCAAGGATCCAACGAAGACGAACTAGTGCCCTTGGGGAATGACTGGAGGTCGCGGACAGACACATTGGCAAATCAATCAGCCAACCGAGTATTTCTTTTTTCTTTCTTTTTTTTCCTTTTTGCCGGGAAGCTGTGGGCAGTGCAAGCCTTCCTTTTATTGGTCTGAATGGTTCACAGTTGAGCCACCTGCTCAGAGAAGCGGAGGGCAGGGGGTGCTGGGACCTTGCAGACTCCAGCCTGAGGTTCCTGCCCGCCCGGCCAGGGCTTGCTCTCGGTCCCTGGGCCTGGGAGGGGGTGTGTGCTGACTGGGTCAGTCAGAGTGGGGACCAGAGCCTGTCTTCACAGAGGGACCATGAGGTTCTTTGGACAGACTTACAGAAGAGGAGAATGACCTATTCCGCTCACTGTTCCATTTGGTTTGTTTTCATCACAAAAGAGCAGCAGGAGAGACAAGGGCAGAGGAGGGCTGGGTTCTGATGGGAAAAGGCTAAGGAGTCGAGGACCAGGGGTTCTGGCCCAAGGGTCCCAGGCTGGCCCGCTGCCTCCTGGGAGGACTGGTTAGCCCTGGAGGACGGTGGCCAGGAAGATAGCTGGCCAGGGTCCACCGTGGGAGCAGCACTCTCCCAATGGATACCCCCGGCTGGGCAGCTCGATGGACTGGCATGTCTCCTAGACACAGGCCCCACGGGCCAGCCAGGGGGAACTGGCAATAGGGGGCCTGGCCCTCCTTGGGGCTGTCGGACACCACTCTGCTTGTCAGCCAATCAGTTTCTTCAGGAAGGCCTCCAGCTGGCCCTGGTCCTTGATGCCCACGAACTTGTCCACCATGTCACTGTTCTTGATGGCCAGTATGGTGGGCACAGCAGACACCTCATATTCAATGGCGAGGTCTGTGTGTTCATCGATGTCCACCTTGGCCATCAGGACCTTCCCATGCTGCATGGCCACCGCCTTCTCCAGTCTTGGGCAGGGGCTGTACCACTGTGCGTGGAAATCCACCACCACAGGGTTTCACTGTTGACGACTCGGTCTTGGAAATCAGGCCCATCCTGGACATTGAAGGTGGTGGTGCAGGCTCTGGAGGCGTGGATCATCCGGGCGGGGCTGTGTGCTGCTGCTGCTGGGCCACCAGGAGGGCCCTGTGGGATCTGGAGGGCCCCGGAGGTGAGGGGTGCCCACCGACCCTGAGGGGGCTTCCTGGCGATGACAGAGGCCAGGAACCTCCTCAGGAGAAGTCGCTGCCCCATCTCCCAGCAGCGTAAGTGGAGGGACACACAGCCCGGCCCTTCCCGCCCCGTCAAGGGCCCGACTGAGTTATTTCTTGAGCACATGCCTTAGAGCTAGCACAGAAGTTAAGAATCCTGTTCTTCTGCCCTTGTTAGTGCTTATGGTAGGAGACAGACCAGGGAACCTTTGGCAACCCCCCCCACACACACACATCCACTCCCAGCCTTGTATGACTGGGGAATTTTCAGCGGCTCCTCTGTAAAAAAGGGGCTGGGAGGCTGGCTTACTCAGCCCCTTTGCTGATCTCCTCCTCAGGAGCATCTCAGAGTTGATCAGGACCCATTAGGAGGCCGCAGGGGGAGGGAGGGTGGGTTGGAAAGTGGGAACCAATTACAAGGATCTACATATAACCTCCTCCCTGGGGAATGGACAACAGAAAAGTAGGTGATGGGAGGCATCAGACAGGGAAAGATATGACAAAATAATTATAAATTATCAAGGGTTTATGAGGGAGGGGGTAGCGGGGAGGGAGGGGGAAAATGAAGCGCTGATGCCAGGGGCTTAGGTGGAGAGCAAATGTTTTGAGAATGATGACAATGAATGTACAAATGTGCTTTACACAATTGATGTATGTATGGATTGTGATAAGAGTTGTATGAGCCCCTAATAAAACAATAATTTGTTTGAAAAGGCCGCAGGGTTGATCTCAACTGCAGTACACTACGATCTAAGGACTCAGGTACTAGGCATTCATCTGGGTCAGGACCAAACACTGGAATGGACTGGACACATGGTGGTGATGGCAAAGTGTATCAGTGCCTTCTTTGTCACCAGGGACAATTCTAGGATTTGGGGGTGGGGGTGAGGGGCCAGACCCGCAAGAGAGAAAATGGGAAAGCAGGGGAAGGGAGACGGGCAGGTCATGTAGGTCAGGGAAACGGCCTTGGGTTTGGGCCTGGTAGTTCCTATCTGGGTAGGAGACCCTGGAATGGGAACCCAGGGGCCAGAGAAATGCAGCTCCGGCTGCTTACCGCTACCATGGTCCCTCAGTTGCTCGTAACCCGGGCAATCCTTTCGCTTCTTTGGGCAGATTCCCCTGAGGTTGGAAGAAACCTTCCCTCCCGGCATACCCATCTCAACAGAGTCCCGGTCCCTCCACACTTGCCGGCTGTTCCTGCTGCATGCAAGGCTCGTTCTCTATGTTCAGCTGAGCAAACTCCTACTCATCCTCCCAAGTCCTTTGTGAAACCTTCCTTAACTCCCCCTGGGAGTCACTGGCTACCCCGATAATACTTAGTATCCAGTGCCATGGGGTTGCGTCTCATACCTGTTAGCTGATACCTGTTTTCCTCATGAGATCAGGTCCCTGGGAAAAAGAGACTGTCTTATTTCTTTTCAAATCTGCTACAGGGGTTAGCCCGGTGATTGGCACAGTAAACGACCGGTGAATTCACGCACGTCTGCTGAATGAATGAATGAATGAATGAATGCATGCATGCCTATTGGGTCCAGGAGGCAATATCTGGCTGCCAAGGAAGGACTTCGACCTCGGGAGGGCTTTGGGGAGGACAGCTGTAAAAGCGCCAGGTTTGACTTTCTGGCTCGCTCTGTTGTCTCGTTCATCGGAGAAGAGGTACGGGAGGCAGGCACTATCCGGGTGGGTGGTGGGTAGAAAGCCATTCCTCTGTAAAGAGAATGACCTACCTTTTGTCTTTTGACACTGGGATCCATTAATCAATCCGTAGCCATGTCAGAAGTTCTAACAGCTCAGTGACCCAACGCTAAGGTGTCTGTCACCCTTTAGGTGCTGACGGAGGTGTAAACCCAGAGGAAAGTGAGAAAACTCCCCAAATGCAAGCAGGGACTAAAATAGCTGGCCTGGACGCCAGAGGGGAAGCTCATAGGCAATGCTCTGTGATTGGTCAGTTGGCCAGGAGGCGGGATGTTGGTTCCTGGGAAGCCAAAGCAGAGATAGTCAAGAGTAGTGGCAGGGAAAGGAGAGAGCAGAGAATAACAAGCCGAAGGGAAAAAACCACGGGCCGAGGGACGAGAGTGGCAGACAGCAGAGGCGGTGGTGAGAAGTGGTGATGGAGGCGGCAAGTGGATCCACTTACGATGCTGACAAGTGCTCTTGGAAAACTGAGAAGGCCATGGGGGAGGAGAGAAGTAAATGATGGATCAGTTACAACAGGGTGGTCACTGGCAGCGGAGGAGAGGGGGAGGGGAAGGGAAGGGGAGACACGGGACCATCATACCAGGGGGGGATCCCAAACCAGACACTGGAGGAGTGGGGAGAATGATGCTCAGAATGAGAAATGAGGTGGGCCGGGAAGTGCCAGAGGTCAAGTCTACAGAGAAGGATGAGTCATCAGGGGTCAAGTTTCAAAATATGGGCTGGAATGATAGAGAAAGACGGACCAAGCTAGATCAAAGAGTTTGGGCAGCTGAGGGCATAATCTAGGGTGCTAGGTTCCCCCCCAAGAATTACTTGGTGCCTCCCTGGCAATGAACCACTTTTACACTATTGCCTAAGGAGCCCTGGTTGTACAGATTAAGCATTGGGCTGCTGATGACAAGGTCAGCACTTTGAAAGCAGCAGCCTCACTGTGGGAGAAAGATGAGACTCTCTGCTCTAGTAAAGAGCAGTCTTAGAAACTCACAGGCACAGTGCTACTCTGTCCCATAGGATCCAGTCAGAACGGAGTCGATGGGAATGAGTTTGGTTTTTGGTTTGGGTACTATAGCCCATCATCAAGGATAAAGCGTAGGTATCTGCTTTTGAAGCCCTCCTGGAGTGTTCCAGAGGCCCCCCCCCACTGAGGGGGTGGCGTCACTCCTTTGGGGAACACTGATCTAGGGCAACGGTGAGGTGACAAGAATCAGGCATTAGCCTTAATATGCATGTGCACTGGTAGTCCAAGTCCTGTCCTGGGGGTTATGCACGTAGAGGGACAGAGACAGACTGGAGGACTGACTATAGGAGAGTGGACAGGGGAGGGAGGCAACAAGAGCCCTGTCTTGTGAGGAGCTACGAGGGATATTCATGCTGGGAAGAAGGACTGTTGTGGGACATAACCGTTTTTAAGAAGCTAAGTGTCTACAGATGAAAGAGAAAATTCTGGTTGGTTCAGAGGGCTAAAAAGGACCAGTGTGAGAAATTACAGAACACAAGTCTTGTCTTCTTAACTTTTTAACATGAAAAGATGTTCTAATTGTAACAGCAATGGTAATAGCTCCTATTATTAGCCTGCCTACCATATGCCTGCATTGTGCTCAGCCCCGAGAATGCATTATCTCACATAACAATCCAATGAGGTCGGAATTATGAGCTCTAATTTGCAGATGAGGAAACCGAGGTTAGGAGAGGTTAAGTATTATACAACACTATTAAGTGGCAGGATTCAAACATAGATCTCTCTATCTGATGAACTAGACATTGCATACTGTCAGACTTTAGGAGAGGCTTCTCTGCTCCAGGACTTCCTACCCCTCTGATGCCTGAAGAGCAGTGTCTTATCTCTGGTCATAATAAGCTTGATGCGACCCTGCTGTGATTCCCATGTCAGAATCCAAACCAGCCTTACTTATATGACCCATGACATCCCTGTGGCCTTCACTGGGCACATCCAATCTTTTACCAAAAAACTATTGGTTCTACCTCCTCAATATCATATCGTATCTATTTGTTTGTTTCATTCATTCATTCAACAAAATAAAATAAAACATTTATTGAGGACCTACTGTGTGGTTGCAACCCAGTGGAGGAAGCATGTGGTGACAAGGACTATGAAGAGTGAAGTGAGCTAAGGCGGTCGTGATGAGGCAGGGTCGCTGGGTTCTGAATCGACTCGATGGCAGTGTTATATTGGACTGCCTTGAATACCCTCTAAGGGTCCTTTCAACCTTGACATCTTTGTTTTATGACAAAGCATATGTGAGCATATGCATTTAGTCAATAGCATTCAAGATGAAGCTCAGGGTGGGAACCTGTTTATCTGGTAGGCTGCAGTGAACTTGGTGTTGATATGTGGTGAGGGGATGGAGTTTAGAGTTACAGCTAAGAGTGCACACCATGGGGAGAAGCTGTGCTGGGTTCCAATCCTGATTCCTCTATTTACTTGCTAAAGGATTTAGGCAAACTGTTCAACCATTCTATGCCTCATTTTCTTCATCTGCATGTGCAGTAAGCATGTGCCTTATGGAGCAGAGCTAAGGATTAAAGAACTCCACGTGTGGTCATAGCAGTCAACAAGTGATAGCAATAATGACTGCTGTCCTTTTCCTGAGAGATGACAAATAACCCTGGCCCTGCACTGTGTGCTGAAGCATCACTTCCGGTAGTCCCAAACTTGAAGACTGTGCTTCAGAGTGGGTTGTTCTTGTGGCTCGTGGATTGTCCATATCACCTGGGAAGCTTGTCCAACACGCATATCCCCAGATCTCAATGCATTGTGGGGCGGCGTGGAGTTGGTTCCAACTCACAGCGCCCCTCGGTACACTAGAACCGACCCAGCTCTGTCCCGTGCCATCCTCACAGTGGTTATGCTTGGTCCTATTGTGGCCACGGTGTCAATCCATCTTGTCAAGGGTCTTCTTGTTTGCTGACATGTTCCTTTATCTCGCACGATGTCCTTTTCCATATGTGAGATGAAGGCTCGTCCGTCATCCTCACTTCCAATCATCTGAACCTAGACCTACTAAATCCCCCACTGAGCTCTTCCCCAGCAGGAACCAAGAGGCCTCTCTGTGCTAGGCTCTGGGTTGGAGATACACAAGATGCACATAGCCCCTGTCCTCATGGAGCTCACAGCCTAGTGAGGGAGGTAGGCATTGAAAGACTAAACAATTGCTTGGCACACTGAAAAGTCCATGGTGCTAGAAAGGTGTATGACAGTTTCTCGGAGGATAGGACATTTTCGCCGAGACCTGGTCAAAGAGTAAGAGAGGGCTAAGGGAGAGTCAAAGGATGATCCTCTTAGACTGGAAACTGGGACTGTCTGTTTTGAAAAATGGAATACCTAAGGCAACGCCATTGACCATTGAAGCATGAGAACCACTACAACAGCAGTTCTCAACCTGTGGGTCGCCACCCCTTTGGGGGTCAAACAACCCTTTCACAGGGGTCACATGCTTCATAACAGTAGCAAAATGACAGTGATGAAGTAGCAATGCAAATAATGTTATGATTGTGGGGTCACCACCACATGAGGAACTGTATGAAAGGCTCGCGGCTTTAGGAAGGTTGAGAAACACTGCGCTACAATAAGAGCAAGTCAGAGTAAAGACTTGAGTCATGAAGAACTAGGGATGCTGTGTTCAGTCTCAGCTGTTATTTGCTCAGGCAAGAAATATGCTATCTTGTCTTTGGGACGCAAATAACAGCCCTGCTCTGTGCATTCCAGCTCTGTGTCCAGACCGGGGTTCTTGACGTGCCATCTTCCCAGCCAATTCTGACCTAGAAAATAGCCCATCGGCATCCTCAGCTCCAACATTGGGATTCGATTGTGTTGCCGGGCGTTGGATTGGGGGAGCCTGAAAGGTCCCCTTCATCGTCAGTGTTGTTATCTTCTGCCCTTACAACTGAGTTTTTGCCTCCGTCTCCTCTTCTGGTACTCAGGCTTTAAACTGATGGTGCTATGACCTAACCTGTTTCTAAGGACCCAGAGTCGCTGCCACTCTAGACAGCCTCCCCCATAGAGTCAGCTTCTCTGCCTTAAACGCCTGAGATCTGAGGGAGGTCATAGCTGAAATGCCTTGGGACCCACAGGCTGTCCCTGCCAAACAAGAAGTTTCATAGAAAGTTGATGGAAAAATTCCATCACTGTCTAGTTCCATTTTTCCACGATTTTTCTGAAGTCCCCTTGTAGTGTCTAACTGTTCTTTCCAGCTATTTGTCCTCAGCCAAATGATCTAACTGCTCTAAACATCGTTTTCCTTTGTTGTTCAATAGGAGATGGTAAAAAGAGGGCTGTGAGGAGAAGTTGGTGAGACATTTTTAAGTCAGATTAAAGGTGGGATTCCATTGTGGCTACATTCTACTCCTTGAAATCTGTGACGATGCCATGCCAAAAAAACCAACAACAACCCCCCATCATGTTGAGGATCTTGAGATGGGAAGATGATCTAGGTGGGTCCAATCTAATCACAAGGTCCCTTATAAGAGGAATGCAGGAGGGCTATCATCTGAAAAGATGTGACGTGGAAGCAATGGTCAGAGTGAGGCTATTGCTAGAAAGAGGCCACAAGCCAAGGAATGTTGCCAGCCTCGCAAAGCTGGAAAAGGCGAGGAAGGAATTGATTCTCTCCGAGAGCCTCCAGAAGAAATGTGGTCCTATTGCCACCAGCCACATAAAACGGTTTTGGACTTCCGATCCCCAAAGTGGAAGATAATAAATTTGTATTGTTTAAGTCATGAAATCTGTGGTCAGTTGTTACAGCAGCATTAGGAGACTCATACTGGAGTAAATTAAAATTTGAAAAGTATTGCTCTCAGGGATCCAGTTCATACATACATGGGTTTATCCCCAACAACAACAACAACAACATGTCTGTCATCAACGGATGGCTGCAGGCCAGTTCTCTCACTAAAACACTTGTTTTAGCCTCATTAGGGTGCCTTAGAAAGTGTCCAATCGAAAGGGGCTTCCAATGGGATCTTCTGGGCCAGTTAAATTCTAGTGTAAGAGCCATTGTGAGGCCGGCGCAGGGCTGGGCGTTGTTGGTCTGGTTGTACTTAGGGTCGCTCTGAGTCGGAACTGACTTGGGGGAACCCAACAACAACACACTCCCCAGCCATCGATTGACCCCCGTTGTTCACTGCTGTCAGACCGAATCTCTATGGCTCTTTGGTGACTCCCTGGGAAGAAGTCATCTCATTGTGTCAGTCACCTCCAGCTCTTGTCTCACCTGAACCTTGCTGACTGCTCTACCATCCAACTCAAGGCTTAGTCCTATTGCTCAACCTATCAAGGCAGGGCTCATTCCAAAATTTCACATGAAAAGGATTAATCATTCAGGTGATTCAACAATACTTAGAGATCACCTAATGTCACTTGTTTTGCATAAAAGGAAAAATAAAATTCTGGAAGAGGAAATTAGCCAAAATCAGAGCACAAGTTGGCAGAAGAGTAAAAAATGGAGCCTAGTGTCCCTGCCTCCCAAGGAAGGTTCTTCCTGCCATGCTACAGCCTCCACACTTGCTCTGGCTTACCTCCAAATGCAGTTTAAAAAAAAATGATTATTCCTTTCTCCTTAATTTACAGCCAATATAAAAAAGGCCTTCAGGATTGCCCACAATGCCCAGCTTAGTTCTTGACAAACACCTTAATGGCGCGGCGTTGCCTCTTGGCTGCCATCAGCTCTTGAGTGTGTGGTAAGTGCACTGGCGGGAATTCCCTGGCGTTCTGCACAATGTCCTTGGCCCGCTCCCAGGAGGCTACCACAAGCCAGACAGTGACCACGCCCGAGGAGGTGACACGTTTGGGTTTGGGGTCAGCACCGGGCTGTCTGAGTTTTCCAGGTCGTGGCGGGCCTCTATCCAATACCCGAAGTGTCGGGGGCATGCTCTCATTCACATTCTCTGAAGGGCGGAGACTAAGTTGCCCTCATCCCACTCAACACCCTCCTGCAGATCTACACAGCCTCTCTGTCCCCCAGAGCTGGATTTTTTGAAGAGTTTAGAAAACAGATTCGACAAGGTAAAGGCAAGTAGGCAGGTCCCAGTTCTCAACTATGAGCAAGATGGCTGAACCCGATAGTCTCTAAGTAATGATATAAAGTTCTATGGTTTGAACGTCAGTGGTCTGAATGTGGTTCCTCAATGCCAGCCTTAAAGTCTAGCCTTCTTGGTTTGGCACTCAACAAGCTTTCTACCTTTTATTTCCCACCTTAGGTGTCCCAGCCTCAAACGAGAGGGACTGACTTATGCTCCTTGGGAACCTATGCAGCCCCTACCTCCGTACCTTTGCTAACCTCATCCTCTGTCCCCAGACTGCCATCCTTTGCTAACCTCATCCTCTGTCCTCAGACTGCCATTTCCATGTGTCCTCTAGCCGCTGCACGATGAACTTGCAAATATCCTTCCAAATGCAACCTGAAAGCCCCTTCATCTGGGAGGCCAGCCTAGGGTTAAGTGATTCCCCTCCATGTTCTCAACGGAAGTATATGCATCCCTCACGGTCGTAGTCTATTTCATATCACACGACAAATGCGCGCAGGTCTCCCCCACTGAGCTCTTCCCCAGCAGGGACTGAGAACTCCCTGTGCTAGGCGCGGGGTTGGAGATAAGTGAGATGAACATAGTCCCCATACTCATGGCGTTTACAGTCAAGTGAGGGAGCCAGACATTGAAAAACTAAACAATTAATTACTCCTCACAATGCAAAGCCCAAGGCACTATAAAGGTGTATGACAGCTTCCCTGAGCATTAGGACATTTTTGCTGAGACTTGGTCAAAGAGTAAGAGAGGGCTAAGGGAGAGTCAAAGGACGGGTATCCCCCAGATCCCGAGAAGGAGTTCAGAAGAGTCTATACATCAGAAGGCGGCCAGGTGGCGCGGTCACACGGGCCCTTGGAAGCCCTTGCAGGCAGCCTACGAGTGTGTGGGCCCAAGGGGTCATCATGACACTCTGCACTTTCACATGGGGGGGAATATCTCATAAAAACGCGTAGGGAGAAGCGGCAGTAGTTTGGTGAGAGTTGTTTTTGACTCAGAGAGATCCCATGTGACAGAGCGGAGCTGCCTCACAGGGGTGTCTAAGCCAACTGTCTTTGCCGGAACAGTCGCCAGGCCTTTCTTCCTCGGAGCTGCTGGGTGTGTTCAAACTACCAACCCTATTGCCAGCGGCCGAGCACCTAACCTCTGCACCACTATAGCTTCTGGCCGTGGGGCCTTTATCCTGAAGGACATTTTAGGCTCTTTCAGGGTTAGAGCTGGAATCTACCGGATGGCAGGGAGTTTGGAGTCTGGGATACGGATGGGAATTCTCCTGATCAAGAACTGTTTGTTTGCTTGCTTTAAGCATTCTTATTAAAAATTTCAAGCATTTAGAAGAGAGCAAAAAAGGACTGACACAGAGATAAGGTCGTGCCACGGGGTTTGACAAATCGTGACTTTTGCCTTATTTGCTTCCAATATAAGAGTTCTAGGTAGATTCATTTTGAGAACTATCTTTACCCAGAGGCTTAGGTTCCCATTCAACAACCCTACAAAAATTGTTCCGTGACGGGGGTCACGTCTTTCCAACGCGTGACCATTCTTACGATTCCATTCGTCTACATTGCCCTGTCCCAGGACCTTCGTGGCTTTAAAAAAAGAATCGGAGGTTTGTTTCTGAAGGAACACAGTACGTACAGCTGAAATTCATTTCGTGAGCGTGGGTAGGTTGACTTATGGAGGAACCTTGGGGGATCGCAGTCACGTGTCGGGCTGCTCTCTGGAAGGTCAGCAGTTTGAAACCACCAGCTCTGTGCTGGCAAGGCTTCCTACTCCCGTAAAGAGTTACCGCCTTGGAACCCCACGGGGCAGTTCTACTCTGTCCTACAGGGTCGCTAAGGGTTGCAATCGACTTGACAGCAGCGAGTTTGGTTGTGAGATTCAAGGAGTTTGTTTTTTAACGCTCCCTTTGGCTGCCAGGGGAAGAAGGTTTCGAGGCGGGGCAGTTTTCTGAAGTCCAGAGAAGTGCTGAATGAAGTTCCAGCTAACTTGGAGGGAGTGGGAGTGGGAGGCGTAGCCACTCTAAAAATCGATTCCAAAAGTAAAATTGATTCTACAGACAGGTGAAGAGAGGGAGGGGTGTGGGCTGACTCTGATCTTTCTGGCCCAGCGCTTTGGGGGCACAGAGGAAATGGTGCACATGAGTGTTTGCGACATAAAATTGAATTTTTAAATGGTGATTGCTAACAAAATTTGTTTATAATAATGCCTACTTTTCTCTCTTTTCTTTCCAACAACAGCATACATAATCTTTGGGCATATATATATATATATATATATATATATATATATATATATATATATATATCCAAGTTTGCTTTTATTCTAGCACTAAAACTTAGTTCAAAGTTGCCTTTTAAAACAAATTCATGGAGGAATATTAAAGAAAAGTTAGCATAGGACTTGAATGGACTGATAGCCAGAGACACCAAATGATTTGTTCCCAAATCTCACAGCTTGGGAGGATCAAAGCTGTAATTTACAACCTCTACCTACATACTAAGAGCCCTGGTGGCATAGTGGGTGATGAGTGGGGCTGCTGACCACAAGAACAGTGGTTCAAAACCACCAGCCGCTCCAAGGGAGAAAAATGACGTTTCCGACTCTGGTAAAGAGTTACAGTCTCATAAATCCACAAAGGCAATTCTACTCTGTCCTAAAGAGTGGCTGAGTCAGAACTGAGTCAAGGACAGTGAGTTCTGGTATCTACAAACTGTTGCCTAAAACTGGCACTCTGGCCCAAGGTGTGCTAAGTGCATCCAGAACAGGTGCTAGTCCCCACAGCAATTCAAGAGGATCCTCTCCCCTCGCCCCTTCCTCTACCTGCCTAACAGCTCGGAGCAGGTTGCTCCCCTGCTAAGAAACCTTTAATGACTCCCCTGTCTTTGGACAAAAGCCAGTTTCATCACAATCTGCCCTCAGTCTCCCTTGCCAGCCTCTCCTCCTCATACTCTCTTACTGGAAACAGCAAGTAACTCAAAGCTGCAGGGACAGCAGATTGCCCACTGTTTCCTAACGTGCCACGCACTTCTGCAGGCCTTTGCTTCATGGCTTCCCTTCCATTTGGTTTGCCCCGTCTTGACCATTCTCCATCTTTCTCATCCCTCCAAAGTTCAACTCCAATTCTACCTTCTTGTTGAAATGTTCTCTGACTTCCCCAGTCTCAAGTTCACATCCCTCCCCACTCAGGGCTTCCCAAGGTCTTGTTTATACCATTAGCACTCATTCTTTTTTTTTTTTTCTTTCTGGAGGACAGGTACTGACTTTTGCATGCCATGAACTATTCAAAGAAGTTGGTGGGGAACATTTAAACATTTAAAAAGAAGTATCAAGTGTCGAGGATGTGGCAGGCAGTCAGGAGACACTGGTTGCTGTCTTTGAAGAACTGGTTTCACAGAAGGAATGGATGAAGAGAGATAATGCCTGATGGGGAGTGGGAGGGGGTGGGAATCAGGGAGAAAACCATGACTACGGGAGGGGGAAGCGGGCACTAGAACGGGGTGTGATGATGTATCTACAACTCTTTTTACAAGTGACTCGACAGTGGAAGTGTATGAGATGTGAGCTTTCTGTCAAGACAGCTACTTAAAAAAAAGAAACTAAAGTTGCCCAATTGCTATGATGGGTGAAAGAGGAAGAGTTTTGCTTCCGTGGCATTGAGTTTATGTTAATGGTGGCTGGCTGCACGGTTGGGAAAAGGATATCAATAATGGCTGCATAGGGAGAGGTGTGCGGGTGGAGTGGTGTTAACAAACCCAGGGGCAAGGGAACAACAAGTGAACCAAATCGGTGGTGAGGAGGGTGTAGGAGGTCTGGTAGGGTGTAATCAAGGGTAATGTAACCGAGAGGAATTACTGAAACCCAAATGAAGACCGAACATGATAGTGGGACAAGAGGAAAGTAAAAGGAAATAGAGGAAAATGCTAGGAGGAAAAGGGCATTTATAGAGGTCTAAAAACAGGCATGTACATAGGTAAATATATTTATATATGAGGCTAGGGAAATAGATCTATGTGCATACACTTACAGGTGTAGTATTAAAGTCACAGATGGACATTGGGCCTCTATTCAAGTACTCTCTCAATGCAAGAATACTTTGCTCTATTAAACTGGCATACCATGATGCTCACCTTCCCTACATGATTGCTGAAGACAAAGCAGGTGCACAAGCAAATGTGAAGAAAGCTGATGGAATCCAGCTATCAAAAGATATAGCATCTGGGGTCTTAAAGACTTGAAGGTAAACTACCAGCCATCTAGCTCAGAAGCAACAAAGCCCACATGGAAGAAGCACACTAGCCTGTGCAATCACAATGTGTTGAAGGAATCAGGCATCAAACAACAAAGAATAAAAAAATCATATAATTGTGAATGATGGGGAGTGCAGAGTGGGGACCCAAAGCCCATCTGTAGGCAACTGGGACATCCACTGATAGACAGGTCATGGAGAGGAGACAAGCCAGTCAGTGTGTAGTGTAGCAACAATAAAACATACAACTTTCCTCTAGTTCCTAAATGCTTCCTCCTGATCCCAATTATACCTTACAAATATGGCTAGACCAGAGGATGTACACTGGTACAAATAGGAACTGGAAACACAGGGAATCCAGGGCAGATGATCCCTTCAGGACCAGTAGTGAGAGTGGAGATACTGGGAGGGTTGAGGGTGGGGTGGGGAGAACTGATTACAAGGATCTACATATAACTTCATCCCTGGAGGATGGACAACAGAAAAGTGGGTGAAGGGAGATGTTGGACAGTGTAATATATGACAAAATAATAATTTATAAATTATCAAGGGATCATGAGGGAGGGAGGAGCAAGGAGGAAGGGAGAAAATGAGGAGCTGATGACAGGGGCTTAAGTGGAGAGCAAATGTTTTGAGAATGGTGAGGGCAATGAATGTACAAATGTCCTTTACACAATGGATGTATGTATGGATTGTGATAAGAGTTCTATGAGCCCCAATAAAATGATTTATAAAAAATAATGGTTGCATAACAGAACATAATCAATGGCACTGAAATACACATATAGAAGGTGTAGAATCGGCGAATGTTTTGTTGTGTGTATTTTTCCCACAGGTAAAAAATAATAATTACACTAATAATGAGTACAAGGAAGAAGAAAATGTGTTAAAATTGATTGTGGTATGACTGTTCAACTTTTCCTGATATGATTGACCTATTGTATGATATGTGGAAGCATGCCAATAAAACTGTAAAATAAAATAAAGAATTGGTTTGGAAACACCCATTTTGAGTTCAAACGATAGCATACTGTCAGGCTAGGAATTGCCTGGGATGAATCTTCATGGCAAAAGCATAATTTACCTTTATTTTCCATAAAACGACCTCTTTCAAGAAATGGACTAGAGTGGGATATATCTGGAAAGGGAAGAGGTGGACTCAGGCTATGACAACCAGCCAGAACAGGTCTCCTGCGCGTAGAAGGGAAACTGCCGAGGACAGAAAAGGCAGCCTCTTGACGGTGTTGTGCCATTTATGATCTACATGTGGGTCCCTGAGCAAGTCACCTCATCTCTCTGCATCACATCTATACACCCCGGACGGCAGCTTCCCTGTCCACCTCACAGCATCGCTGCAAGGATCCAACAAGGCCATGCACGTGAAAGCGTCTGGAACATTCTAAGTACCTTACAGACACACCAGACCCATGGCTGTCGAGTCGATTTGGACTCACAGCCACCCTCTGGGGCAGAGTAGAATTGCCCCTGTGGGTTTCTGAGGCTGTAAATCTTTATGGGCACAGAAAGCCTCATCCTTCTCCTGAAGGACAGCTGGCGTTTTTGAACTGCTGACCTTGCAGTTAGCAGCTCCATGCAACCAACAGGAGAATTAACCTTACAGACACAAACCTCAACTCACTGCCATCAAGCCACTTCTTACTCATAACAATCCTATAGGAATAGAGTCGAACTGTCCCTGTGGGTTTCCGAGACTATAACTTTTTGTGGGAGTAGAAAGCCTCATCTTTCTCCCAAGCACAGATACAAGGGATTATCAAATAATAGGAAAAACCATAGTAAGAATAAGAGGTAACAAAACTTCAGCAGACTCAATTTAAATTAGGTAGAAAGAAGAACTTTCTAACAGTAAGAATGTTTTTAAGGGCTGTGGTACATACATACAGTGGAGTACTACACATCACTAGAAAACAGTGATGAACATATGAAGCACATTGCCGCATGGGAAGAACTGGAGGGAAACATGTTAAGTGAAGTAAACCAAGCACAAAAGGACAAGTACAACATGAGTCTGCTGAGGTAAGCTTTAAAAAAAAAACGCAAAAGGGGCACAGGGAAAAAGCTACTGTATACAAACATTCCTGGGGTGAGGACCAGACCAAATACAGTGATGTACATGGTAGACAACTAAAAAGGAGGTGGGGAAAGGAAAATAATAATAAATAAATGGGTAGCGGGGGCACAGGGCACTAAACCACCCAAGGGGAGGGTATTATATCTCCACAGGGAAAGAGGGACCAGACTCCAATTCAGTGTTCCAAGATGTAATGCAACATGACAGCAGGGAGTAGGGAACCAGTGAAGAGGTCTGAGGGGCCGGCCCCAATCCAACTACGACATGGACACCTGCCCCTTCCCCACAGAAGAATTTATTTCAAAGGATGGCAGTAAATCTGCAGCTCTGGGAGAAAAAGATATCTGATTGGAGTGTGCAGGAGCAGATGAAGGGGAAGGAGGAACGAGTGGAGCACATCATGGCCCACCAGGCCTTGAGGACAATGTTCCTGATTAGGGAAGCCAGTCCACAGAGGGGACCGCATGGTTGGCCCCACTATGACACATGACGTCCCTCACTGACCCATCGCCCTACAGGGGACAACACTGGACACATAGTATGGGAATTGCGCCCGATCTGATCCCGCCACACCGAGGCAAAACAATAAGGGAGTGCAATAGAACAGCAAGGGAATAGAGCAGCAAGGTCCCCAGGGAATGCTGAAGGTGGACTTTGGGGCCAGAGCGTGGTGCCCCAACAGAAAGGACTGGAAAACACTCCTAAAGGCCAACAAACAGTCCTTGAACTAACGACAAGCTTTTCTTTCTTGTTGTGTTTTGTTTTGTTGTCATTGTTTTGTTGTTTTTTCTTTGTATATTGGTGTTTGGTTTTGCTTTGTCTTGTTTTTGTGCATGTTATTATCTCCACAGTTCTGTCTAAATAAGATAGGCTAGATGAACAATCTGGAGGAGAAAACAACGGGACCGAGAGTTCTGGGGGGACATGGGAGAGGGGGAGGTGGGGGGAAAGGTAGTGGTGTTAACAAACCCAGGGTCCAGGGAACAACAAGTGATCCAAATTGGTGGTGACGAGGGTGTAGGAAGTCTGCTAGGGCTTGCTCAAGGGTAATGTAACCAAGAGGAATTACTGAAACCCAAATGAAGACTGAGCATGATAGTGGGACAAGAGGAAAGTCAAAGGAAATAGAGGAAAGAGCTAGGAGGCAAATATATTTATATATGAAGATCTATGTGCATGTATTTATAGGTTTAGTATTAAGGTAGCAGAAAGACATTGGGCCTCCACTCAAGTACTTTCTCAATGCAAGAATACTTTGTTCTATTAAATTGGCATTCTATGATGCTCACCTTCCCAACACAACAGCTGAAGCCAAAGTGGGTGAATAAGCAAATGTGGTGAAGAAAGCTGATGGTGCCCGGCTATCAATAGATATAGCGTCTGGGGCCTTAAAGGCTTGAAGGTAAACAAGTGCCCATCTATCTCTGAAGCAACAAAGCCCACATGGAAGAAGCACACCATCCTGTGTGACACGAGGTGTCGAAGGGATCAGTTATCAGGCATCATCAGAACAAAAATTCATACCATTGTGTTCTCACTTCCCTGATATGATTGCTGAAGACAAATGGGTGCATAAGCAAATGTGGCAAAGGAAGCTGATGGTGCTCGGCTGTCAAAAGATATAGCATCTGGGGTCTTAAAGGCTTGAATGTAAACAAGTGGCCATCTAGCTCAGAAGCAACAAAGCCCACATGGAAGAAGCACACCAGCCTGTGCGATTACCAGGTGTCGAAGGGATCAGGTATCAGGCATTATCAGAACAAAAAATTATAGTGAATGAGGAGGGGAGTGCGGAGTAGAGACCCAAAGCCCACTTGTAGGCCACTGGACATCCCCTTACAGAAGGGTCCCAGGGAGGAGATGAGCCAGTCAGGGTGCGATGTAGCAACAATGAAAAATACAGCTTTCCTCTAGTTCCTCACCCACTATCATGATCCTAATTCTACCTTACAAACCTGGCTAGACCAGAGGATGTACACTGGTACAGATAGGAACTGAAAACACAGGGAATCCAGGACAGATGATCCCTTCAGGACCAGGGGTGTGAGTGGCAATACTCGGAGGGTGGGTTGAAAGGGGGAACCGATTACAAGGATCTACATGTGACCTCCTCCTCCCTAGGGGATGGACAACAGAAAAGTGGGTGAAGGGAGATGTCGGACAGGGAAAGATATGACAAAATAATAATAAATTATCAAGGGATCATGGAGGGGAAGTGGGGAGGGAGGGGAAAAATGAGCTGATGACAGGGCCTTAAGTGGAGAGCAAATGATTTGAGAATGATGAGGGTAATGAATGTACAAATGTGTTTTACACAATGGATGTATGTATGGATTGTGATAAGAGTTGTATGAGCCCCTAATAAAATTATTTTAAAAAACCAACAATGTTTTTAAGGTCAGATGGAAGAGAGAGAAAAAACTATATGATGGAAGATGATCACATAGAAGGAAATGAGACCACTTCTGACAGGCCTCCTGCACACCTGGACGTACTCAGGGCTCCAATTTCCTGGGCTGCTAGTGCAAGCCAAAGAACTCTCCACCAGGTTGGAGCAGATCACTCACCACTGGACTGATCCTGCCCACATCCACTGTTGGAAAGTCACTGGACAGGGAACTGTTCCACAGGGTTACTGAGACGGTCAGTCTTCATAGGAGCTGACAGCCTCATCTTTCTCCTGAGGCGCTGCTGGTGGGTTGGAACCACTCACCTTGTGCTTAGCAGCCCAATACTTAACCCACTGCATTACCAGGGTTCCCTTGGAGAAGGAATTCATGATTGCCTGCATCCAGCAGGCATGCGCCGGCACCTATGTCATCCCTGCTCCCTGGTTTGTCTCTCTTTGCCTATGTTGACCTTCCTGAGAAGCAAACTGGATAGTAGGAAGACCCAAACGAAACAAGCTGAGAGGCATCCTACTCAGCTAATATGAGAACACAGAAATAAAGGCCAAATCAAACCCGTTACCATCGAGTCGTTACCATCGAGTCCGTTACCATCGAGTCTCTACCGGTTCACACTGTCCAGTAGGGTTTCCTAGGCTGCCAATCTTTATGGCAGCAGATGACCACATTAAAAGTCACACTTTTGTCCTGGGAAGTGACTGGTGGCTTCAAATCACTGACCTTTTGATGAACAGCTAAGGGCTTAATCACTGAGCCACCAGGGCTCCTTAATAACAGGAAAACAGATGTGCTTTAAATAAACCAAAGTCAGGAAGCCAATTAGAGGATCAGTGGGACCACCTGAGGTGCAAAACACAAAAGAAAGATTCAAGGAAGTGAAAGAAAAAAATGGACTGCATTTATTTTTTACTTGGTCTCTTGGTAATAAAAGATCAGAGATATGAAATCAAAAGCTAAAGTTAGTGAAAGAATGCTTTCAGCTAATTAGTCTGAACACCAAAAAAAAAAAAAAGTTCTAGGTCTGAATCACCAACTTTCGGGTTTTGTATCAAGTTCATTCAGGAAAATTGAAGACATATGTGTTAAGTGCTACCAGGCGCACTGGGCGAATCTGCTGCACAAGGCCTTTTAAAGTATCAAAAAGCAAAGATGCCATTAAGGACTAAAGTGCACCTGACCCAAGGCATGGTATTTCCATCCCTCACGCGCAGGTGAAAGCTGGACATGAATAAGGAAGGACACAGAGTTGCATTTGAATGTGGTGCTGAGAGAGAAAACCGGAAGTACCGAGCACTTTCAGAAGAACAAGGAAATCTGTTTTGGAGGAAATATGGCCAGAATGCACTTTAGAAGCAATGATGGTAAGCCTTTATCTCACATTTTAGGACATGATAGCAGAAGGAACCAGTCGCTGGAAAAGGGCGTCTTGCTTGGTAAAGCAGAGGGTCCACGAAAAAGAGGAAGATCCTCAGTGAGATAGCCTGACCATGGTTGCAACAATGGACTCAAACTTACTGTGATGGTGAGAATGGGCAGTGTTTTGTCCTATAGGACCCAGGGTCACTATGAGTAGGAACTGACTTGATGGTACCTAACAACAACAACAACAACAACAACAACAGGTGTTGACCCATACCAGTTGTTGTCAGGTTGATTCCCACTCATGGTGACCCCATATACTTAGTTGGTGATTTATAAGGTCGTGCCCACCTCTCAATTCCTCCAGCACCAGACGACAAGCTCCCTAGAGCAGTGGTTCTCAACCTTCCTAATGCCGTGACCCTATTATACAGTTCCTTGTGTGGTGGTGACCCCTCCACTCATAAAATTATTTTTGACTCTACTTCATCACTGTCATTTTGCTACTGTTAGGAAATGGGCTACCCCTGTGAAAGGGTCGTTTGACCCCTAACGGGGTTGCTACCCACAGGTTGAGAACCGCTGCCCTAGAGAGTTGTGAAAGAACTACAGTGAAATGATGGAATTACTGCCTAAAAGGATAACCTTTATTTACTCTGCAGGAAGGAAAGGTGGACAGTGAGTCCCACGCCTAACAAGAGGTTCAGAAAGGACTTCCAGACCCACTTGTCCATGACTGTCTATTTCAGATCCATGTAACTTCTTTTTTGCATAAAAGATTAATGGATGGAATCACTGAATGCTTGCCTATTAAAGGAGGCCTTCATGGTGACCATTGAGAGTGGTAGATCACAAGAGAGATCCAAAAACACAAAGCAGTGTTTTGAGTGGCGAAGGCCCTGTCTATGTAAGACATGCTTTTCCTACCAGTAACTCTTCCAAAAAAAAATAAATGACAAAATGATTGGGAGTGCCTCCCAGTGTTCCCGCTGAGAAGGGAGAAATAAATGAGCGCTAGAGAAGTCAGGGAATATTTCCTGGAGAAGCAGGTCTTGAGCTGAAACTTTAAGGAAAGGCTTCAAAGGGATGGGTAAGGCTTCAAAGGGATGGGAGGTGAGGATGGCTAGAGAAACATAGGCAATTTCTCTTGGGATAAGGAGAGACACGTTTGGCTGGAGAGACAGGTTTGATGCCTATTGGTGTCCAGTGCAAAAGAGGGCCAGCTGGGGTCGAATCAGACTCCAAGCTTAAAAGAGGGGAAGAGGAATTGGAAAAAAAGTAATAACATTTTTATATGGTTTCAATCATGTGGCTCCCTACTGTTCAGTGAAGGGGCAGCTAGGTATACGTCATTTAGAGAAGCAGTGGACATAGCTCATCTATCTTTTGACAAGTTTTAGGCAACGCACTAGACATTGAAAGCAGTCGCTGAAATTAAGGGTGGTATTTTAGCAGGGCATGAGAACTCACTTAGAAATAGGAAATAATAAATAGAAATAAATGGTGACTTCTCTGAATGAAAAGGTGCAGAGGGCCCCAGAGACCACATGGATGTTTTATAAGTGACCTAGAAGAAGTAGAGCAAAGCAAACATTTCGGCACTGCAGATGACATGAAGCCTTTTCAGATAGGAAAATGCTCTGCCAAAGGTGGTGAGGGAGGAGCTGAAGGGATGCAGTGAGTGGGACGCTAAGTGGCAGGTAAGCGTCAGTGTGGGGGAAATGTAAGGTAATGCACTCTGGTAAAGAGAATCCACTTATAGGGTGTTGTGTTCCAGGCTATCGGTTTTGACCCAGGAAATGGATCTGGAGCGGCTGCTGATTGTTTCCTAACGGCAGTGACCTACTGTATTGGGGCCAAGAAGGTGGACAAAGGGAAGAACAGGATCAGGCAGGGGCCTGGAACCAAAGAAGATATCATTCTTCTTTTATGAAAAACTGTAGGGTTCCCTGTCTGTGGACAATGGCCAGGTTTACAGCTACTGAGAACGAGGACCCATGATGTCCAGCAAAGGACAACTAAAATGACCCAGAGGATTAATGTGGCCTCTTTAGGGGTGTCCTGCTATAAGGGGGGCAAACTTCAGCTTGAAAAGACAAATGACACAGGAAGAATCAAAGCCCATGGGAAGGGAAAGAATAAGCGCAAGTAAGCACAATCTGCTCACCACACCCTGGCAGAGTGAAGAAACACCCTCTTCCTGGTGCTCGCCGGGCCCTAGGAATAGAAGGGTTTCAGAGTTGTGCCATCTTCTAGCTCTAGCTCTTATGTTGTTGTGTTTGTCAGCCTGATTCGCAGTGACCCATGTGTCACTCAGTAGAACTGCTCCCTACAGGTTTCTTGGCTGTAATCGTGCTGGAAGCAGATTGCCAAGTGTCTTCTCCTGCAGATTGGCTGAGTGGATTTGGACCATCCGCCTTTCAGGTAGCAAGCTGCTCACCACCTAGGCCCCCCCACCTCTCTGTTTGAGCTGGTGACTTGTAAGCCTACAGAGGACAAGGAAATGACCCAAGGTCACAGAAGCCACCAGTGACTACGGCCAGAGGAGATCCCAAGCCTCCTAAACTCCAGGTGAGGTCTTTCCACCTTGCCTGGGCTCTCAAGAAGACCCAGGAATCCAGCTCGGCAAAGAGAGAAACTCTGGAGACACACTCCTTTGAGAGAGGATACAGCTGGAAAACAGACTAGAGGACTTTGCTACTAAATGCCAAACAATAATTATAAGGTCTTGGAAGGAGAACTAAAATTAGGACGGAGTCTTTTTTTCACACATTAAAAACAAATCATGTGTCCTTTTCAGAGTTTGGTGAAATCTAGGAACCTGCTCCTAAATTACCACCACGCATTTGCGCACATAGACAAATACAATTCTGCACAACATTTCAGAGGATGTCTGACCTCCCCGAGGCCCACAGTCAATTAAGAATCCTTGTTCCAGGAAATTTCTTCTGAACAAACGGCCTGTTTCATCACACACCCTCCATCTCTTAGGATCACTTGGGCAATCCCTCTGAGCCCCTGGCCCACCACCACGCCACCATCCCAATCTGTCATTAGCATCGCAGCTCTCTAAGTTTGAAGAGACTCAAGAAATGACCTGGGCGGGCTGGCTTCCCCTCACGTGACATCAAATAATGTCATGGTTAAAAATGTGGAGGCTGGACTGAGTCTACCCAGGCTAGAACCCCCACCCCCATCACTCATTAGCTCTGTGACCTTGGGTAAGGCTATCTCGTCATCTGTAAAATGGGGATAATAGCTGCAACTATCTCCAAAAGGAGTTGCCAGGATTCGAAGATTAATGTAAAACACAGCATCAGGCCTGGCCCGGAGCGAGTGCTGGGGAATGCAACCTTGCATCGTTGTGGTCACTGTGCAAGCATCCATCAGGCTCCCTTCCTGCAGCTCCCGATAGCCCATGCCAGTGCCCAGCGGCTCCCCTCCGCCGAAGCCGGTTGGGAAGCTCCGATGTTACAAACTTCTCCCCATCCAGAGCCGAGCTCGGCCTTTCTGCCACCCCCACGCCCGCCCCTGTTGGCCCTACTTCTGCCCCGCGGGGCCACACCGAGCGAGTCTATCCTTCCTCCACGTGATGGCTCTCCGCCTGGGAAGACCGGGATCTAGCGTCCCCCTTCCCTCGCCCTCTCTTCTGCAGCTCGTGCATCCCCGGTTTCGTCTCATCCCACAACAGACTGGCTGCGCCTTACTATTTACTCCCAGGCGTGGTACGGCTTCCCTCCCACCCAGCAGTGCAGGCCACGCGCCCCGCCGCCGCCGCGCCGCCGCCACCGACACCCCGCCTGCCCGCTGCCCCTGTCCGTGGTGCTGAAGCGGCTACGGGCCCGGCGCCCCGCCGCGCGGCCCCGACCCCGGGCGCGGCCCCCCGCGCGCAGCCCCCTCGCCCCCGGCGGCAGGCGCGGCCCGGCCCGGCCCGACCCAGGCCCGGCGCCGCCCCCTGCCTGCCCCGAGGCCCCGACCCCGCGCCCCGGCCCGGCGCGCGAGCCACACCTGCCCGGCGAAGGGCACCTCCGCCTCGGCCGCCTGCGCCGCCGCCCGCGCCGCCCAGCCCCCGGCCCCCGCCCCCGCCGCCGCCGCCGCCGCCCGCGCGGCGCCCGGGAAGCAGCAGAGCGCGGACAGCAGCAGCAGCAGCAGCCGCCCCGGGGCCCGCCAGCGGCTCCAGCGCAGGGCCCGGTCCGGCGGCGTCCCGGGCGCGGCGCGGCGGCCCGGGCTCCTCGGCATCCCGGTGGCGGGACCCGGCCGCCCGGCTGCGATGACAGCGGCGGGGCGGCGGCGGCTCCGGCCGAGTTTTCCCGCTGCAGCCGCTGCGGAGCCGCCGAGTCACGGCGCCGCGGACACGCGCCCGGCCCGCTTGCCTTCGCCGCCGCCGCCGCCTCGGCCGCCCGCGCGCCCCCGCCTCCGCGCGCCCCGCCCCGGCGGGAGGCGGCCGGGGGCGCGGGGGCAGCGCCCAGGCCGGAGCGGCGGGGGCGAGAGCGCTGGGCCAGCCTGGGGCAGGGCCGCCCGCTGCGCGGGGTGGGGGCGGCGAGGTTAGAACAGCTCGGGGGAGAGTCCCGGGGGTGGGACTTGCGGCGGGGTCGGCGGGGCCCCGGGAGCCTGTAGATGGAGAAGGAGGTCTGGGGTTAGGGCTCTGAAGCCTGAGAATTAGACCCAGGGAAGAGGGTCTGAGGCGGGGGCACTAGAGGAGGGGTCTGAGAGGCAGAGTCCAGGGAGGGGATTGAGCAGCGACCCTAAGGGGTAATGGTTGGTTGAGAGTGAGCTGAAGAAATAGGCTCGGGGAAGAGGGTCCTGGGAAAGGGGGATAAAGAGGCTAAAGGAATTGACTTGAGAGATGCTTGGGGTGGGAGCAGCCCTGGGTAACTTTGAGGGCAATCGAGGTGACAATCATCCCGTATCCTTCGCAGTGGTTCTTCACCTTCTAATGCCTGGGACCCTTTCATACAGTTCCTCAGGTGGTGGTGACCCCCCACCCAAACCATAAAATTATTTTTGTTGCTACTTCATCACTGTCATTTTGCTACTGTTATGAATCCGGCGACCCCTGTGAAAGGGTCGTGACTCACAGGTTGAGAACCACTGTAAGGCAGAGAGATCACCCAGCTGAGATCATCTTTCATCCCAAACAAGCCATATTTATTGCATACTTTCTATAGGAAGAACTCTGGGCTATTTGGGATACAAAAAAGAGGAGACATTCTCTGAAATGTACAGCTTAATGAGGAAACTTAAGTGCAAAGAAATACAGGACAACAAACACCAGGTGTCCACAAGGACCCAGGTGCTCCCTCGGGAGTGCAGGACTGGGAGAGGTATGGAGGAGGTAGAGAAGGTGGGTCTCTAGCTAAGCCTGCAGGGGGGCGAGGGGTGGCCATTTCAGGTAGGGAACTGAGAGTGCACAGGATGAGGTGGGGCAATAGATCAGCTTCTCTGGGGTACAGGGTTCCTATAGGGACATGTGGGGAAGTGAAGTAAATAATGCAGGACCATGAATCTTAGGATAATGAAATTGGGCTATATTCTGGAAGCCAATGGGGGAAGGGCTGAAGAGTTTTTCCGAACAGGATGGTGTGTGCAAGTTAGTGTTTGATGGTTACCTGGTAATTTGGGGGTGGGGTGAGGGGTGGAAAGGCAGGGGCTTTAGAATCAGACCTATGTTCCCATCTTGATTCTGTTCTTGTGTGATAAAATGAAACGGATAGTGCTTCATAAGATAACTGTAAACATGAGGTGCTTGGCACATAATAAATATCCCAGGTTAGTTCCCCTTCTAGTATGTAGAAGAATGACCAGACTGGTTGCGACACTGCTGAAATAGTCTAGGTTCAGGGATATAATGATAACAACAATAACAATAAACACTTATTGAATGTGTATTATATACCATCACTAGACTCAGCACTTTAATGCATTGATGCATCATATCTCATTTACTCCTCATAGCAACCCTACTAACTAGATGCGTTTATCAGCCCCAATGTAGGATAAGGAAATGGAGGCTCTGAAACAGTTTTCGAAACACACCATTTATAAATGGCAGAGCCAAAGCAATCTGACCCCACCATCTCCACCCTCCCCTTGCCCCACCAAAGACGGAACCGTGCAAATAGGAAACAAAATGATAGATTCAGAAGACATTGGGCAAAGAAGAGGGAATGGAGTTCAGGGTTGTTGTGGGGGCTATCCCAGGGCAGAGCTGGCTTGAGAGAGATGGCAAAGAGATTGCTCTGAGGTTTGCAGAGATTGAGGTGGCTGCCAGACCTATGAGGTGGGTTTAGGAATGAGTTCAAAAGGGGCGGTATCTGGGAAAGACAGGCTTTGGAAACTGTCAGGTCAATGTGTGAGTTGAGGGTGAACGCGTAGACAGGAGCCAAAGGCTAAGGGTTCCATTTTGAGACAGACAGATCCAGAGCCTGAGAGAGGGAATTCAAGGCAGCAAGTGAGTCTAGAGTGGTCAAAAAGATGGAATCAGGGTATATGGACTCTTAGGGGAAAGGAGAAGAGTATTAAGGGAGATCAAAGTGTCAGAAGATCAGAAAGATTGAAGGCTGGATAAATACCATTGAATGGAACATTTTACAATCCATAGGAGCGAGAAACACAAATAATAACGGTAAAGTGGTAAGTATGACAGAGATAGAAATAAAAGCGCTGTGGAAAATTTGAAGAAAAAGCAACAAACAGACCCAATTTGAAACTTATAGGAAGGGGAATATTCCAGAAGTAAACAGTACATTCAAGGAGTGAGAAAGAACAGACTGGACTGTTCTTCTTAAGTAAGGATAAGATCTGTCTTCTTCATATTCTTAACCCACGGCTAATGGTCACTGAACTGCTAGTGATGTAGAACTGATGCAGTCCTCCCTGAGACAGTTACCAAGGATGGTGTCTGAGGATGGCGGTAACTGCTATCAAATCAATTCCGACTCATAGTGACCTTCTACGACAGGGCAGAACTATGCGTTTCCAAGACTGTCGCTCTGGATGGCAGTCGAAAGCCCTCTTTTTCTCCCATGGACAGTTGGTGGTTTCAGACTGTGGACCTCAGGGATTACAGGCCAATGCATAATCACTATGCCATCAAGGATGCAAGGATGGCAGTATGTAGTTAACAATAAGGAAGGAAGAGGTGGGTACGAACAAAAGAAGGGAATAAAATGAGCCCTTAAGAAGGTGGCATCAGGATTAGAGGAAGGCTTATCAACAACCTGCGATGTGCAGAAGACACACCTCACTGGAAACACTTGTTGATGAAGACCACGGTCTGTAGCTTTCGGTATGGATATGACTCAGTGTAAATAAAGACCAAAATCCTCACAACTAGACCTATAGGTAACACGATAAATGGAGAAAAAGGTTGAAATTGTTGAGGATTTTGCCTTGCTTGGATCCACAATCAATGCTCATGGAAGCAGCATTGCATTGCATTAGGTAAATCTGTTGCACAAGACCTCTTTACAGTATTGAAAAGCAAAGATATTGCTTTGAGGACTAAGGTGTGCCTGGTCCAAGGCATGGGATTTTCAATTGCCACGCATGTGAAAATTGGACGTCGAATAAAGACCAACAAAGAACCGATGCATTGAATTGTGGAGCTGGCAAAGAACACTGAAGATTCAATGGGAAAATTGATGAGTGTTCCTTAGAGGCAAGGATGGCAAAGCTTTGTCTTGCATGCTTTGGACATGTGAGGAGAGCCTGGTCCCTGGAGAAGGACATCATGCTCGATGGAGAAGGTGGGGGGCGGGGTGGCAGCAAAAGAGAGGAAGGCCCTGGATGAGGTGAACTGACACAATGGCTGCAGCAATGGGCTCTGGCACAGGAACACTTGTGAGGGTGGCACAGGATCAGGCAGTGCTTCGTTCCGTTCTGCATAGAGTCGCTGGAGCTCAGAACCGACTCGTGGAACCTAATGATAACAACAGAGGGGAGCTCTAGAGACCTTCGTGAAGCCAGCCCAATGCGGGGGTGGGGGTGGGGGGTGACAGTCAGGATGCCAGACTTTTGATTTCTCAGCGTTAGTCACTATGATAAACATGGGATCACATGGGAAAAGGACTGGACTGAGTCAGATACCTGGGTTCAAGTACTGGTTCTGTCAGTAACTTCTAGTGTGCCCTTGGGCAAGTCATTCCTACCCTAGATTCTTGTTTTTCTCACTTGTGAAATAGAAGTAATGACCCCTGCTCAGTCCAGCTAGAAGGAGGGTCACATGAATGGTTGGGATCTAGTAAACTGAGCAGATATTAGAATAAAAATCTTTGATGCTGATAGTCTTTCCTAGAAGCATTATATCCGTGCCAGAGTTCGCTGTAGGGAAAAAGAGTCCCCTCTTCATTTACTTTCCCCTTACCAACTATCTTTTGGGTGCTAGATACTGTGCGATGGGTTAGGGATATAAAGAAGACTGAGTTATTTAGTCAATGCCTTGCTGCCTTAGGAAGACATTCAATTAGGGATATAGACGTCCACAAGTAACAAGAAGATAACACGATAGATATGTGCTGTAGTAGAGGAACTAAAAAGATATTATGGAGAGCAGGGAGCTTGTATTTAGATAGCAGGAGGTGAGGAGGCAGGACTTTTCTGCGCAGAACGAGGAGGGAACTGTATGTGGAAAGGCACACATCTGAAGGGCTTCAATAAGTTCATGGAAAAATGGAAGTCACCTCAATGTCCAGCGGTGGAAGAGTCAATAAACTTTGGTACATACACACAATGGAATACTATATGAGGTGAAAACTCAACAGTGGATCTGTGAAACACTTCATGGCACAGATGCATCTGGAGGACCTGGTGCTGAAAGCGGTTGTATTAGCCTGGGTGGACTAGAGAAGCAAATTCATAGACATTCATATGTGTGTAAGAGATAACTTTATATCAAAGAGCAATTGTGTATTAAGAAAACATCCCAACCCAGTCCAGGTCGAGTCCATAAATCTGATATTAGTCCATATGTCCATTACCAGTCTATAAATTTTTCAGACTCATGCAACACATAGAATGATGCTGAGTGCAGGAAGATCACAGGCCAGTGGATGGAAAGTCTTATGTATCTAGTGGCAGTGTAAGCATCTAAACACTGGCAGGGGTCTCCACGTGGCTCCTACAGCTCCAGGGCTCTAGCATAGCTCCATTTGTCTGTCTTGTCAGCAGGAAAGATGAAGCAGAGTCTCTCTGTATCTGGCCTCCAGTGAGCTAGTTATCTCTTGCGCCTCCAAAGGATACCATCAAGCTGTGACCTGATTGACAGGCTAGATTCCACCCCTCTGCAAGTGGGTACTAGATAAGTGGTCAGTCACAAAAGGACAAATATTATATGAGATCACTTATGAAAAAAAACACAACCAAAAACAAGAAAAGATTTTAACACAAAAGGAAACAGACTTTGATGGTGAGAGGGGTAAGCCTGGGGCTAGAGGGTGGACAGGTGTTAACTTGGTGGGAACACAATACCCACCAAGAGGGAAATGGGCAAAAATGTTGGAAACATTTGGGGATGTTTGGTGAATTGAAAGAACAATTAATAAAGGTCATGGAATTTTCCCGTGAACTTTGTGAAGCCCTTGTACATGTAAATATCATGCCAAGGAGTTTCAACTGTATGGCCTAGGCCGGTGGTTCTCAAAGTGTGGCCCAAACCTTTTAAAGGGTGTGGAAGGCCAAACCAAAATCCTAAGACATTATTTCCTTTCCCCCCTCATTCTCTCACCAGTGTCCTATATAGTTTTCCAGAGGTTTCACGACAGGTGATAGCACAAGAGGTTGAATGCAGAAGCAGATACAAGAATATATTTACTTTCTATTAAGGCAGACATTAAACAGATTTTTTAAAATGCAGAAAAAAGCCACTCTTCTCACCAGTATTTTTGTTTTACAAAGTACCATTCTTTTCATTAAAATGTTATTTATGTTAATATCTTTATTATTACTATCTTAATGAATTAATAAATGAATATTGTAAACAAATTTTTAGTTCTGATGTCAATGCACTAATTCCCAATAGATACATTCCTTATAAACAGAAATTCTTTGGAGTTCTTTATCATTGGTAAGTCTATTTAAACAGGCAAGCTCACTGCCACGGAGTCGATGCCGACTCATGGCGACCCGTAGGACAGGACAGAACTGCCCTGTGGGTTTTGAGACTGTCACTCTCCACAGGAGTAGAGAGCCTCATCTTTCTGATGCAGATCTGTTGGTGGTTTCAAACTGCTGATCTTGTTAACAGCCCAATGTGTACCCCTGCTGCCATCAGGACTCTTGATTAAATGTAGAGACGGGTCCAGAGATCAGAAAAGTAGGAAATCCTAGTCTAGGCAGTAAATCACCATCGAAGGATTTTAAATGAAGGAGTTACATGATCATATTTTATTTCCCTCAGCAAAATTGTTCAACAGCTGCCTTTTAAGCACCTGCCATGTGTCAGACTCTATGCTAGCTACTGAGATAGAGTAGTAAACACATTAAGTAAAGATCTCTGCTTCCATGGAACTAACATTATTCTGGGGGTGATAGGCAATAAACACATTAAAGCCTATAGCATGTTAGTGATGTGTTGATAAAAGCTAGGAACCATGATATACATTCTCAAGGGTGTATATGTGTATGCATTTGAAATTTTGACTTGTGTAGGGTAATGTAACCAAGAGGAATTACTGAAACCCAAATGAAGGCTGAGCATGATAGTGGGACAGGAGGGAAGTCAAAGGAAATAGAGGAAAGAGCTGGGAGGCAGAGGGCATTTATAGAAGTCTAGATAAAGACATGTACATGTGCAAATATATTTATACATGAGGATGGGGAAATAGGTCATGTGCATATATTTATAAGGTTAGTATTAAGGTAGCAGAAAGACATTGGACCTCCACTCAAGAACTCCCTCAATGCAAGAATACTTTCTTCTATTAAATTGGCATTCTATGATGCTCACCTTCTCAACACAACCGCTGAAGACAAAGTGGGTGAACAACTAAATGTGGTGAAGAAAGCTGATGGTGCCCAGCTATCAAAAGAGATAGCGTCAGGGGTCTTAAAAGCTTGAAGGTAAATAAGCGGCCATCTGGCTCAGAGGCAATAAAGTCCACGAGGTGCTGAAGGGATCAGTTACCAGGCATCAAAGAACAAAAAAATCATATCATTTTGTGCTCACCTCCCTGACATGACCACTGAAGACAAATGGGTACATAAGCAAATGTGGCAAAGAAAGCTGATGGTGCCCAGCTATCAAAAGACATAGTGTCTGGGGTCTTAAAGGCTTGAAGGTTAAACAAGCGGCCATATAGCTCAGAAGCAACAAAGCCCACATGGAAGAAGTACACCAGCCTGTGCGATCACAAGGCGTCAAGGGATCAGGTATCGGAACAAAAAAATCTTACCATAGTGAATGAGCTGGGGAGTGTGGAGTTGAGACCCAAAGCCCATTTGTAGGCCATTGGACATCCCTTACAGAAAGGTCTTGGGGAGGAGATGAGACAATGTCAGGGTGTGATGTAGCAACGATGAAAAATACAACTTTCCTCTAGTTCCTAAATGCTTCCTCCCCACCCTCCCCCTGCCATGATCTGAATCCTACCTTGCAAGTCTGACTAGACCAGAGGATGTACACTAGTACAGATGGGAACTGGAAACACAGGGAAGCCAGGGTGGATGGTCCCCTTAGGACCAGTGGTGCGAGTGGCAATACTGGGATTGCATAGGGAGGGTGGGTTGGAAAGGGGGAACCTATTTTAAGGATCTACATGTGACCTCCTCCCTGGGGGACATACAACAGAAAAGTGGGGGAAGGGAGATGTGGGACAGAGCAAGATATGACAAAATAATAATTTATAAATTATCAAGGGTTCATGAGGGAGTGGGGAGGGGGGAGGGAGGGGAAAAAACAAGGATCTGCTGCCAGGGGCTTGGGTGGAGAGCAGATGTTTTGAGAAGGATGAGGGCAACGAATGTACAAATGTACTTTACACAATTGATGTATGTATGGATTGTGATAGGAGTTTTATGAGCCCCTAATAAAATTATTTTTTTTAAATGAGGAGCTAATACCAGTGTGAGATGCTGAGGCAAGAACAAGCCAGATAAGTTTGAAAACCAGGTAGAGACCAGTGTGGTTTGTACAGGAGGAATGGGTACTAGATGAAGTGAGAGAGGGTGGGGTAGTTGGAGGGGCTGTGGATTGTGCTATGTGTGAAATAAAAAGGCAATAAAAGGTCTTAAGAAGGGGAGAACAATTGGACTTTTTTAAAAAAAATAATTTTATCAGGAGCCCGTACAACTCTGATCACAATCCATCCATCCTTCCATTGTGTCAAGCACATTTGTACATTTGTTGCCATCATCGTTCTCAAAACATTTTCTACTTGAGCCCTTGGTATCAGCTTCTCATTACAAATCCTCCCTCACAAATCCTTGATAATTTATAAATTATTATTAATTTTTCATGTCTTACACTGACCAATGTCTTTCTTCACCCACTTATCTGTTGTCTGTCCCCTAGGGAGGGGGTTATATGCAGATCATTATGATCGGTTTCCCCTTTCTCCCCCCACCTTCCCCTTATCCTCCTGGTATGGGTACTCTCAATATTGGTCCTGAGGGATTTATCTGTCCTGGATTTCTTGTGTTTCCAGCTCTTATCTGTACCAGTGTACATGCTCTAGTCTATTCGGACTTGTAAGGTAGAATTGGGGTCATGAAATGGGGGGAGGGAAGCATTAAAGAGCTAGAGGAAAGCTGTACGTTTCATCGGTGCTATACTGCATCCTGACTGGCTCATCTCTTCCCCAAGACCTTTCTGTAAGGGGATGTCCAACTGCCTACAGATGGACGTTGGACCTCCACTCTGCACTCCCCCTCATTCACAATGAAATGATTTTTTGTTCTGCGGGTTGACTTTTTAACAGCGCTGCTTTGTGTGCTGTGCTGAGAACAGATTGAAAGTCAGTAGGGAGGCGACTGCAATAATCATGGTATAAGATGGTGGTGGCTTGGACTCCGGTGTGAATGGGGGTCATGCTGATTGAGTCGGGGGGGAATGGAGAATGCGGGAGAGTGAGGGGAGCATTTCTAAAGCACTGTCCTTGAGGAACAGTGTGCACAGTGGAGAGCCTGGCTATCAGCTACAAAAATTAATCTATAATAACAGGATAGATGAGGACTTTTATTAGTATACAACTGGGGCCAAAGAAGAGAAGCGATTGGAGGGGAAATTGTATTGATAGCTACTTGATTTTTTGTCTGCCTCTGGGCTCGATACTTTCCTCACAACTGCGCCTGAGATAAGTCGTCAGGTTTCGAGGCTGTTGTGATAAGGCAAGTTGGATACTAAACTATATCTCCTGAAGTTCCAAGACACTGTGATTTTTATGCTACAGGGGAAATTTGAGGGTGTCCTCCCGACCCCTCCCACCCAGGTCCCCTGGCTTCTTATTACAAATGTCAGAAGGCCATTCATTCGGGAGGAAGACGGAGACCCAGTCATTGGGTTTACCAATGTGGAGATTGTAGGTGATCTTGAGGTGAGTTGCCGTTGGGGCATCCAGGTGATCACAGGTTCAAAAAGGAAAGGATACTGGATAGGAGCCTATATAATATTTGAAAATTAATTTTCCTGTGTAAGAGACCATGAACAGCACCCCATTTGTGTTGAAAATTTTTGAGCAATGGAAGACTGTAACATTTCAGTTGGCAGAAAATGGGGGGCAAAGGTAGAGGCAGGAAAAGGTCTGATTTGGAGAAATCCTCAGTTCAACTTCCTACTTAGTCTCAAGATCTAGTTCCAAATGATGTGGGAATATTTTCCATTCTACTTGAGAACAGATTCAAAGCAAGGCACTTACAATGAAACATCGGGCAACCATTAAAAAGAATGAGGAAGTTCTTTGTGAACTGTTAGGGAATTATTTCCAAAATGTAATGTTAAATGAAAAAAAAAGCCAGCTACCGAATACTGGGTACAAGATGCTACTGCGTGTATAATAGGGATAAAGAGCACGCACACATATGCAAACACATTTGTTTAGGCATAAAACATCTCTGGAAGAATACTCAAGATGCTGAGAGCAATGACTGCCTTCAAAGAGAACAATGTGACTTGAGGACAAGGTGGGAAGGGATTTTTTTTTATTGCGTAATTTTTTGTGTCCTTTGAAGTTTTTTCTTCTTTAAAAATCATTTTATTAGAGGCTCATACAACTATTATCACAATCCATACATACATCAATTGTGTAAAGCACATTTGTACATTCATTGCCATCATTCTCAAAAAATTTGCTCTCCACTTAAACCCTTGGCATCAGCTCATTTTCCCCTTTCTCCCTGCTCCCCCTCCCCCATGAACCCTTGATAATTTATAAATTATTATTTTGTCATATCTTATACTGTCTAACATCTCCCTTCACCCACTTTTCCATTGTCCATCCCCCAGGAAGGAGGTTACATGTAGATCCCTATAATCGGTTCCCCCTTTCCACCCCATCCTCCCAGTATTGCCACTCTCACCACTGGTCCTAAAGGGATCATCTGCCCTGGATTCCCTGTGTTTCCAGTTCCTATCTGTACCAGTGTACATCCTCTGGTCTAGCCAGGTTTGTAAGGTAGAATTGGGATCATGATAGAGGTGGGGGGAGGAAGCACTAGAGGAAAGTTGTATGTTTCATCGTTGCTACACTGCACCCTGACTGGCTCTTCAACTCCCCGTAACCCTTCTGTAAGGGGATGTCCAGTAACCTTTAGATGGGCTTTGGGTCCCCACTCCAAACTCCCCTTAATTAACAATGATATGATTTTTTGTTCTTTGATGCTTAGTAACTGATCCCTTTGGCACCTTGTGATCACACAGGCTGGTGTTCTTCCATGTGGGCTTTGTTGCTTCTGAGCTAGATGACTGCTTGTTTACCTTCAAGCCTTTAAGACCCCAGATGCTATCTCTTTTGATAGCTGGGCACCATCAGCTTTCTTCACCACATTTGCTTATGCACCCTCTTTGTCTTCAGCAATCGTGTAGGGAAGGTAAGCATCATGGAATGCCAGTTTAATAGAACAAAAGTATTCTTGTATTGAGGGAGTCCTTGAGTGGAGGCCCAATGTCCATCTGCTACCTTAATACTAAGACTATAAATATATGCACATGATCTATTTCCCCATCATCATATATAAATATATTTACATATGAACATGCCTGTATTTAGACCTCTATAAATGCCCTTTGCCCTCTAGCTTTTTCCTCTATTTCCTTTGCCTTTACTCTTGTCCCACTATCATGCTCAGCCTTCAGTGGGTTTCAGTAATTCCTCTGTTACATTACCCTTGAATATGCCCTACCAGGCCACCTACACCCTCCTCACCACCAATTTGGATCACTTGTTGTTCCCTTTTCCCTGAATTTGTTAACACCACTTCCTTTTCCCCCACCTTCTCCCCTCTTATGTCCCCCCGGAACCGTCGGTCCCATTGTTTTCTCCTCCAGATTGTTCATCTAGCCTATCTAATTTAGACAGACCTGCGGAGATGATGTTGTGCTACTTATAACTCGAAAGTTTGCATCAAATTGTATGTGAATGATATATCAATAAAACTGTTTAAAATTTTTAAATCAAAGGTTTGTGACAACCTTGCATATCAGCAAGTCTGTCGGTGTCATTTTTCCCAACAGCATGTGCTCACTGCTTGTCTCTGTGTCACATCTGGGAACTTCTCACAAAAGGCTCCAGTATATTGTAAACATACCTTTTATATGCACTGTGGAACAAACAAACAAAAGTGTGTGGCAGTCTGTTTTAGAATACTGACTTGAATGCAGTGGTCTGAAAGTAGCTCGGACGCATGTATGTATGGCTGTAGACCTTAAAGTCTACTCCCTGAAGAGAGAGCAAGCTGCATAGCAAAAAACAATCTGACATAAAGGAAAACACACACACACTCACACAAACACTAGGCTAGATCAGTGGTTCTCAACCTGTGGGTTGTGACCCCTTTGAGGGTCGAATGACCCTTTCACAAGGGTCAGCTGATTCATAACAATAGCAAAATGACAGTTATGAAGTTGCAACAAAAATAATTTTATGGCTGGAGGGTCACCATCACATGAGGAACTGTATTAAAGGGTCACGGCATTAGGAAGGTTGAGAACCACTGGGTTAGATGAAATATATTTACTACTAATATTCTGAACATAAAACAGCTGTTATCAGCCAATAAGCAAATAACCTATAATCCAAAAAACCTATAAATGAACAAAGGACAAAATGTGCTTTGTGGAAATAGAAATGAGTGGATATTGAAGAAAAAAAAAGATGAACCTCATTTGTAATTAAAGAAAGACACATTAGAGCAATGAGCTACAGCTCCTTCACCACCGGGCTGCAGATACTGAGAAGCTTCACACTGTGGAGTCTGAAGACGGCATGGGACGGGTGCTCCTCCGTACTGTTGGGAGGGACATAAATGGATATTATCTCCTTGGGATACCAATAAGTGACATCAATCTTAAAAATGAGCATGGCTTTGACCTATCCCTTCTAATTTTGAAAAATTAGTCCAGATAAAAATACCCTTGGGAGAAAAAATAAATACCCATAAAGACGATGGAAACAGAGCTACCTATGACCAGCTATCCCTCTACTGGGTAGATACCCAGAAGAGCTAAGAAATGTCATGACCGGTTGTATGCAAAAAAAAGAAGAAGAAGAAGAGAAGGAATGCCCTTGGATATGTATGAAAACAAATAGACAAGATTGTTCACTGCAACATTCATTGTCATGGCAGAAGCCCCAAATCAAGTGAAATATTTTCCAGTTGGGGAAATTGCTTCATCAAAACATGAGAAGATGATGCTACAGATGCAGTGATCAATTATCTTGCTATGTTGAGCTCTGAATGCAGCCTTCCGTATCTCTTAAGAACCCATGGTGATGCTGCAGTTATGCATGAGGCTACTAACCAAAAGGTGAGTGGTTTAAACCTCCCTGCCTCTCGGAGGAAGGAAGGGATGGCAGCCTGCTTCTGCAGTGATTTACAGTCTTGGAAACCCTATGGGGAAGTTCTCCTCTGTACCATAAGGGTACAGTGAGTCAGAATCACTTCAGCAACAAAGGATAGCTCTTACTCAGATGACAGAAATAGCTTCCCGACAGGGGTCTTCTTATCCCACTTTAACCTCTTGCAGGACCTGCTATATCGTTTGCATGGCCCTGTGCAAGATGAAAATACAAAACCCATGTTAACGATCTATATATTAAGAATTTCAAGATGGTGACCACAGAGTATTAAACTAAGTACAGGCCCTTCTGAGCATGGGGCCCTGTTGGACCCTACAGACCACCCTCCTGTGAAGTTGGCCCTGCCCCCTTTTGACCACAACTTTCATCCTGGCCGCGAGAGGAGCATGCTGTTTCCTCTTCCTGGAATATTCTTCTCCCACCTCTCCTTGTTCTCTACGGCTCGTCAGACCAAAATGCTAAATAACTCGAATGTGTCTTCCTTTGGGAACTTTTCCATTGTCTCCAAGTCATTTTCTCTTCAGGGCTTCCCCCAGACCTTACAAACAGGACTGCAAAATCTTTATCATACTTCTGAGCATTTGTTGAAAAGTCTCTATCCCCGAGCTCTCCAGGGCTTGGTTTAAGGTTTGTGGTGGTGGGGTTCTTGTTTTTTGTTGTGAAGTAACCCTGGCACTGAGGACCTTGCCAAGCACAGGGTTGGGGAATCTTTCTTCTGCCAAGGGCCATTTGGATATTTGTGATATCATTCTGGGCCATACTGGTCAAACATTTAATTTACTCACCCTAATGTGATGGCTAGAACGATTTCTCCTTGGGAAGGTATGTGATGTTAGCTAGTATTGATGACTTCTCAGGCCTTACATGGCCCTCAGGCTGGATGGTCCCTACCCCTGCCATAGAGTCAGGATTGCTATAGACTTAATGACACACAAGAGCAACAATACCAGTAGGAATGAAAACGAGTTAAAAGTCATTTATATCATTATGGTTTGGTCCATCTGATAAATTATGGAGAGGCACTTCTCTGGGTCTTCATTGGTCTTCAGTAGATGTCTGATGGCACCTAGTCCAGACCTCCTGAATGGGTATACCTCTTTGTATCCAACTGCCTACAGGTCATCTCTATTTGGATGCCTCAAAACATTTGAAATTAATGGAGAGAAGGGTGTAGGATGCCTAGTGGGGCTTAATCAAGGGCAAATGTAGCAGCGAGGAATTACTAAAGCTGAATGAAGGCCAAACATGATGGTGGGACAAGAGGAAAGTAAAAGGAAATAGAGGAAAGAACTAGGAGGCAAAGGACATTTATAGAGATCTAAATATATTCATGTACATATGTAAATATATTTATATATAAGGAGAGGGAAATAGATCTATGTACTTACATCTGTAGGTTAAGAATTAAGGTTGCAGATGGACATTAGGCCTCTACTCAAGTACTCCCTCAAAACAAGAACACTTTGTTTTAATAATCCGGCATTCTGTGATGCTCACCTGCCTGACATGATTGGTGAAGACAAAATGGGTGCATAAGAAAATGTGGTGAAGAAAGCTGATGGTGCCCGGCTATCAAAAGATATAACACATCTGGGATCTTAAAGGCTTGAAAATAAACAAGCAGCCATCTAGCTCAGAAGCAACAAAGTCCACATGCAAGAAGCACAATTGCCTATGTGATCATGAGGTATCGATGGGATAAGGTATAAGGCGTCTAAGACTCAGAACAAAACCATACCAATGTGAATGGGGCAGAGGAAGTCAAGGAGTGGAGACCCAAAGCCCATCTGGGTCACAAGGAAGAGATTAGTCAGTCAGGGTGCCGTACAGTACTAACAAACCACACAACTTTCCTCCAGTTCTTTAATGCTCCCCATCCCACTATCATGACCTCAATTCAGCCTTACAAATCGGATTAGACCAGAATATGTACACTGCTACAGATAAAAGCCAGCAACACAGGGAATCCAGGATAGATAAACCCCTCAGGGCCAACAACGAGAAGAGAGATACCAGGAGGATAAGGGGAAGGTGGGGGAGAAAGGGGATCTACATATAACCTCTTCCCTGGGGGTTGGACAACAGGAAAGTGAGTGAAGGGATATGTCAGTCAGTGTAAGACATGAAAAAATAATAATTTATAAATTATCAAGGGTTCAAGAGGGAGGGAAGGAGAAGGAGGGGAAAAATGAGGAGCTGATACCAAGGGCTCAAGTAGAAAGAAAATGTTTTGAGAATGATGATGGCAACACATGTACAAATGTGCTTGACACAATGGATGGATGGATGGATTGTGATAAGAACTGCATGAGCCTCCAATAAAATGATTAAAAAAAGAATTGATGCCCTTGAATCTTGAATTTGTTGAAGAATAGTAATTATACTGTACATTGCCAGACAAGGAGCAAATCTATCTTGGAAGAAGTGTAGACAGAATGCTCCTTAGAAACAAGGATGGTAAGACTTCCTCTTACATACCTTGGAGAAGGATATCATGCTTCAAAAAACAGAAAACGAGGAAAACCCTCACTGAGACGGATTGACACAGCAGCTGCAAAAATGGGCTCAAATACAGCAGCAATTGTGAGGATTGTGTGGGTAGTGTGTCATTCTGCTGTAAATAGGGTCTCAGTGAGTCAGAACTAACTCCATGCCACCTAACAACACATTCATGTAACTCATGTGCACAACTATAGTAACTGAGATCAGCTGTTCAAATCCATCACTTGCTCAATGGGGAGAAGATGAGGCTTATGATCTTGTAAAGATTCATAGTCTCACCATCCTGTAACAGTGGGCTCTGTAAGTAGATCTTGGATAGATATGCAGGCTTGAACAGGTGTGGAAGTGAGAGTGGAAGTATGCCCACAAATATGCATAGGTTTGACAAAGGATATTTGCATATGTGTTTATGTTTGCTATGCATAAATATGCTAGAGCATATACAGGGGAAAAGTTATGAAAACGTAGACATAACTAAACACTTTGAGGGAATGAGTCATTGGGCCTGGAGGCTCAAGACTATAGTGTCTGGGGAACACCAAGGTCAATTGGCATGATACAGTTAATTCACAAAGATAATGTTCTACATCCAAGGGTGGGATTCAAATAATTTAACAACCAGTTCAATTCTGATAATTTTAAGTATAAAAAATATATAGTGATATTATTTGATTCAGTTAATATTTTAAAAAGAAACATAAAAGAGTTACACAAAACTAGATTATAAGAAAGTGTTTTAAAATATTAAATAATACTTGACAAAAAACAAAACAGGTTTAAAAAATATTACCATATTGTGTTGAAGATATCTGGTATCAGGCATCAAAGAACAAAAAAATCATATCATTGTGAATGAGAGGAAGTGCGGAGTGGGGACCCAAAGCCCATCTGTAGGCAACTGGACATCCCCTTACAGAAGGGTCCCAAAACAAGTGACATTAGGTGATCTCTAAGTATTGTTCAATCACCTGAATGGTTAATCCCTTTCATGTGAAATTTTGGAAAATGAGTTCTACCTAGGGTAGGTTGAACAATAGGACTGAGCCTTGAGTTGGATGGTAGAGCAGTCAGGAGGGTTCAGGTAAGACAAAAGCTGGAAGTGATTGACACAATGAGATGACTTCTTCCCAGGGAGTCACCAAAGAGCCATAGAGATTTGGTCTGACAGCAGTGAACAACGGGGGTCAATCGATGGCTGGGGAGTGTGTTGTTGTTGGGTTCCCCCAAGTCAGTTCCGACTCAGAGCGACCCTAAGTACAACCAGACCAACAACGCCCAGTCCTGTGCCGGCCTCACAATGGTTCTTACACTAGAATTTAACTGGCCCAGAAGATCTCATTGGAAGCCCCTTTCGATTGGACACTTTCTAAGGCACCCTAATGAGGCTAAAACAAGTGTTTTAGTGAGAGAACTGGCCTGCAGCCATCCGTTGATGACAGAGACATGTTTAAGCACATTTTGTTGTTGGGGATAAACCCATGCATTTTGTTGTTAGGGATAAACCCATGCATGTATGAACTGGATCCCTGAGAGCAATACTTTTCAAATTTTAATTTACCCCAGTATGAGTCTCCTAATGCTGCTGTAACAACTGACCACAGATTTCATGACTTAAACAATACAAATTTATTATCTTCCACTTTGGGGACTGGAAGTCCAAAACTGAGTTTTATGTGGCTGGTGGCAATAGGACCACATTTCTTCTGGAGGCTCTCTGAGAGAATCAATTCCTTTCTCACCTTTTCCAGCTTTGGGAGGCTGGCAACATTCCTTGGCTTGTGGCCTCTTTCTAGCAATAGCTGACCATTGCTTCCACGTCACATCTTTTCAGATGATAGCCCTCCTGCATTCCCCTTATAAGGGCCCTTGTGATTAGATTGGACCCACCTAGATCATCTTCCCGTCTCAAGATCCTCAACATGATGGGGGGTTGTTGTTGGTTTTTTTTGGCATGGCATCGTCACAGATTTCAAGGAGTAGGATGTAGCCACAATGGAATCCCACCTTTAATCTGACTTAAAAATGTCTCACCAAGTTCTCCTCACAGCCCTCTTTTTACCATCTCCTATTGAACAACAAAGGAAAACGATGTTTAGAGCAGTTAGATCATTTGGCTGAGGACATATAGCTGGAAAGAACAGTTAGACACTACAAGGGGACTTCAGAAAAATCGTGGCAAAATGGAACTAGACAGTGATGGAATTTTTCCATCAACTTTCTATGAAACCTCTTCATTTTTGGCAGGGACAGCCTGTGGGTCCCAAGGCATTTCAGCTATGACCTCCCTCAGATCTCAGGCGTTTAAGGCAGAGAAGCTGACTCTATGGGGGAGGCTGTCTAGAGTGGCAGCGACTCTGGGTCCTTAGAAACAGGTTAGGTCATAGCACCGTCAGTTTAAAGCCTGAGTACCAGAGGAGGAGACAGAGGCAAAAACTCAGTTGTAAGGGCAGAAGATAACAACCCTGACGATGAAGGGGACCTTTCAGGCTCCCCCTGATCCAACGCCCGGCAGCACAATCGAATCCCAATGTTGGAGCTGAGGCTGCTGATGGGCTATTTTCTAGGTCAGAATTGGCTGGGAAGATGGCAAGTCAAGGACCCCGGTCTGGACGCAGAGCTGGAATGCACAGAGCAGGGCTGTTATTTGCATCCCAAAGACAAGATAGCATATTTCCTGCCTGAGCAAATAACAGCTGAGACTGAACACAGCATCCCTAGTTTTCATGACTCAAGGAAGGGGGTGATGTCATAGACTAAAAGTGGCCAGAGGGTGGAGTCAGGAGGTCATGATGAGGATGTGCTGCAAAGCACACTTCAGCCCCTGCTTGAAGGCTTTAGGCTGGACATATGTTCCAGGTCAAGGGAGACCATATGCACCTTGAATTGCCTGGCAGCCGGGCAGCCACCTCTCCCCACTGGCCTCAGTGTCTGCTGACCACCCATGTGTGTGCTCTTCAGGCTTAGCTAGGAATGGACACCAGACCCACAGGGGGCTTCAGTGAGGGCCCTAAGGGAGGACTGTTCTCCTAGTGCAGTGGAAGAGGCAACCCAAGGCCCATGGGCAGCTCCGAGGGACCCTCAGGCCACCAAAGGAATCCTGTGTCTATGGCAGATGGGGGCTGCCGGGCCCGAGCCGTCACACACATTAGGGGCCATGTGTCCAAGGTTCCAGAACCAGAACATCCCCATCCCCAAGGAGGCCCTGAGAGTCAATCCCTTGCTCCAGAAATGGCAAAAGGGTCGACTCAGGATCCAGCACAGACGCCCAGTCAAGTTCTCCAGTTGTTCGGGTCTGTCTCCCAGCCCCACAGTGTCGAGAAAGTAGCAGTGGTTCATACACACACACACACACACACACACACACACACACACACACTCCGCATGCTGTGTGCACACCATAAAGATGAACTATAAGCAGCATCACCTCTGTCGTTTCTCATTGGTGAGCTGACCACTACTCCTAGCCACCAGCCCAGACAAGGCGGAATGGCCCTAGTTTCCCTCATGGCCCTATACCCTCTCTCAATTTCCAGCCCGTGGGTGTGGGTTGGGTCAGTGGGTGGCAACCACATGCTACAGAGAGAGAAGACTGAGGCCCAGGAGCTGAGAACCATCAATGAGAAAGGGGCAGAGGATCGCAGGGGCAGGAACCCCAGTCCCATGGGCATCTGTAGCCGGCTCCATCGCAGAGCGGGCAGCAAGGCAGGAGGACGGACAGTGAGTGCTGCAGGGCGCTGGGACCTGAGGGCGGGAAGGGGTCCTGGACACCATGCAGGGGGCCTGGAACCATGTGGCCCTTGCCTGGCCTCAGGCACCTCATCCTGAGTGGTGCATGATGGGGTGATATCTGTGTTCTGGACAGCCTGTTCTGCCCCATGGTCCATCTACAGGCAGTAGGGCAGAGGATGAGAGGACTTTCTGCCAGCTCCATCTGAGTTTGAGGGCAGTGGAGTCAGGGCTGCTTTGGGAACAAGACTGTGGGGTTTAACCGGGGCTCCTGCAGAATTGCTTTTATGGTGGTCCTGCAGCTAGACTCCAGGTCTCAGGTTTGTGTCCAAATGTATGGAGCCTCAAATTCTCTGTGTGCCTCTGTGAGCATAGTTGACTGTCCTTGTTGCTCCCCTATCAAAGCTGAAGATACCAGGGGCTCCAAGGTTCTAAGCCTTGAACCCTTTGGGAAAAGGTCTATCAGGTAGTTGGCTAGAACTTGCAAGGCAGGGAGGAGGGTAAAGAGGAGGCAGGGACAGAAAGGAGGACACAGCATCAAGAAATCAAACAACAGACTGCATTAAATCAAATCTGCTGCAAAATAACTTAAATGCTAAAAAGCAAAGATATCATTTTGAAGACTAAAGTGTGCCTGACCCAAGCCGCCTCATATACATCAGAAAGCTGGCTGGTGACTAAAGAAGACCAGAGAGGAATTGATACCTTTGAATTACGATGTTGACCCAGAATATTGAGATTACCATGCACTGCCAGAAGCATGAACAAATCTGTCTTGGAAGAAGTACAGGCAGAATATTCTTTAGAAGTGAGGACGGTGAGACTTTGTCTTCTATTCCTGTTATCAGAGGCAACCAGTCTCTGGACAAGGACACCGTGCTCGGTAGCGGGTCAGTGAAAAAGAGAAAGACTTGTGAGGAGATGGATTGAAACAGAGGCTGCAACAATGGGCTCAAACGTAATAACAATTGTAAAGATGGTGAAGGACTGGGCAGTGCTTTGGTCTGTTGTCCATGAGCCATGGTGGTGCAGTGGGTTAGACATTGGACTGCTAATCGAGAGGTCAGCAGTTCAAACTCACCCAATGTTCCACAGGAAAAAGATGAGGCAGCCTGTTTCTGTAAAGACTACAGCATTGGAAACCCCATAAGGCAGTTTTGTACTCTGTTGTACAGGATCAATATAAATCAGAATTGACTTGATGGCAGGAGGTTTAGCTTTCACCCCAGCTCATATTGTTGTTCTTTGCTGGTCTAGTCGATTCTGACTCAGTGACCCTATAAACCAAATAAAACCAAACCTGTAACTGTTCAGTTAGCAATCAAGCATCCCACCATCAAGATAGCTTAACCCTCCTGACAGGCAATCAATAATACATTCGTATGCATTCCATCTCATGTAAGATAGCCCAAAGGGGCCAGACTAAATGACATACTCCTATTCTATAGCACCTTGTACATCGTAGTACTTAACATGTATAATGAAATATTTGTTATTTCTCCCCTCGGAACAGTATAAGTTTCACAAGCACAGCTGCTTATATTGTTTCTGACCCACAAAAGACTCTCAATAAGTATTTGCTAAATGAACGAAACAGAAGCACCCTTAGTTAGATTGCATTCACTACACATGCGTGTCTCTGTAATTCAGTAACTCATTCTATGCTCACAGCAGAGGGCAGCAGAGTATACATAACTGAAGAAGTCCAAGCCTCAGTATTAAAAGAGTGACCTTGGGTAAACCCCTTAACCTTTCTAAGCCTCCGCTTTCTTCTCTGGAAATCAGGGCTAACTCTTCTTCCCTTGGATCAAACAATGATCAGCAGATGTAAAGAAGCCACCTGAACTGGAGAAAATGTGACTGGAGAAAATGTGACAGAGTCGGTTATGATAAATATTTGTTGAATAAATGAAGGCAGGGTAAGGGGATCTTGGGGCGTGATTACAGAACAGATACGAGCTGAGATTTGACAGATTCGGAAGGGAGGAAACGTAAGCGCAGGGAAGAGATTGGCCGAAGTCCAGAGCCAGCCTGAGGCAAAGCTGTGAAGTCAGCACAAAGTGTTCTTGGCATGCTCTCATTCGTGCTCTCTGATCACCGCCCTCCCACCTCTACCTCTAGCCTCCAGCGTCCTATCAAAAGCTGTGCTGTGAGGCACCCTTCCTCTCCTCTTTCCCCATCAAAGCACGTGGGAGCTGGGCCCTGGCCCCTTTCAGCCCTGCTCACTGCCATCCACAATGACAGCTAATTAACCCGATAACCGGATCCCTGCCCAAGTACTAGTGGCAGGCAGTGCGTTATTGTAGCACTCTCAATGATGGGAGTTGGGCCATCTTTCGACAGAATGAATAACCTGCTGGAAAAGAATGATTTCGAAACAATGAAACTTTGGATTCTGTAGACTGAGAAGAAATGGAAAGTTAACAGGAATCTAGGCAGTCTTGCTCTGAGGTTCAAGAAAAATAACTACAAAGACAGAATCTGTTTGATTGTAATGTAAAAGGGAAAACGAATATATAATGAGAGCAGACTTTACTGAATATAAAGTGTAACTATATATGTATATAGTATACAAGTATATCTATATATCCAATATTATGAGTTAGCAGCCCAACTGGTATTTTCTTTTTTTATTAAATCATTTTATTGGGGGCTCGTACAACTCTTATCACAATCCATACATCCATCCATTGTGTCAAGCACATTTGTACATTCGTTGCCATCATCATTCTCAAAACATTTACTTTCTACTTGAGCCCTTGATATCAGCTCCTCATTTTCCCCTTCTCTCCCTGCTCCCCCTCCCTCATGAGCCCTTGATAATTTATAAATTATTATTGTTTTGTCATATCTTACACTGTCCGATGTCTTCCTTCACTCATTTTTCTGTTGTCCATCTCCCACTAACTGGTATTTTCTACATAGATAATCATAATGTCTCTGAATATATGTAGTTTTCTTCCTTCCTTTTAAACCCATGTCTCATTTCCTTGTTTGCTTGCTTTATGATGCTGGTTGGAAGTTTCTGCCTGCCACTCCCCCCTCACTACCATTTTGGGTCCCATGTTGTTCCCTTGTCCCTGTGTTTGTTAACACCACTTCCTTACCCCCCCACCCCCCCACCCCAAGTCCCCCCGGAACTGTCGGTCCCGTTGTTTTTCCTCCAGATAGTTCATCCAGCCTGTCCCATTCAGACAGACCTGTAGAGACACTAACATGCACGAAAACAAAACAGAGGAAAACAGAGCAACAGTATACAACCAGACAACAAAACAACAAAAACAAACCACTGACAAAGAACAAAACACTTCACGAAAGAAAAGCTTGTAGTTAGTTCAAGGATCGTTTGCTGGCCCTTAGGAGCGTTTTCCAGTCCAGTCTGTTGGGGCACCACGCCCTGGCCCCAAAGTCCACTTTCAGCATTCCCTGGGGACCTTGCCACTCCATTCCCTTGCTGTTCCGCTGCATTCCCCCAGTGCTTTGCCTCGGTGTGGTGGGATCAGGTCAGGTGCAATTCCCACACTGTGTCTCCGGTGCTGTCCCCTGTATTGCCCTTAGTCACTGAGGGGCATAATTTCTCATAGTGGGGCCAGCCATGTTGTTCTCTATGTGGACTGGCTGCTCTACTCAGGAACATCATCCTCACGGCCTGGTGGGCCAGGCTGTGCTCCACTCTCTCCTCCTGCCCCTTCATCTTCTCCCGTGTCCTCTGATCAGATATGTCCATCTCCCGGAGCTGCAGAATCAATGTCGTCCTTTGAAACAAATTCTTTTCGGGGGAGGGGCAGGAATCCACTTAATTTTTGGTGCTGGGGCCAGCCTCCCAGACGTTGGAAGTTTCTGGATGCTGGGGAATAGCATCCAGTTTCCAAATAGCATAAGTTTCCAAACTTAGGTTGAAACCCTCAGCCTTTCACCATTAAGTGTAATAATGGCTGTAGGTTGTTTATAGAAGGTCTTTATTCAATAAAACGCCATCCTACTCCAGCTGCTGAGAGTTTATCATGAACGATGTTGCGTTTTGTCAAATGCATTTCCTGCATTGATTGAGATGATGATTTTTTTTGTCTGTTAATATGAGGAACTGTGTTCACTGAGTTTTTACACTGTAATCTATTTACTGTATTTTAATTTTAATCTGTATTCTTTTACCTGTATAGAATAGAATCAAATGTGCCCTTTAACAACATTTTATAGGAGCATACCCCTCATAATACACATCGTTTGTTTTTTAGTTAGCTCGAATCTTCTGTTGAGTGAGCTACATCTAAACTAGGATGTCATATAGTTTCAGTTTAAGTTTAAGAGCAGAGGCAAAACTGGCAATTTCTTTCGGCCTACTGACCAAACGCTGAAAAAGGGAACAACACAGACATCTTTTTATGTCCATCTAAGTTGTCCCCTTTATGGGTATAAAGTTATTTGTGGTGTTTATCTATTATCTTTTTAATCTTTGAAGAGTCTGCTCTGGTAGCCCCTCTTTCATACCTGAAATTAGTAATTTGTATTTGATCTTTTTTTTCTTGATCATTCTGACTAGAGGTTTATTAATGTTATTGACCCTTTCAAAGTATCAGTTTTTCGTCTCATTGATTTTTCTCTTCTCTATTTCATTGAATTCTGCTATTATTTTTTCCCTTTTGTTTACTTTAGGTTTAATCTGATGTAATTTTCCCAGTTTCTTAAGGTGGAAGCATAGATTCTTATTTGAAACCCTTCTTCTTTCTCTTACAAATTAGTTAACACTATAAATTTCCCTGTGCTCACTGCTTTAGCTGAAACCCATTAATTTTGATATCTTGCATTTTCATTTTCAAATATTCGGTTCAATATGTTTTCTAGTTTCTCCTAAAACTTCCTCTTTGATCAATGAGTTGTTTACAAGTATGTTGATAATGTTAGAATTTTCTATTATTAATTTCAGGACCTCTGGTAGCATAGTGGTTGTGTTGGGCTGCCTAACCACAAGGTCAGCAGTTCAAAACAACCCGCTGCTCCTTGGGAGAAAGGTGAAGCTTTCTATTTCTATAAAGAGTTACAGTCTTGGAAACTCACAGGGGAAGTTCTACCATGTCCTACAGGATTGCTATGAGTTGAAATTGACTCGATGGCAGTGAGTTTGGTTTGAATTATTAATTTCTAATTTAATTATGTTACAGTCATAAAACATACTTTGTGTGGGTTGTTTACCATTCTTAAATTTTGTTTTATGGCTCAGAATATGGTCTGTTTTGGTATATGATCTGTAAATATTTGAAAAGAAGGTGTATTCTGTGTTCTTGGGTAGAATCTTTGAAAAAATGTAGATTAAGTCAAGTTGGTTAATAATGTTATTCATGTCACAGATGAACAGGTTTTAGCGGAGCTTCCAGCCTAAGGCCAGACAATGAAGAAAGTCTCAGCTGCCCACTTTATAGGAAGTAACTATTGAAAACCTTATGCATAGCTTTGAAACATGGCCGGATACTGAAGTCCTAATAAAATGAACCAGAACATTGTCAGAGATAGTTCCAGAGGATGGGCCCCTGAGGTCAGAAGGCACTCAAAATATGACTGAGAAGGAGCTCTGTTCTCAGAGTTGAGTGGACCATGGTGATGTGAATGGGGGAAAGCCTATGGGAGTAGAGCTTTCTGGATCTTCATTTGCTAACAGGGCAAATGAAGGTAAGAAACAGCTGCAAGAATCTAATAATTGGAACCTGGAATGTACAAAGTATGAATCTAGGAAAATTGGAAGACATCAAAAGTGAAGTGGAACACATTAGGTGTTAGGGAACTAAAATGGACTGACACTGGCCATTTAGAATCAGAAAATCATATGGTTTACTATGCTGGGAATAACACAATCTAGAGGAGTTATGTTGCATTCATAGTCAAAAGGACACTGTAAAAGTCAATCCTGAAGTACAATGCTGTGTGTGATAGGATTATATCTGCCTTTGAGGAAATCCAACCAACACAACTATTGTTCAAATTTATGCAACCACAAAAGCTAGAGAGACAGAAATTGAAGAATTTTATCAATGTCTGAAATTGATCAAACATGCAATCAAAATGGATTATTGGCAGTTGGAATGCAAAAGTTGGAAACAAAGTGGAAGGAACAGTAGTTGGCAAATATGGTCTTGGTGATAGAAAGGAAGTTGGAGATCACATGCTAGAATTTTGCAAGACCAATGACTTCTTCATTACAAATACCTGTTTCAACAACATAAAAGGCAACTATACATGTGGATTTCCCCAGATGAAGCACAAAGAAATCAAATTGACTGCAATTGTGGAAAGACGATGGAGAAGTTCTCGAATAGTAGCTAAAATCATACCAGGGACTGATTGTGAAAGTGAAACAGACCATCAATTGCTTTTTTGTGGGTTCAGGTTGAAACCAAAAAAATTAAATTAAGTCCACACGAGCCAAAATATGACCTAGAGTGAATCTCACCCAAATTTTGAGATCATCTCAAGAACAGATCTACTTCATTGAACACTAATGATGGAAGACCCAATGAGCTGTGGGGTGACATTAAGGTCACTAAAAAGATATGAAAGAAAGAAAAGATCATAGTGATGTCAGAGGAGACTCTGAAACTTGCTCTTAATCATAGAGTAGGTAAGGCACAAGGGAGAAATGATGAAGCCAAAGAGTTGATCAGACAATTTCAAAGGGCAGCTTAGAAGACAAGTAAAATATTACAATTAAACATGTAAAGATCTGGAAGTAGAAAACCAAAAAGAAAGAATATGCTTAGCACATCTTAAACTGAAAGAACTGAAGAAAAAGCTCTAGCCTTGGAGTATTTAAGATTCTATGGGGAAAATATTGAATGACACAGGAAGCATCCAAAGAAAATGGAAAGAATATACAGAGTCATTGTACCCCAAAGAGCTAGTTAACATTCCACCATTTCAGGAGGTAGCATATGAGCAAGAACCAATAGTAATGAAGGGAGAAGTCCAAGTTGCACTGAAAGACAGCCAAAAATAAGGTTCCAGGAATTCATGAAATATCAATTGGAATGTTTCAACAAGCTAATGAAGCACTCATTTGTCTATGCCAGGGAATTTGGAAGATAGCTAGTTGGCTGACTGGAAGAGATCCATATCTGTACCCATTCAAAGAAAGGTGTTCCAACAGAACGCTCAATATCATGGATATCACAGCAATGAGTCAAATTTCGCTGAAGATCATCCAGCAATGTTGCAACAGTACATTAACAGGAAGCTGCCAGAGGTTCAGGTCTGATTCAGAAGAAAATGTGGAACAAGGAATATCACTGCTGATGTTGGGTGTATCTTGGATACCAGAAAGATGTTTACTTGTGTTTTATTGACTATGTCAAGGCATTCAGTTGTGTGGATGATGGCAAACTATGGATAGCCTTGAAGAATGGAATTTCAGAACACTACATTGAGTTCTTCTGGTACCTATATGTGGATTAAAGGCACCTAACACTAGCTACTACATTGTGAAGCAGCCAACTCCATTCTCCATTAGAAAATACAATGAAGTAGCATTTATTTCCCTGTGATTTCTCATTAATGTGTTGTTTGGAGTTCCACAGACCAAATCTAATTCATTCTTTATATACAACTGGATGAAATGAGAAGCCGAGGGGCAAGCTTAAGAAAATTTTAATTTGTCAGTGTTTTTGATTTGCAGAGAGGAGTGCTGTCATTGAAAATATGACAGGCTTGGAAAATGAGGGGTTTTGGTGTGTTTTGGTGGGAAGGGATTGAGATTTTGAGAGGAAAGGCAAGGAAGAGAGATGAGTTGCTACTTTGAGAGAAGCAGCTTGGGGAGAGAGCAGAAAAGGCTAGCAGGAAAATGGATTGTGTTTCTGCTTTGTGGGGTATGATGAGCCCTCTCAGGCACCCCTTGAAGGAACCAGTAAAATTAGTTGCACTATGTAGCTTAATCTATTTTGGTGGGATATATAGAAATTCTGAGTTTGGAGAATATGGAGCAAGACTAAGGCCTTTCACTCCTAGGTATATATTACAACAGTCCTTCAGATATACGAAAGAAAATTAGAGGAAGTAGAATTTGGGTTTCTTTTACTAAAAAATGAGAATAATAACATCTGCTCTTTCCTTAAAACTTTTAGGGAGATCAACCAAATTTTAAATGACTTAATAAGCATAAAATTTGTAGTGGCTATACAACTGTACATAAATGTGAAGGATTGTTATTATTGATGTAAGCTAAAACATTATATGAAATAACACTCTTTCTCAGAAAAGCATCAATCCATTCATTCATGCAGTCATTTATAAGTACCTTTGAAATGCCTTGTACTGTGCTAGATACTAAGGATCCAAAGATGAACAAAGGAAGTATTGCTTTAGGAAATAAAATCGTTACCTGTAGAACTAAATGTAACTTCGTAGTCTCGCATTTGTTTTTTTAACTTATCATGAATTAAGTGAAAGTTTACAGGGCAGATCATGAGTTTTACACTTACAATTCATGCCCATTGTGTTTCTATTGCAATACCAGGGTTCCTGATGGAATAATGGGTTATGCAATGGATTGCCAACAGCAAAGTCAACAGTTCAAAGTCACCAGCTGCTTCTTGGGAGAAAGGTGAGGCTTTCTACTCCATTAAGATTTATAGTCACTGAAACCCACAGGACAGTTCTACTCTGTTCTATGGGGTCTCTATGAGCCAGAATGGACTTGGTGGCAAAGTCTGATTTGGATTTATTGCAATTCTATCAATGCACTGTCAATTGTTTTATTTCCTCCCTCTGTTTCTTGTTTCCCTTCCCCCTTCTTTGTTAATCCCGCTGTACTTTGTCCTTGGTAAGTTATACTCTTTTTATCTTAAATGGTTGATTAGTCAAACATGGCAGTGAGTTCTGTCACAGATCTGTAGAGTGACTAAGGGTCTTGGAGGTGCCAACACTTTCTATGCAACTAGCAAGCCTCGTCTCTTTTATGAATTTGAGTTTGGTTCCACATTTTCCTCACACTCTACCAAGACCTTTTATTGTGATCCTTGTGGGAGCAGTTGGGCGTGGTACCCAGGTACCATGTAGTTCTTCTGGTCTCAGGGTTGTGGAGGGTGATGCTTGTGTAGTTCATTAGTCCATTGGACTCAATACTTCTATAGGTCTTTAGATTGTCGTTGCTCTTCCTTTCTCCAGATAGAGGGTAAGATTTGCACCTTTGATGGATGTTCAGTTGTTACTCACTGAAGCAGAATGGAGCACATTACCTTTGTGAACACATTGCCAATTGACCTTGTGTTCTCCAAGTTAGTGTGGCATTCCGAATCTGGTACCTAAATGCCTCGTTTTATCCATCACAACATTTCTTCACACAATCTACATTCAGATCAACCTCATCAGACCATTTACCATTCACCAAACATAGGGTGCTGTTTCACTCTCTTTGCCTTTCTGCTGTTTTGCCAGCCCAGAATCTACCCATTACTCATTCATGCAACAAGCATGTACTGGGTATTTTCCTCATGCTGGTACTATGAGGGCCTATGAGTGTACTACATCCCTTACATATCAGGTCCATGAAGAGATAGCTTCTGCCCTCAAGGATCTTTACCTAACAAGGGAGAAGCATCATTCCCCTCTGTACCTACTGAAATGCTCATGGTTCTTAAAGGCACAGATATAGCCTACTGATCTCCCTTTCTCCCTATATAGCTTACAATTGATCTGCATGATTTTCACTCCATAAATGGTAAAAATGAGCTAATAAATATATGCTTCTTGTTCTACACTATGAGATCCTGGGCAGAGATCACGTTTTACACATTCTGAGACACAATGTATTGCATAAATTGAACTTCAGCCAAAGTGGGTGTATTGGAAGAAGTATGGAATGCACATGGAGTAATCTGGCACAAATAAGAAATCTCAGAGCATCTGGCAGAGACATAAGATCAAGACATATATGCTAAACCAAATTGCATTAAAAGGTGGGGACAGACAGTAGTCAGGCCACCCAGAAGGAGACTTTTGTTTAATTTTATTATAGATGTTTGTTTCTCATGTAAACTGAAACTGGATTTGTGGCTGATGGGGAGGTGGGGGGGACCTAAGCCAAATATTTTTATGTTATTTCCCAGAAAAGGAATGAGATGTCTACAGTCCTTGAAAAGCAAACCAAAAAGCCATTGCCAGCAAGTTGATTTCCAATTTATAGCAACCATCTGTAAGGTTTCCAAGACTGTAAAACCTTTTTTAGTTGGAGTTTTTAAGAAGTTTTTATTGTAATTTAGATGAAAGTTTACAGAGCAGATAATCAGTTTTAAATCCAACAATCAGCACACATTTTGTTCAACTCATCCACTGCAATCCCCTCATTGTCTCATCACTTCTTCCACTTCTTCCCTGTGTTTGCTGTTTCCATTCCTCCATCTTTCCCAACTCTGCACTTTGTGGGTAAATTGTGCCCCTTTAGCCTTACATGGTAGATTATTCTAACACGGGGGTGAGTTCAGTTCCAGTTTGACTATGAGTAATAGTCTTGGGAATCCCACCAGTCTTTAATCATCCAACCAATAAGCCTGGTTATTGTTTTGTTTTTTATGATTTGGGGTTTTGTTCCATATTTTTCTCCCACTCTATCCAAAACCTTCTAATGAGAACTTTGTCAAAGCAGTTGGTAGTGGGAGGTGGGGTGGACACCATCTAGTTCTTGTGGTCTCAGGGATGTAGGGACTGCTGTTCGTGTGGCTCAGCCATCCACTGGACTCAGTGTTTCCATGTACCTTTTGATTTTCATGACCATGCTCTCCGCCAGATGAGGAAAAACCAACATTTGCCACTCACAAGCTTTTAAGTCCCCAGTCACTACTCACCAAATAGGATGCAGACAATGGTGGGATTCCGCTGCTTTGTACCAGTTCGGCAGAACCGATATCTAATTTTTTGTTGAGTTTGGCAAATCAGTTGCTAAGATGACACTTGTAATCAGAGTTGTCGCTAAGATGGGCAGCTGGGCAACTGCCTGATGTAGAAATCACAAATTTACATTCCTTACCCTTTTTAAAAGTTCATCTGCCAACAGCGAGTTCTAAGCACCCATAGTCATGTTCCTTCCATCCACCGACATAAAAAAATTAGATGGAACTATGCTTATAATATTTATTTACTCATTTCATAAAACTCATTATATTTTGGTGAAATACTATACTTTTATTCCCTTGTGTTTGTTGCCTCAGTAAATAAACATAACATAAAGAGAAAAAATGCCAAACAACCAGAGGTTGACAAACTGTCATTCGTTTCAGCTTTGTGAATTCAGCTTAATTCCCATGAAATATTATGAATTATGGAATTCTTGAAAGGGTTCAAAGAGCTAAGTATATTGTCATAACAACTGCTGTAAGTTCAGCAGAAATGGAAAGGGGTTTTTCGAAAGTGAACATAGCATGTTCAGAGAACAGAAATCGCCTGTTTCTAACCCATCAAACACAATGACTATTGTCTAATTGACCTACCTCTAAAGGAATGGGATGGTTGAGGATAAATTACACAGCTGATAAAAGCGAAGAATATTACAAGTGAAGACGCCAATAAAAAATCAATACAGTAATATTTTAAAAATCTGTTCTGTTTTTGGTCAAGTATTATTTAATATTTTTCATTAATATCTTAAAATTCTTATAATCTAGTTTTGTGTACCTCTTTTATGTTTTTTATTTAAATATTAACTGAATCAAATAATATCACTATATTTTTTATACTTAAAATGATCAGAATTGAACTGGTTGTTAAATTATTTGAATCCCACCCTTGGATGTAGAACATTATCTTTGTGAATTAACTATATCATGCCAATTGACCTTGGTGTTCCCCAGACACTCTAGTCCTGAGTCTCCAGGCTCAATGACTCATTCTCTCAAAGTGTTTGGTTATGTCTAAGTTTTCATAACTTTCTCCCTGTATATGCTCTAGCACATTCATGTATAGCAAACATAAACACATATGCAAATATCCTCTGTCAAACCTATGCATATTTGTAGGTATACTTCCACTCTCACTTCCACACCTGTTCAGCCTGCATATCTATCCAAGATCTACTTACAGAGCCCACTGTTACAGGATGGTGAGACTATGAATCTTTACAAGACCATAAGCCTCATCTTCTCCCCATGGAGCAAGTGATGGATTTGAACAGCTGATCTCACAGTTACTATAGTTGTGCACATGAGTTACTTGAATGTGTTGTTAGGTGCCATGGAGTTAGTTCTGACTCACTGAGACCCTATTTACAGCAGAATGACACACTACCCACACAATCCTCACAATTGCTGCTGTATTTGAGCCCATTTTTGCAGCTGCTGTGTCAATCCAGCTCACTGAGGGTTTTCCTCGTTTTCTATTTTCTGAAGCATGATAATCTTCTCCAAGGTATGTAAGAGGAAGTTTTACCATCCTTGTTTCTAAGGAGCATTCTGTCTATACTTCTTCCAAGATAGATTTTCTCCTTGTCTGGCAATGTACATTAAAATTACTATTCTTCAACAAAATAACAATTCAAGGACATCAATTCTTTTTTTAAAAAATAATTTTATTGGGGGCTCATACAGCTATCACAATCCATCCACTGTGTCAAGCACATTTGTACATTTGTTGCCATCATCATTCTCAAAATATTCTTTCTACTTGAGCCCTTGGTATAAGCTCTTCATTTTTCCCCTCCCTCCCTCATGAACCCTTGATTATATATATATATATATATATATATATCATGTCTTACACTGACCGATGTCTCCCTTCACCCACTTTTCTGTTGTCCATCCCCCAGGGAAGGAGTTATATGTAGACATTGTGATCTGTTCTCCCTTTCTCCCTTAACCTTACCCTTACCCTCCTGGTCTGGCTACTCTCAATATTGATCCTGAGGGGTTTATCTGTCCTGGATTCCCTGTGTTTCCAGCTCTTATCTGTACCCATGTACATGCTCTGGTCTGGCCAAATTTGTAAGGTGGAATTGGGGTCATGATAGTGGTGGGGAGGGAAGTATTAAAGAACTAGATTGAAGTTGTATGTTTTGTCAGTGCTACATTGCACACTGACTGGCTCATCTCCTCTCCAAGACCCTTCTGTAAGGGGATCTCCAATTGTCTACAGATGGGCTTTGGGTCTCCACTCTACTACATCTCATTGACATTGATATGATTTTTTGTTCTGGGTCTTTGATGCCTGATCCCTGGTCCCATCGACATCTCATGATCACACAGGATAGTGTGCTTCTTTGTGTGTACTTTGCTGCTTTTCAGTTAGATGGACACTTGTTTGTCTTCAAGCCTTTAAGATCCCAGACCCTATATCTTTTGATAGCCAGGAACCATCAGCTTTCTTCACCACATTTGCTTATGCACCCATTTTGTCTTCAGTGATCATGGCGGGAAGGTGAGCATCACAGAATGCCGGGTTATTAGAACAAAGTGTTCTTGTGTTGAGGGAGTACTTGAGTAGAGGCCCAATGTCCATCTGCTACCTTAATACTTAAGCTATAAATATATATACATACCCATAGATCTATTTCTCCATTGTCATATATAAATATATTTACATATGTACATGCCTTATTTAGACCTCTATAAATGCCCTTTGCCTCCCAGTTCTTTCCTCTATTTCCTTTTACTTTTCTCTTGTCCCATTATCATGTTCAGCCTTCATTTGGGTTTCAGTAATTCCTCTTGGTTACATTGTCCTTGATCAAGCCCTACCAGGCCTCCTACACCCTCCTTGTCATTGATTTTAGATCACTCGTTGCTCCCTTGTCCCTGGGTTTGTTAACACCCACTTCCTTTCCCCCACCTCCCCCTCTCCCGTGTCCCCCCCAGGAACCACTGTTCTTGTTGTTTTCTCCTCTGGATTGTTTATCCCGCCTATCTTATCTAGATAGACATGCAAAGACAATAATTTGCACAAATACAAGACAGAGCAAAACAAAGCAACAAAACAAAACAAAACAACAACAAAAACCAATGGGTGGGGGTGGTGAAGAAAGCCTATAAATAGATTGTTGACCTTTAGGAGTGTTTTCAGGTGGAGTCTGATGGGGTACCACACCCTGGCCCCACAGTGTATTTTTGGTATTCCCTGGGAACGTCATTGCTCTGCTCCCTTTGCTGTTCTGCAAAGGCCTCGATTCTTTACTCTTCCTTACTATCCAGCTTTCTTATGGATTTGAAGCAATTGAAAATGCCATGGGCTGGGCCAAGAGTATCTTTGTCCTCAAAGTGACATCTTGACTTTAAATTTTTTTTTAGTTTAAAACTTTTGATTGTGAATTAGGTGAAAATTTACAGAGCAGATCAGTTTTCTATTCAGTAATCCATACACATTTAGCTTCATCTCATTGACTCCAACCACCACATGAAAAATCACTTATCCCACTTCCGCCTTGTTTCTGGTTCCATTCCTCATTTTTCCCTAACCTTTCTGAATTTTGTCCTTGGATTGCTGCCTTTTTGATATAAAAGAGTTTACTTTTCTAAGTTGCATCACCTCACTAGTGTTATTGGTCCCGTTAGAAATACATCTATTGATTGGTTGAAATTTGAGTCATGGGTGAGTTCAGTTCCAGATCTGAAGGGTGACTAAAGACCATAGTTTGGGGATATGTTCCTGATTTTTACTTTTCCCGATGTTTTTCTCTCTCTATCCAGGACCTTCTAATATGATCCCTTTCAGAGCAGTTGGCAGCGGTAGCCAGGCACCATTTAGTTCCTTTTGTCTCAGTGGCATGGAGACATGATCTATTAGTCAACTGGATTGATTGTTTCCATGTTTCTTCGATTTCTTCACTATTTTTTGCTCTGATGATCATATTTAATAAACTCTGAACCAAGCGATAAAACTGAGTGGCATTTGTTGCTTCAGTTTGAGGTGTTAAAGCACATTCCTGGAACTCTGGTCTGCAGACCCCCAGCACATCATCCTCTATGCTACTGCAAGGTGGGTGGGTGGACCTGCTTGGTGCACACCTAACAACACACACCTAACAACCCTAATTAGAACAGGCACGTTCCCCAAACCCATATACTCTCCCAGAAACCATTCATTCCCTCCCCTTTTGACATCCTCTCCCTCCCTCCCGCCCTCGTGACATCTTTCCTTTTAAAGAGATCTTTTGCACCAGATTTGATTGATACCATATATCATTTGCTTCTTAACCACTGCTTCCATGGGTGTTGATCATGGCTCCAAGCAAAAGGAAATTGTTAACAACTTCAACATTTCCTCTCTGTTCTGTGGTGTTGCTTCTTGATCTAGTTGTGAGGAGTTTATTTCCTTTATGCCGAGGTGAAATCCACACTAATTGTTGTAGAGCAGTGTAATCCACACTGATGGCTGTAGAGCAAGTGAGGCTGGACCATCCGTATATCTCAGGTTGTTAATGAGTCTTCCTCCAATCTTGATGCTACATTCTTCTTCGTATCATCCAGTTTCTCAGATTATTGGCTCAGCATACGGATATTGAATAAGTAGGACAATAGGATACAAGTCTGACACCACATTTTCTGATTTTTAAACTACACAGTATCCCTTATTTTGTTTGAATAACTGCCTCTGGTCTTGTTTCTACATGAACACAATTAAGCGTCTTGATTTCCCATTCTTTGCAATGTTATCCACAATTTGTTAGGATACACTTAGTTGAATGTCTTTGCATATTCAATAAAAGACAAGTAAATATATTTCTGGTTTTTTCTGCTTCTATCTAAGATCTATCTGATATCAGCAATGATATCCCTTATTCTACTTCTTCTAAATCTGGCTTGAATTTCTGTATGTGCCTGTGTATGTACTGCTGCATCTTATTTCAAACTACCTTTGGCAAAAATTTTCTAGAATGTGATATTGATATTGTTTGATAATTTCAGTATTCTGTTGGATCACCTTTCCCTGTAATGGGTACAGATGATCTCTACCAGTTCATTAGCCAGATATTGTCTTCCACATTTCTTGGCATAGATGAGTGAGTTTTGCCAGGATTGAAACATCTCAATTGGCAGTCAATTCCTGAAACCCCCTTCTCCCCACAACCCACTGGATTTTTGGCCATTTTTTTCTGTGCAGTTTGGACTTCCTCCTTTAATCCCATTGGTTCTTGACCAGCAATGAAATGGTGGAATATTGACCGATTTTATTTGGAGCAGTGACTTTGTATATTCCTTCCATCTTCTGATGCTCCCAATATTGTTCAGTAATTTCCCCCATAGAATCCTTTAGTATTGCAACATGAGGCTGAATTGTTCAGTTTTTTTTTTTTAGGTTGAGAAATTGTGAATGTGGTTTGTTTCCCTCTAACTCCAGGTCTTTGCACATTTCATAATACTTTGCCTTCTCGAACTGCCCTTTGAAAATATTCTGTTTCACTCTTTTACCTCATTTCTTGCATTCACTTTAGCAACCTTACATGGACATATGTAACTTACTATATAGATGTAGCAACTTAGAATGCTAGTTGTTAGAGCAGAAGGTATTTTATCCCACCCCAAACCTGTTCTTGTCTACTCCAATTGTATCTTCAAAAGTATAAACTACCTTCCAGAAAGAAGTACTAACTTGTCAAAGGCTATAGAACTATGAACAAACATCTACCTGTGTAAGCATAAACAAATTCATCTTTCATCCCATGTTCCTGGTGGAGAACCTCCTAGTAATATGAGTCGTATCTTCTCCCGGAAAGTTCAGAGTTATTCATTCAACTGCTTTTATGACTCTTACCACTCCTGCCTTTGGATGTGGACTTCAGAGAATTCTACCAAATAACACGATTATCTCTACAATCTACTATCCTTGAAACCTCTAGCATGACAATAGTTCAAGATCAAAAGTCAGAAGAGCCAAGCTCTAGTCCCAGTTGTTGCACCAGTTAGCAGCAGAACCTTACACAACTGCTTAGTCTTCACCAGCTTCTGTTTCACAATCAGTAATAGCATATAATTCCACCAGTTTTCTCCATATGGACTCAAAAGAATTTAGAGCAGTCTATGGAATGAGAAAACACCAACACAGGACAAAATCTCTCCTAATTCCAGATGCTACAGCCTTTAAAATTAAAACAAAAAATTGTGTGTGTGTGTGTGTGTGTGTGTGAGAGAGAGAGAGAGAGAGAGAGAGAGAGAGAGAGAGAGAGAGAGAGAGAGAGAGAACTTTATATCAAAGAACAATTGTATTTTAAGAAAACATGCCAGCCCAGTCCAGATCAAGTCCATAAGTCTGATATTACCCCAGATGTTGATATTAGTCCATAAATTCCTCTTTGGACTCATGCAGCCATACAATAATGCTGAATTCAGAAAAAGCACAGGCCAGTGGGTGAGAAGTCTTGTAGATCCAGTGGTGGGTGGGTCTCCACATGATTTCTCCAGCTCCAGGGTTCTGGCTCCATCAGTGTGTCTCCATGTGGCTTGTTAACAGGAATGTCTCCCTGAGAGTGTCTGTGTTCCACCTCCAGCAAGCTATTTATCTCCATAGTGCCTCCAAATGAATGAGGTCACCAAGCTGTAACTTGATTGATTGGCTAGACTCTACCCCTCCACAAGTTGACACCAGATTCTGTAACTACCACAGACCACCCCTTGTCAACTTGACACTTTTATACAACTCTTTAGCCAGACATAATTTTAACAAAACAATAATAAAATCATATCTGTACCTAACAGAATAAAACTAAAATGGCTAAAGAGTTGTGTAAAAGTGTCGAGTTGATAAGGGGTCTTCTGAGGAGATACCATATTCTTTGATGTGAAGAATCTTTTTTCCAGCTGGAATCTTGTGAAGTCCGCATCCATAAGCAAAGTCAAATCAGGACAGGTCATTCAAAAAGTCAGCTGCAAGATGCACCAGATCACAGGCTAAAAAATCTTCTCTCCATCTGCTGAGGTTCTGGGCAACTCAATGTGGGCTCCCTCACTTAGCCTCACCAGGGTGCCCATTGGTCACCTCTTTAGATCGTGGGCACTGTTACAAATCCTCAACACCCTAGCTCCCTTGTGCTAGGTCATGAGCTTCAGACCAGTCAACCCATGCTTGTCTTCTCCTCTAGTCCTTGTGAACCAGGTCCATGGGTGTCAGTGGCTAGAATCAACCCATCTCTTGATTGCTGCATTTCTCTCACTTCCATTCAACAAGTGGATCCAGATGGCCACCTAGTAAGCATTTCAGCCTGCCCACAGACTCACTTTAACAATTCAGTCCTAGAGTGGAGAATTTCTTTATGGCTCCAATTTTTTTCCATCTTCTGACAAAAACCACTAGTTCAAAATTCAAAAACCCAGAGTTCCCTTTTTTCCCCTTCAATCTGTCAACACACCCTGAGGTCTCTTCACCTTCGAATTTCCTGAGAACTCAAGACACTGGGGCTTAGCTTTTCAGAGTCTTCTTTCAGTGGTGTCCTAGCCCATTTAAAGATTCAAATTAATGGCTGAAGGCAAGTGGGCTTACAACCTCTCTATTTTCCATACTTCCTAATAATAATTTCTATCAATCATTATATCAGTTTTGGAAACAACTATCAATATTCTTGTGGTAAATATTAGTCAGGTGACATTTAGAAAACAACAGTCAAGAGTTCTGTTGTAAATATTAGTCTGGAGATACAGAAAACATCTGTTAGAATCTATGTAGGAAACATGTGTTTGGAATCATATGGTAAACATCAGTTAGAAGACATTTTGGAAGCATCTGTCAGGAGTCCAGAATTTAATATCAGTCAGGACACATTCAGGAAATATCTGTCAGGAGACCTGTGGAAAACATCTGTTAGAATATATGTAGCAGCAGCTGTCAGCAGTCCTGTTGTAAGTATCATTTAGGAGACATTTGTGATACATCAGTCAGGAGTCCCGTGGTAAGTATCATTCATGAGACCTGTGAGAGACATCTTCCAGAATGCATGTAGGAAACATCTAGCCCATCTTCGTGGTTCATGTGGAGTGGGAGAAGGATTTAAAATAAAAATTTTAAAGGTAACATTTATTGCTGGCCACTGATTTAAGCAACTATGGCTTTATTATTATTTTTTCTTTCATTTTCCAGATCACTGTATTTGTAGCACTTTTAAAAACATTTATTGGGATATAATTCACATATCATAAGTTCACTTATTTAAGATATATGATTCATTGATTAAAAAAAAACTGTAGCTGGAGTTGTAACGATCGTTGGAGATGTACCACCATCACTGCAATCTACATTGAGAACATTTTCATCACCTTAGAAATAAATCTTACATCTATTAGAAGTCATTTTCCATGGCCACCCATGTTCCTAGTCCTGGGTCCTAGGATTGTCTATTCTGGACACTTCATTTAAATAGTCCTTTGTAACTGATTTCTTTCACATAGATAATGTCCTCCGTGTTCATTCCTCCTGTACCATGTATAAGTATTTTATTTCTCTTTTAAAAACACATATTATTGTGGTAAAATATACATTAAAAATTTTATCATCTTAATGATTTTTTAAATTGTGGTAAATGTTTATGTAACAATCATTTGCCTTCTCAACATTATTCTTCACATTTACAATTTAGTATTATAACAATTTTTGAGTGTACAGTTCAATGGCATTGGCATATTTATAATGTTGTATAACCATCACTGATATCTATTTTCAGATATGTTCATCATCCCAAATAGAAATTCTATGACCACTGAACAATAACTCCTCATTACTCATTCCCCCCAACCCCTGGTAATGTTTATTCCACTTTCTGTCTTTTTTGCCTATTCTGTTTTTCTTTTTTTCATGAAACTTAGTAGCACAGTCAGTTGAGCAGTTCTTACCATGGTTTTCCCTGGTATTTGCATTTTTGTACGCAAATGTGCAGACCCTGGAAAAGGACATCATGTTTGGTGAAAGAGAGAAGCATAATCCCCCACCCCCCAAAAGGAAGACTCTCAACAAGTTGAATTGACTATTGAGCATACATCTTTGGCTTGTCAGTGGCTGCAGCAATGAACTCAAACATAAGAACAATGTGAGGCTGGCGTAGGAGTGGATAGTGTTTCGGTCTGTTGTATATAGGTTCACTATGAGTTGGAAAGACTAGACGGCACCTAACAACAACACTAACAGAAGGTGGATGCAACAAGGTACTGAAGCATAACAATGGTGAGCATAGCGCAAGATCAGGAAGTACTTCCTTTTGTTGTACATAGGATTGCTATGAGTTGGAACAACAAGGAGTAATGAAGTTCAGGGTGTTTTCATGTGCTTGTTGGTCATTCGTACATCTTTTTTTGGCAAAATGTCTTTTCAAGCTCTTTGTTCAATTTCTTACTGGGTTATTTGTCTTTTTTGTTATTGAGTTGTAAGAGTTCTTAATATAATCTAAATATTAAACCATTATCAATATATGGTTCCCAACCCCCAATCTGCAGGTGTATCTTCACTTTGTTGATAAAATCTTTTGATGTGTAAAGGGTCTTAATTTTCTGTCAAGTCCACCTTATCTACTTTGTCTTTCATTGCTTATGCTTTTAGGGTCATATCTAAGAAGCAATTGTGAAAAAGAAAAAAAAAAACCGAGATTTTGCTCCTGAGGGTTTTTTTTTGGTATGTTTGTTTGATTTTCTTCTAAGAGATTTATGGTTTTAATTAGGCCCTAGGTTCACTTTTAGTAAATTTTCATACATGGTGTGAGGTATAGAGTTTCATTCTTCTGCATGTGGATCTAATACTTTCATAGGCATTTGAAACTTATTATTTTAGATTCCTTAGGAGTTTCCATGACAAGATCTTATCGTCTGGAAATAAGTATAGTTTTACTTATTTTTTAATCTTAATTATGGATTTTCCCCCAATAATTTGCCCTGTAGGACCTCCAATACAATGTTTAATGGAAGTGGTGAAAGCATAAATCTGTGTCTTGTTAAGGATTTAAGGAGAAAGCTTTCAGTCAGTCCTTCATTATTAAGTATAATGTTAGTGGGAGTTTCATTAATATCCTTTATCAGGTTTAGGAAGTTGCCTATTGAGTTCATGGAATGTTCATATCTTAAAGGAGGTGGAATTTGTCAAGCACTTATGTGTGTGTATATTGAGATGATTTTCAGTCTTGGAAGCCCAAAGAAGCACTTCTACTCTCTCCTCCAAGGTCACTATGGGTCAGAATTGACTCAATGACAGTATATTTGGTGTGGTTATTGAGATGAATTATGTGGGCTTTATCTGTTATTATATTAATAAGGTATATTATATTAATTGATATTTACATGTTGAACCAACCTTGAGTTCCTGGGATAAATTCTACTTGGTCATGATATGTATTCCTCACATGTCATTGGATACACTTAACTAGTATTTGTGAGGGAATCTTGAATCTATATTCATCTTCCATACTCATAAGGAATATTGGTATTCAGTTTTCTTGCAATGTCTTTGTCTGGTTTTATTATCAGTGCTATGCTGGCCTCATAGGATGAACTGGAAACTATTATATCTTTTACTAGCTTTTGGAATAGTTTTTCAAGTACTAGTAATAATTTCTCTTTACATGTTTGGTGAAATTCACCAATGAGGGTATTTGGGCCTGGAATTTTCTCTGTGGGAAGTTTATTTGTTTTTAAACATTTTATTGTGCTTTGAGTAAAAGATTATAGATAACATTAGATTTCCATTAAACAAGTTAACATTTTATTTGTGACATTAGGTGTGATCTCCTTTACCACCCTGGGTTCCCTTTTTTTATTCATCCATCTTTCTTGTCCCTTCCTGCTTTCTGAATTTTGTTTTTAGGAAACTATTGTCCATTTAGCCTAGTATGGTTGTTTTAATGATCCCACTCCTCTTGGGTATTATTGTTCACTTTATAGGTCTTCTTTTTGACTCAAAGTTGATCTCTAAGAGTAGGTTTAGATATAGACTTGAAGGGTGTTTAAAGGCCATATTTTTGGGGGGTTTCACCAGGCTCTATCAGACCAGCAAGTCAGCTCTTTTTAATGATTCTGAATTTTGTTCTACAATTTTCTCCCACTCTGTCAAGCCCTTCTATTGTGATCACAGTCACTTGTGGTAGCTAGGCTCTATCTAGTTCTTCTGGCGTGGTCTATTAGTATTTTGGATTAAAGGTCTCTTGAGTTTTAAAAGTTTCTTTATTCTCCTTTGGGCCAGATGGCAACAGAACAATCATATCATAGATGGTTGTTCACAGTTGCTATTCACCAAAGTACAATGTAGAGCACTTTCTTTATGGACGATATTATGCCAAATGACCTAGATACCCCCAGAGACTATGGTCCTGAGCCTTTAAGTGCAATAACTCAGTCTATGTCAGAAGAGTTAAAATTATTAACTCAATGTCTTTACTTGTAGGTCTATTTGGATTTTCTGCTTATCTGAGTCTGACAATAGTTTGTAAGAATTTATCTATTTCATGGAAGAAGCACACAAGCCTGTGTGATCATGAGGTGTCGAAGGGATCAGTTATCAGTCATCAAAGAAAAAAATTATATCATTGTGTGCTCACCTCCCTGATACGATCGCTGAAGACTAATGGGTGCATAAACAAATGTGGTGAAGAATGCTGATGGTGCCCAGTTATCAAAAGATATAGAATCTGGGGTCATAAAGGCTTGAAGGTAAACAAGTAGCCATCTAGCTCAGAAGCAGCAAAACCCACATGGAAGAAGCACAGCAGCCTCTGCGATGATCATGAGGTGTCAAAAGGGTCAGGTATCAGGCATGAAAGAACAAACAATCATATTGTGAATGAGGGGGAGTGCAGAGTGGAGACCCAAAGCCCATTTGTAGGCAACTGGGCTTTGGGTCTCCAGTCAGGGTGCAGTGTAGCAGTGATGAAACATGCAACTTTCCTTTAGTTCCTAAATGCATCCTCCCCCCAACTATCATGATCCCAATTCTACCTTACAAATCCGGCTAGACCAGAGGATGTACACTGGTACAGATAGGAACTGGAAACACAGGGAATCCAGAGCAGATGATCCCTTTTAAGGCCAGTGGTGAGAGTGGCGATACTGGGAGGGTGGAGGGAGGGCATGGTGGAAAGGGGGAACCGATTACAAGGACCTACATATAACCTCCTCCCTGGGGGAACAGACAACAGAAAAGTGGGTGAAGGAAGACATTGGACAGTGTAAGATATGACAAAATAATAATTTATAAATTATCAAGGGTTTATAAAGGAGAGGGCAGTGGGGAGGGAGGGGGAAAATGAGGAGCTGATTCCAAGGGCTTAAGTGGAGAGCAAATGTTTTGAGAATAATGAGGGCAATGAATGTACAAATGTGCTTTATACAATTGATGTATGTATGGATTATGATAAGAGTTGTATAAGCCCCAATAAAATGATTTTTTAATTTATCTATTTCATCTAAGTTAATTTGTTGGCAAACAATTGTTAATAGCATTCCTTGTGATATCACCCCTTTGCTTCCAAGTTTTAATAATGTAACACCTTTTTTTGATGAGTCTAGTTTAAAATTTTTTATTATTTTTATTGCAAATTAGGTAAAGGTTTATAGAGCAGATAACCAGTTTTATATATAAGAACTCATCAAATCTCCCAATATCTTGTGCTGTTTCCATAATTTTTTGCCCATCTCCTTGTTAAATATTGTCTTCCCCTTCCCCCAAATCAACACTCTCTAGCCAGTGACTTCCTCTTCTTTCCCTTTTCCTCCCACCCCTGGTGACCATCGGAGTCTGTTTCTTTTAGTGTGAAAATCTTTTGTTGACTTTTTCTAATAGTAGTTTTCTACAATATGTGTCCTGCAGTGCTTGGCTAATTTCACTCCTTATGATGACCAGGTTCATCCATGTTATGAGGTGTTCCACAGATTCAAGGTTATTCTTTAATACTGTATAGTATTCTTTTTTTTAAATGCTGCATAGTATTCTATTATGCATATCTATTAAAGTTTATTTATCTGTTCTTCCACCAATGGACATTTAGGTTGTTTCCATTTTCTTGCTATTGTGAACAGTGCTGAGATGAACATTGATGTGCATATATGTATTTATGCTAGGTATCTTATTTCTTTTTTTATATTTTATTAAGGGCTCACACAACTCTTATCACAATCCATACATACATCATTTATGTAAAGCACATTTGTACAATCGTTGTCCTCATCATTCTCAAAACATTTTCTTTCTACTTCAGCCTTTGGTATCAACTTCTCATTCCCACATCCCCACCCCCCAAATCCTTGATAATTCAGATATTATTTTTTCATGTCTTACACTGACCAATGTCTCCCTTCACCCACTTTTCTGTTGTCCATCCCCCAGGGAAGGGGTTATAGGTAGATCATTGTGATATGTTCCCCTTTTCTCCCCTCATCTTATCCTTACCCTCCTGGTATGGCTACTGTAAATATTGGTCCTGAGGGGTGTATCTGTCCTGGATTCCCTGTGTTTCCAGCTCTTATCTCTACCTATGTACATGCTCTGGTCTAGCCAGATTTGTAAGGTAGAATTGGAATCATAATAGTGGATTGGGGCAGTGGGGGGGGGAAGCATTAAAGAACTAGAGGGAAGTTGTATATTTCATCGGTGCTATACTGTACCCTGACTGGCTCATCTCCTCCCTGCGACCCTTCTGTAAAGGGATCTCCAATTGTCTACAGATGGGATTTGGGTCTCCACCCTGCACTTCCCCTAATTCACATTGATATGATTTTTGTTCTGGGTCTTTGATGCCTGACCCCTGGTCCCATCGACACCTCATGATCACACAGGCTGGTGTCCTTCTTCCATGTGAACTTTGTTGCTTCTCAGCTAGATGGCTGTTTGTTTGTCTTCGGACCTTTACGACCCCAGACACTATATCTTTTGAAAGCTGGGCATCATCAGCTTTCTTCACCACATTTGCTATGCACCCATTTTGTCTTCAGCAATTGAGTAGGGAAGGTGAGCATCACAGAATGTCAGGTTATTAGAACAAAGTGTTCTTGTGTTGAGGGAGTACTTGAGTAGAGGCCAATGTCCATCTGCTACCTTGATATTTAACATATAAATGTATGTACACAGATCTATTTCCCTATTGATAGATATAAATATATTTACATATGTACATGTTTGTATTTAAATCTGTATAAATGTCCTTTGCCTCCTAGTTCTTTCTTCTATGTCCTTTTACTTTCCTCTTGTTCCACTATCATGTTTGGCCTTCATTCTGGTTTCAGTAATTTCTCTTGGTTACATTGCTCTTGATCAAGCCCTACCAGGCATCCTACACCCTCCTTGCCGGTGTTAGATCACTTGTTGGTCCCTTGTCCCTCGGGAAATAAGGGGTCTTATTTCTGATGGCATCTCTAGTCCCAGTTTTTTGAGGAAGTATCATTCCATTTTTCACAGTGGTTGTACCACTTACAGTCCCACAGCAGTGTATGAGGGTTCCGATCTGTCTACACCTTCTCTAGCATTTGTTTTTTTCTGAATTTGTTAACATGCTGGGATGAGGGAGTATCTCATTGTTGTTTTGATTTGCATCTCTCAAATGGCTAATGATCATAAAAATATCTTCACATGTTAATTGCCTGAAGGCCTTCTTTGGTGAATTGTATTTATATCCCATTTAAAAATTGGATTTTTCATCTTTTTCTTATTGAAGTGTAGATTTGTATAGATGTTAGACTTAGTCCCTTGTTTGTCATGTCATTGCCAACAATTTTTTCCCCATTGTGTTCTCTTTTTACTCTTTTGCTGAAGTCTTTCAATGTACATAAGTGTCTTATTTTTAAGGGGTCCCAGTCATCTATTTTATTTTCTGACTAGCTAGAGTTTTGTTAATTTTGTTCATATTTTCAAAGAACAAATTTTTGCACTCACTAGTGTTTGTCTAGTATTTGTTTCTGTGCTGATACCTATTATTTCCTTCCCTCTGTTTGACTGGGCTTAGGTTGCTCCTTTGTTTCCTAGTATCCCAAGATGGAAGGTTAGGTCATTGATGTTTCTTTTTGACACAGTCATCCACAGCTGTAGTAGGTTTCCTTCTAAGCACTACTTTATTTGTTTTATAGAGAGTAAAGTGTACCAGGGACAGAAGAGAGGGGAAAATGGAAAATTAATGGTGATGAGCGAATCACATTGATTAAGGAAAAGATTTCATAGCCAGTTATTGTAATATCTGCCAATAAGTTGTACACTTATAGAGGTTCAACTGGAAAAAGCCACGATCTAGTTACAACAATCACACACACATACACACACACAGTGGAAGAGAAGCTGCCGAGTCTTCCATGTGCAAACAAAACGTGATGGGATTTGATTTCTTGGTTTGGAGGTTTAGAATCATGGTTTCATGGTTCCCAGTTAATTGACCTAGTTACATATTCGGTGCCTCTCTTGTACTTCTTAGTTCTATGTTCAGTGTCTGGAGTCTTAAAAGCTTGCAAGTAGTAGCTGTTCAAGATACATCAATTGTCTCTATTCACTTGGAACAACAGAAGAACAGTTGGGAACAGTAAGGGGATATGGAATGTATGGCTACTTGCCTCCATGGATAACTGCCTCCTTTGCCAAGAGGCCAGAAGACTAAGTAAGCATTACTTTAATTACATCTCATAACTTTTGGTATGTTGTTTTTGTTTCCATTTATCCTAAGATATTTTCTAACTTCCCTTGTGATTTCTTTCTTGATCCATTGCTTATTTAGGAATACGTTCTTTTAAAAAACATATCTTAATTGAATTTTTTATTGAGTTTTTCAGTGAGAGTTACACAGCAAATTTGATTCTCACTTAGCTAAGTATTTTTCTACACATACTGCTCAGTGACATTGGTTACCTTTTCCACATGGCATCAACATTCTCAATTTTTTTTTCCTGTTCTGGTTACCTGCCTCTCCTGACCTCTTGTTTGTTGTAGAATAAATGTTGACTGTCCCAAATAGATGGCAATACACAAACATACACGTATATAAAAGAGGAGCCCTGGTGGTGTAGTGGCTACACATTGGGTTAGTAACACAAGGTCTGCAGATTGAAACCACCAGCAGTTCTGTGGGAGAAAGAGTGGGCTTTCTACTCCAGTAATTTTCCTTTAAAATTGGAAAATTACAGGGGCAGTTGTACCCTGTCCTATAAGGTCACTATGAGTCAGCATTGATTTCATAGCAGTGAGTTTGTTTTTTATATACATAAAAGGAGCACAATACTCAAAGGGTACATTGTTTACTTTATTAAGACTATTTAATTAAAAGGTGACCTCCATGAGTAGTTCAAAGAGTATCTCAAAGTAGTAGGCTTGGGACTTGTCAGGTCTCTAATAGGCCAGTAAGTTTGGACTTTAAAAAAGACTTTGAGTTTTGCTCCAGTTTTCTCCATCTTGGGGACCATGTATGGTAACCTGGTCAGAATGGTCAGTTGTCATATCCAGGCATATCCACTTCTGATCTCTGAATAGGTGATGCTGTGGTTTGTGTAGCCAAGTGGTTCCTAAAGATTGTTTCTTCTTTGACTCTCTGATTTCCATCTTTCTCTTTTGCTCCAGATGAGTAAAGATAAATAATCATCTTAGGTGGCTGCTCAGTATGCTGATCCTGTGAGATGTTTCATTATGTCTGGGAGATAATCATGTCTGTGCTGCCTGTGTGCTTTACTCTATGTATAGAGGTGCATTACACACACACACACACACACACACACACACATTTATTCGTGAATTCCCCCAAAGCTCTTTTTCCCGACCAAGTACTAACCAGGCCCGACCCTGCTTAGCTTCAGACTAGATCAGGCGCGTTCGGTGGTATGGCCATAGACACCCCAAAATTTCTTTCTCTTGTTTATTTCCAATTTAATTCCACTGGGATAAAAAAAAAAACATACTTTGAATGGCTTCATACTTTTTAAGCTATTGATTAAGACTTGTTTCATGATCTATCCTTGAAAATGGTCCATGTATGCTTACAAAGAATATGCCTTCTGTGGTTGTGGGACAGTGTGATCCATAGGTGTGTGCTAGGTCTTGTTGGTTTATAGTGCTGCTCAGGTCTTCTAAGACGTTCATGATATTCTGTCATTACTTAAAGTGGGAAGCAAGACTCCAACTATTATTGTTAATTTTTTTATTTATCATATCAATTCTGTTTTGCTTCATTTCTTGGGTTCTACTGTTAGGTAAATAAAAGTTTATAATTGTTACGTCTTCCTGATAGATGAGCCTTTTCATTAATATAAAATGTCCTTCATTATCTTGCATAACTTTTTTGTGTTGAAATTATTTTGTCTTATATTTATATAGCCACTGTATCTGTTTTATGGTTGCTTTTGCCATTCTTTTCATTTTTAACTGATTTTTATCTTTGAATGTAATGTGTGTCGCCTGTAGACACCATAAAATTGCATCTTGATTTATTTTTCTTTTTATTAAACCCAGTCTGATACTGTCTGCCTTTTGAATTGTTCGTTTAACCCACTGACACTTAATGAATCAAATGGCTCAGTTCATATCTGCTATTTCACTTTTGGTTTTCTCTGTCTCATGTTGTTTGTGTTTAAAGTTTTTTGTCTTGTTGCTTTGTTCCTTTTACTGCCTATTTTATATTAAGTCATGTTTTCTAGTGACCATTACAACACAATTATTTTCAACTATATTTTAAACGTTCTTTTCTTAGTGGTTGTGTTGAAGCTTACCAAATATATCTTAACTGATTAGAATCTATTCCAAAGCTATAGCTTTTTTTAGTTATTGCTTTTTAATAACAACAACCATCATTGCATATGTACAATGATTTGCAGTTTTTAAATTACTTTTGTCTCCATTATGCTGTATTATCCTTACACTGGCAACATCAGGTAAAGAGGGCATGCATTTCAATTTCCATTTTATAGAAGAGAAAGCAGAAAGTGGTAAGGTAAAGTGACTTGCACAAGCACACAGCAATATGTTGGCAGAATCAAAACTACAACTCAGGTTACATTCATTCACTCAAATGCTTGTTCTGTCATACAAATTTCTTGAAAACGTATTTCTAAAATTAGCCGTGGATGATTCATGGCAATGTTCACTTTCCATTAGTATTGAGCAGTTACTTTGTATCAGTCCTGAGACAGGTGATATCATTTCTGCCTTTGGAGAATCACATTTCGGGAGAGAAGACACAAATTACTAGTGGGCGCTGACATTATAATGAGAATTTGAAGACATGCTTTAGAAGCACAGAGTAGGGGAAAGTAAGTACGTATGGGAGATTCATGGGTAGTTTCAAAGAGGAGCTGGCATTTGAATTGGGTTTCAAAAGATAAATAGGGGCACCAGGGAGAGGAAGGAAAGGGAATATGACCAGAATGGACATTGTGTATTTGGGAAAGTAAGAGTGGCACTAGAAAAAGGTTCCAAAAGAGACAGGGATTGAAGATGAAGCTAGGGAAAAGACAGGTTCATGTGGGATTGTGGAGTGCCTTGAAGGTCATAGTTGCTTGGATTTTATTGCTATGGACAGTGGGAGAACGAAGAAATTCTGGAGGCAGGTCTACTTTATAATGAACATTCTGATGGCAAATTTATGGTAGAATTTTTGTGTTATTAAGTGCCATAGAATCAGTCCTAACTCATAGTGACCCTTTATGTACCACAAAACAAACACCATCCAGTCCTGAACCACGTTCACAGTCATTGCTATGCTCAATCCCATGAGTATAGCCATTGTGTCAGACCATCTCACGGAGGATCTTTCTCTTTTCCTCTGACCTACTTTACGAAGCATGATGTCCTTCTCTGAGACTGGTTCCTTCTAATAACATGACCAAAGGATGTGAAACAAAGTCTTACCCTCCCCACTTCTCAGGAGCATTCTGGCTAGAAGAGGCTAAGTGAGGATGTGGTTCTGGCAGTGCAAACTATAGGCTGTGGTGGCCTGAGCAACTGTAGAGTCAGCCTTAATGAAAGGAAGTAATGCAACATCTCAGAACCTGAGTAGATTTGACTCATAATCCGATGTTCCTCTTTTCTCCAGACGGACTTCCTCCCACTTGATCCTTTCCCTTTTGCTCCCCAGATTGGCATAAAGCCTAATCTGGCCTTGACCTAGGTGATGTACAGATAAAACCTTTAGGCCCAGAGTGGGCCTCAACCTAAGTCCCCTTTAAACAATGCACCTGAAAGAGGTGCTTTCTATTCACCAAATTTGTACCAATTAAAGATCAAACGTCTTCACCAGACCTCAGATACAATACAGTGAAGACGTTCCAATCTCATTTCCCATTGTTCCTACCTTTCTAGTCTCATTTTTCGCCATGCTCCTATTCTCCAACCACATTGAACTAGTTAGCCTTCCTAAATTTTACTTTTTTCTAACTCTTGTCTTCATTTAACCTGTTCTATATGTATGTGATCATATATGACTTATGCACATATCACACCTGCTTTTTCAGATTCTTCTGATTTCCTCAGTGTAAGAGGAAAACCGCATAAATCCTAGAGCAGGAAAGCCTGCGTTTGAATCCTGGCTCTGCCATTTACTTTCTTCACTTGTTCTCTCTGAGCATGTTACCTAATATAAAGTGAAAAGGACATATATATTTAGTCAGTCCGTATTAAATACTATCATTCAAGTTAAATAATTCCAGAAACCATAATGCAATAACTGAATAATAGTAAGTCACAACATAGTACATTTAACTTCTAGTTCTTAGGACACAGTGCCTTGTATTGTTCATGTTTGTATATGTTTTATTTTCCCAAGTACAAAGCATACCCCTGAAGAAGGATGGTATACCTTCTAAAGCAAATAGCATTAAGCCTTGTCCATGGAGGTTGCTGATAAACATTTACTGAAAAGGTAGATTAATTGATAGTGATAGATGTAGTGAGCATTTGTTTGTTTGGTGTTTTGGTTGCCCAGCAACAGAAACTCTTCTTTTCTGTGAGTCTTAATGGAAGATACTTGTCACGTCCCACAAGGGTAGCCAAAGGTACCCAAAGCTTCCTTTTTCCCATCTTTCGGCTCAGGCAAAAAGAGAATATGATTTCAGCTTGCTTATTTGGATGTTCCTACCCAGGGCTTGAACAAATGATGTGGATATACAGAGGACAAGGTAGAATTTATTTAAGATAGAAGCAAATAGGTTACCCAGGAAAGGTGTTATTTAATAAAGAAAAAGTGAAGAAGGAAAAAAGGAATTCTAAGGAAGTCAACATTTCTAGGGTAAGTTAATTAAAATGACATAGTCAAAAGAATTAAAAAAGAATGGACAGAGCAGTTAACATTTTTAGATGAACTATATTTCAAGAGTTTAGGTCTTGTTTTTTTAAAAAAACCACAGATGAGGGTTTGGTCAGGAGAGCTCTCTTGGAGCAGTTTATAGAGAAGTCAGACTGAGGTGGGTTGAAGGGTTGAGTGGGAGATGAGGAAGTAAAGGCAAAAGGTATAGGCTAGTTCTCCATAAGCTTTTACAAAGTAATGACAATAATAATGCTTTATACATGAGAAAGGAATTTATTAAATATTATTATAAGTTAATTGACTAATAACACCTCATTTCCATATAACTTGGGATTTACATTTCCACTATTTCTCTGCCTATGCCTATGATATCAGTGTCCTTTCCCAAGCGTGACAACATCCGGCAGCATTCATGTTGCTGGTTGTTTGTTTTTTTTTAGGGGTGGGGGTGAGGTGGTAGTTATAGAGAGTTGGTTTTATTCAGTAGTGTTTTGAATGCCTCAGGTGATTCTGTAAGTCTCTGGAGGCTGAGCCATTGACACTGTCCCAGCTTCATCATGTGTTTTCCACGGAGAAATAAACATTCACTTCTCAATTTGACAAAGTATGCAAGTTCTCAGGCTCTTAGCAAACGAAACATTCTGCCCAGGTAGCCCCTCTTGACATCAAATCTCTTGGTAAGTAGAGCTGGGAGAAGAAAGGTGTTCTACTCCAAACTGTCTTGGATAGTGTAGCCAGGGAGGCTGGCTTTGCAATGAGCTGAGACTGTCCTGGGCCAGCCCCCATCAAGCCAACCCTTTCTTGGAGGTGAGGGGAGTTGGAGAGTAATTAACACCGCCGTCCACCTGTGCACAGGAAGATGCCCACAGCCACACCGGTGATGATGAAGCTGCCCACCAAGACGCCCAGGACCAGCGAGGTGTAGGAACGGCCTGTCTGGCTCCCTGCAGAATATGCTGAGAATTAGCCTGAAGAAATAGGCTCCCAAGGAGTCCCTAGTTTGAATCAAACTCCCAGGGAATCTGCCCACTTCACCACCTGTCTTAACTTCTTTGTCCCAGACTCTGAGCCTAAGCCTTCTGTTGCTCAAGGTATTCATCCCTTTGATAAATCCAGGGTACGGAATGGCACTTATTAACCACGTAACTATCTTCTGGTTCTTTAATACTTCTTCCCTTACTATTATGGGTTTTATTTGTTTTACCTCATTAAGTATGTTAGGTTTGCATATGTTCATTTGTATACTTAAGATCATTCAGTACATGAAAGTCAGAAACTGTAACAGGGGTTACAGTTCCCTGAGGGTAGGGAAGAGAGGTGCGGGAAGGGGGAGCTGATAGCATTGATGATTGTATAATGCCAATCGATGGGACGGAATAATAGAATTGTATGTGAATGGATATAGTGGATTGTGTATGACATGGCAAAAAAGAAGAAGACGGGTTCTTAGGGGGTGTAGTGGGGGCGGGAGGGGACAAAGAGGAGCTGATAGCAAGGTGTTCAAGAAAAAGGAAAATGTTTTGAAATTGATTGTGGTAGCAATTGTACAATACTGCTTGATGTGATTGAACTATGGAATGTTATGATACCTGTAAGAGCTCCAATAAGATGATTTTTTAAAAGTATTCATCCCATTGCCTAGAATCTACCATCTCCCAAAACACAGCCCCTAACCAACTAGTACCTGGTATGTTCTTCCTGGTATGTTCCTCCACATACTGCACACAGGTGTCCTGCAGGAACTCCAGCACGTCGTACCGAGTTTGATTGTGGGTGTTGAGCTCCTTGAGGGCGTAGGAGGCCACTTTGGAGGGTGTGTGGTCAAGTCCCACCCATGAAGCTGTCTCTGGCTGGAAGTTCGCAAAGGCACTCCCATTCACAGCCACCTCGAAGAAGACGCGGGCTTTGGAACCCTGCGGAGGCAGTTCGCAGCCCAGGAAGCAGCGGATAATCAGAGGAACTGTGGGTAGGAAGTTCAGGGTCAGGGGACAGGGCCAGGTGAGGGTGCCAGGCATGAACTATGACCTCAATGGGGAAGAGCACATGGCAGGGGGTGAAGGTTGGGGTAAGAGTCAGTGAATGTGAGGAGTGGAGGGTCTGGGAATTGTGGGGAGAAGCATTCCAGTGATCTGGGAAGACAAGAGGTTAGTTGTGAGGAGAAGTTATCTCCGGTAAAGATTTACAGCCCCGGAAACCCAATACACTGTCTCTATGAGTAGGAACCGACTGGATGGCAGGTTCTTTTATTTTTAAGGAACTATAAAGAACAAGAGAGTTAAAGGGGAAAAAAGAACAAGAGAGGCTATGAGATAAAGGAGTTTCTGGGTACAAAATGAGGGAGAGATGAAATCGGGGACTTTAAGGAAAAGGGGTGAGGGGTTGTGAGAGAAAGCCTGGGGAGCTACCGCGATGCAGTCAAGCTTCTGTGAAGAGAAGAAGGTGGAGGATCAAAGGTAAAATGCTGGGGGAGCCGTGGGCGAAGGAAGGGGTCTTCGAGGGAAAGGGGTTAGAGGACTTTAAGTGAGGGGTGTGGAATTTTCCGGGAATTGTCGGAAGCCAGTTTATGTGAGGGCACAGAACCTGACTAACGATGGTCTCCCAAGCCAGAGGCCGGCTAGGATAATGTCCGCAGCAAGAGGGCTTGAGGGAGGGCCTCGTCGGCGAGGGAGCCCCGCTGGGGCAGCTGCTTCACTCCAGCTTGGCGCTCTCCTCAGCAAGGCTCAGGCACCAAAGAACGCTCGGGGCAGCTCCGCCCCCGGTGGCCACGCCCACGGGGAAAAGCCCTCCCACAGGACCCCCCACCCCCGCGCTGGCTAGTCCCGCCCACAGGGCGTGACCGGCCCTTTCCAGCCACGCCCATCGCCCGCCCCTGGCTCCGCCCCCCGGCGCGCGTGCACTCACAGGCCAAGCCCCGCTCTAAGTTCACCAGCTGCACGAGGCCGGTGAAGGCCCTCAGGTAATTGTGCAGGGTCTTCTCGGTGCGTGCCCAACTCTCTGGCTCCTCCAAGGGCTGCAGCTGGAGGATCGTGACGTTGGATTGTGGGCCGTCCAACGTGTGCGTCAGCTGCCCGCCCAGCGACGCGTTGCCCCGGTACCACACTTGAGAGGGGTCATGGAAGTAGGCAAACTGGAACATGTGGAGACTTCGTGAGCCTGAGGGCAGAAGGCAGCGCGCGTGTTGGGGCCTCAGCCGGCATAGGAGTGGGGGGCACGCCCCCGGGGACAATAATCCCCTGCCCAGACGCCGGCCACCCACTTTCTTGGCCCACCACAGCCCCCATCTGATGCTTACAGTAGTAATCATCCCAAGGGGCAGGGCAGGGCAGGGGCTATTCTCCTCAGTGAACAGATGAGGGAACTGAGACCCGAAGAAAAGAAGTCGTCTGCCCCGAGGTAATCTGCCAGTGAGTGAGTCAGGCATTTATTGCCATACCACCCCCATTTCTGGTAGGTCAACAAATCCCGACCTACAAAAATAAAATTCCAATTTCGTCTCCTGTTTTCTAACTCCCTTGCCCACTGCACTCTTAGGGACCCATCAATTTCCTTCTGAACTGAGGGATGAACTTTTCCTGTCCCATCACTGCCATATTTCAAGCTTTCTAATCGAGCTCTAAGTGACTTAGCCTCCAGCTTAAAGTCCTGCAGTGTGCTTGCTTCCATCAATCATGCTGATAATAGCCAACAGCTATCGCATGCTTATGATCTAGACACTGTTAAACGCACTACACATATTATTTGTACCTTCTAATAATTTAATGCAATGGCTACTGTTATTAACTCTATATGGGAAATTGAAGCCCAAATGCTAGCTATCAGAGGCAGAGTTAACATGGGCAGCCTGAATCCCAGTACTCTTAGCCGCTCTGCCTTACCACTCTCCAGGTCATTGCCGTTGAGTTGATTCTGACTCACAGTGACGCCACAGAACATTAGAACTGGTCTATAGGGTTTTCAAGGCCATCAATCTAGAAAGCACATTGCCTCTTCTTTATGTCTTCGGAGCAGGCTCTGGGTTTGAACTGCCAAGCAGCGCAACTTTTAACCCACGGGCACTACCAGGGCTCCTCTGCCTCACTGCTATGCTATCGAATATCTGTCCCCAAAATCAAATCCAAAGTCTTCAGCCGGGCATTCAAGGCTACTGCTAAAGAGGGCCCAATGGCCTTTTCCAGTCTCTTCCTTGTGCTTAGATACCACACAACTCCACATTTCTCATGCTGCCTCTTGGGTGACATGTGAATTGCGTGTCAGCATTGCTTTCTCTGCCTGCCTTTTCCTGCCCATTAGATGTCTTAGTCATACTTCAGGACCCAGTTCAGTTTGCATCTGTTTCCTGGGAGAAGCTTTCCTAACGGCCCTCCTAGTTTTCCCTCCCAGACACCGAGGGTCTGTTTTAGGGATGTGTGTCTCCTCTACGCCCACGTCTCTTACCCCCACATACAGCCTACCCTGGGCTCCCCGGGATTCAGGAACCACGTCTGCTTATCTCTGCTTCCTGCACTAGTCAGGGCCTGACCGGTGGAGTTCGTTCCTGAAGAATGTTGGAGGAGCGGATGAGCCTGGGTTGCAAGTCTGCGTGAGCATGTGGCTTGTCCATGTTCACATTTGAGAAGTTGCGCTCTGAGCCAGTAGGTGTGCGTATGTGTGTGGGGGGAGGGGGGACCCTAGACAAGGTTCTTCACTGCTCTGGGACCTGATCGCTTCCTCTGTAAAATGCAGATAAAATGATTTACCTAGTGGGGGCTTTGCAGGGATCAACTGAGTCAGTATGTGTATTTGCCGTAGGGAACGTGCACTGATTCTTGGTTACTGTTCACGCTCTCTGAGGAGGGAACTGAAGCTATAGGGACTAGGGGAGAGGAGAAAGGAGACTCCTATGCAACAACAATGTGGGGCAGTGACCCCGCTTCTCCACTCAAACAAGCCCCTCCCGGCAGCCTGATCACCCGAGAGTTCTTCCATAGCCTACAGTCCTTTGTTCCCCAAGTTTCACTTCCCCAGCGGCACCCAGTCTCTCTTCATTGACCCTTAGGGCTCCTCTACTACTTCACCTCTATCAGCTCATCTTCCTCAGGAGTCATCCATCTGTTCGCCCCCTGTAGCCCCATCCCCTCCATCCCTCTTCTCATCTCTGCGTCTCCATCTCTCTTCCTTAAACTCACCCCTATCCACCATCACCCTCATCTTTCCCTTGTCAGACGTCATCCCATCTCTCCCTTCTCCTCCAGGCTGATTCCCTCACCTTGTCTACCTACTCCTTTCCCACTTTCCCGCTTGTCCTGTTTGAGCCTCCACATCCATGTCCCCTTTTCCAGGTGCTGCACTGTATCTCCCTCACCTTAACTGACACACACCAGACTCTGGGAGCCTGCCTGTCCCGTAGAGAAAGAAACCCAGCTGACTGCAGACACAAACACTGGGATGAGCTCCCTTCTGGCCCGGTCGACCCTGAGACGCCCCTGAACCATCCCCAGGCAGGAGTCCCCACTCACCATCTGAGGCTTCCTGGCTACAAAGGGCCCAGCGGGGCAGGAGCAACAGAGACAGCAGTGGCAGCAATGTTGTCAACATCCTGAAGCTGAGGCTCCTGACTCAACTTGGATTCCTGGCTCCGGCTCGGCTCTGCAGGCGCGGGACTTCTGCTAGCTGCAGCCTAGGGGATAGAGTGAAGGCTGTGTGGAAGGGCGGAGGCAGATCGCAGGGTGCTGGAAGGAGGCCAAGGCAGTGGAGGAAGAAGAGGGCGTCAGGCTCTTAAAAAGTTATTCCTACTCTGTCTCATTTCCTACTGCAGAGCCGCCAGCCTCCCTCTGCCCTCCCCTTGCCCCGCCCTGCCGAGAGCCCTCCTGCTCAGACCTGCCTTTTACCTCCTCCCAGGGCCGCCCCTGAGGATGGAGAGCGGAAAAGGCGGAGAGAAGGGGGATTGGGGGGGAGGGGGAGGGTAGACTTGGGAAGAAGTCCTGCCCTCTTTGACTCAGGGGGTAGGGCGTCCAGATCAGCAGGTTAAGGATTGGGGAAACTGGGGTCTGCAGAGGTGCAGGAACTTGCCCAAAGTTTACACATCACAATGGTGACTGATCCAGGATTAGCATGGCAATTACACAACCAGGGATGGCTGCTCTCAAAAGTTGTCATGAAATGAGTACAATGCTACTCACATCAGTATTTCTTATAATAGGGGAGAGCGTGGACCATCTATATGAATGTCAATAGAGAGTGGGGTACATAGCCATGGTTTTCACACTGTAGTCACAGGCAAGTGGCTAAGGAACTCAATTTAGCCGACCATAATCCCCTTTCCCCCTTCTTTTTAATGAAATCAAACCGAATGGAAACTTTTAGTGCCTCATCCTTCGTTGGCTAAGTATTGTCTTGAATCGTCCTGCTCTTGAAAAGTTGTGTGTGTAGGTTTTGACTTAGTGTTTCAGTATGTTTCTTTCTGGGAGACCGGGGAAAATGTGTTTCTTCCTCCAGGAAGCATGCACACAAGTTTGGAAGCTATTCCCCAAACCATGATGAATCCATGCCATGGAATAGTCAGAAGAATGCCCTTCCTGGGTGGGGATGGAAGGGTGGGAATGTTCTACAATGGATATGGTGATGATTGTACAGTTTTCCTTGATATAATTGAACTATTGAAGTGCATGCTATGTAAATTATGTGCCAATAAAACTTAAAAATAGTAAAAAGTAAACTAATACCGTAAAAAAATAAACTAATACCGTTTATTATCATATTCCTTAGAGCTGCCTGAAATTGTATGAATAATTTATGTACTTGTTGTCTGAATGCCCCTCCAGAATGTAAATTCCACGAAGAACAAAGTGATTCATTTTGTTTGTATCTGTGCCTAAAACAGTGCCCATCACTTAATAAGTATCTGCTAAACGAAAGACTACACAGGGTCACTACACCATTATTTCTTTTTTTTAGTCATTTTATTAGGGGCTCATACAACTCTTATCACAATCCATACATACATCAATTGTGTAAAGCACATTTGTACATTCATTGCCCTCATCATTCTCAAAACATTTGCTCTCCACTTAAGCCCCTGGCATCAGCTCCTCTTTTTTCCCCTCCCTGCTCCCCCCTCCCTCATGAACCCTTGATAATTGATAAATTATTATTTTGTCATATCTTGCATTGCCTCACGTCTCCCTTCACCCATGTTTCTGTTGTCCATCCCCCAGGGAGGAGGTCACATGTAGATCCTTGTAATCGGTTCCCCCTTTCCACTCTACCCTTCCTCCAACCTCCTGGTATCACCACTCCCACCACTGGTCCTGAAGGGATCATCCCCCCTGGATTCCCTGTGTTTCCATTTCCTATCTGTACCAGTGTACATCCTCTGGTCTACCCAAACTTGTAAAGTAGAACTGGGATCATGAGAGTGGGAGGGTGGGGGGGTGGGGAAGGAAGCATTTAGGAACTAGAGGAAAGTTGTATTTTTCATCTTTGCTACACTGCACCCTGACTGGCTTGTCTCCTCCCCACGACCCTTCTGTAAGGGGATGTCCAGTTGTCTACAGATGGGCTTTGGGTCTCCACTCCGCACTCCCCCTCATTCACAATGATACGATTTTTTTTCCTGATGATGCCTAATACCTGATCCCTCTGATGCCTGGTGATCGCACAGGCCGGTGTGCTTCTTCTGGTGTTGCTTCTGAGATAGATGGCCGCTTGTTTACCTTCAAGCCATTAAGACCCTAGATGCTATATCTTTTGATACCCAGGCACCATCAGCTTTCTTTGCCACATTTGCTTATGCACCCATTTGTCTTCAGCCATCTTATCAGGGAGGTGAGCATACAATGATATGATTCTTTGTTTTTTGATGCCTGATAGCTGATCCCTTCGGCACCTCGTGATCACACAGGCTGGTGTGCTTCTTCGATGTGGACTTTGTTGCTTCTGAGCTAGATGGCCGCTTGTTTACCTTCAAGCCTTTAAGACCCTAGATGCTATATCTTTTGATAGCCAGCCACCATCAGCTTTCTTCACCACATTTGCTTATGCACCCGCTTTGTCTTCAACGATTGTGTAAGGAAGGCGAACATGATGGAATGCCAGTTTTATAGAACAAAGTATTCTTGCATTGAGGGAGTACTTGAGTGGAGCCCCAATGTCAATCTGCTGCTACCTTAATACTAAACCTAGATATATATATATATATATATATATATATATATATGCACATGGATCTATTTCCCCATCATCATATATAAATATATTTATGTACATGCCTATATTTAGACCTCTATAAATTCCCTTTACCTCCTAGCTTTTTCCTCTATTTTCTTTTACTTTCCTCTTGTCCCATGCTCAGCCTTCATTTGGGTTACAGTAATTCCTCTCTGTTACATTACCCTTGTTCACGCCTTACAAGACCTCCTATACCCTCCTCACCACCGATTTGGATCACTTGTTGTTCCCTTGTCCCTGGGTTAATTACCACTACTACCTTTCCCCTCTCCCACATCCCCCTTTCTCATGTCCCCCCAGAACTGTCAATCCTGTTGTTTTCGCCTCCAGATTGTTCATCAAGCCTATCTTATTTAGATAGACCTGCAGAGATAATAACATGCACAAAAACAAGACAGAGCAAAACCAAGCAACAATATACAACAAAACAACAACAAACCAATGAAAAACACAACACTCAGGAAAGAAAATCTTATAGTTAGTTTAAGGACTGTTTGTTGGCCTTTAGGTGTGTTTTCCAGTCTACTCTGTTGGAGCACCAAGCCCTGGCCCCAAAGTCTATTTTTGGTATTCCGTGGGGACTTAATTGCTCGGTTCCCCTTACTGTTCTGTTTCATGCCCTTAGTGTTTGCCTCAGTGTGGTGGGATCAGATTGGGTGGAATACCCACACTGTGTCTCCAGTGCTGTCCCCTGTAGAGCTATGGGTCAGTGAGGGATGTCATGTCTCATAGTGGGGCCGGCCATATGGTCCTCTCTGTGGATTGGCTGCTCTGAGCAGGAATATCGTCCTCAAGGGTTGGAGGGCCAGGATGTGCTCCACTCTCTCTTCCTCCCCCTTCATTTGCTCCCGTGTGTGCTGATCAGAAATGTCCCTCTCACAGAGCTTCAGATTCAGTGCTGTCCTCTGAAATAAATTCTTCTGGGGGAAGGGGCAGGTGTCCACGTAGTTGGGATTGGGCCAGCCCCTCAGACCTCTCCACTGACTATACCACTATTTCTTCTGAGAAAGAACCATGGTTACTGAAGAAGTCCAAGCTGCACTGAAGGCATTAACCAAAAACAAGGTTCTAGGTATTGAGGGAATACCAATGGAAGGGTTTCAACAAGCTGATGAAGCACTGGAAGCACTCACTCATCTATACCAAGAAATTTGGAAAACAGCTATTTGACCAACTGATTGAAAGAGATCCATATTTGTGCCCATTCCAAAGAAAAGCAACCCAACAGAATGCTCAAACTATAGAACAATATCTTCAATAACACATACAAGTAAAATATTTCTGAAGATCATCCAACAATGGTTGCAGCAGTACATTGACAGGGAGCTGCCAGAAGTTCAAGCTGGATTCAGAAGAGGACAAAGAAAAAGGGGCATCATTGCTCATGTCAGATGGATCTTGACTGAGAGAATACCAGAAAAAATGTTTACTTGTGTTTTGTTGACTATGCCAAGGTATTTGTGTGGATCATAACAAACTATGATCCACACTACCTTGAGAAGATTGGGAATTACAGAATACCTAATTGTGCTCATGCAGAACCTGCACATGGATCAAGAGGCAGATATGGGAACAGAACAAGGGAATATGGCACGTTCTAAAATCAGGAAAGGTGTGCATCAGATTTGTATCCTCTCACCTTATTTGTTTGAGATCCCCCCCCCCCTTCTTCATTGTCATTTAGTCGATGATTCATGGCGACCCTACAAGACAGGGTAGAACTGCTCCTGTGAGTTTCTGAGACTGTGACTCTTCACGAAAGTAGAAAGCTCTGTCTCCCCCGAGGAGTGACCGGTGGTGCTGTGCCGCTATCACCATACTTACTCAACTTCTATGCCAACAAGTCATCGGAGGAGTCGGGTTATATGATGAAGAATGCAGCATCAGGCGTGAAGGAAGGCTTAACAACCTTCGAGAGGCTTGGACACAGTCTTGCTTGCTGAAACAAACTAGCAGAACTTGAAGTACTTGCTGATGCAGATAAAAGATTTCAGTCTTCAGTACAGATTACAGCTAAATGTGAAGAAGACTACAATCCTCACAACTAGACCAGAGGGTAACATCATGGTAAATGGAGAAAAGACTGAGGTTCTCGAGGCTTTCTTCTTGCTTGGTTCTGAAATAAATGCTCATAGAAGCAGCAGCCAAGAATGTGGCAACACATTGCCCCGGGTAGATCTGCTGCACAAGATCTCTTTACCAGTGAAAAGCAGGGAGATTACTTTGAGGACTAAGGTACATCTGAACCAAGCCATTGTATTTTCAATTGCCTTATAAGCATGTGAAAGTTGGACATTGAATAAGGAAGACTGAAGAAGAGTTATTGTGTCTGAATTATGGTTCTGGCAAAGATTATTGCAAGTACCATGGACTGCCCAGAGAACAAATCTGTCTTGGAAGAAGTACAGGGAGAATGCTCCTTAAAGGCAAGGATGGCAAGACTTTGTCTTACATACTTTGGACATGTTGTCAGAAGAGACCAGTCTCTAGAGAAGGATATAATGCTTGCTAGAGGACAGGGCAAAAAGAAGACCCTCAAGGACATGGTCATTGACACTGTAGCTGCGGCAATGAGCTCAGACATAACAATTGTGAGGATGGCGCCGGACTGGGTGAGGATGGCACCGGACTGTGTGAGGATGGCGCTGGACTGGGTGAGGATGGCGCCAGACTGGGTGAGGATGGCACCGGACTGTGTGAGGATGGCGCTGGACTGGGTGAGGATGGCGCCAGACTGGGTGAGGATGGCGCCAGACTGGGTGAGGATGGCGCTGGACTGTACTCATTCACTTATATACAGGGCCACTGAGTCAGAACCAACTCAGTAGTACCTAACAACAACACAAGTGAATGACTGAAGGAGATAATTCGATGTGCATCATTGTTTAAGAGTAAGTTGTGGAGCATTAAGTATAGGTTAGAACTGTTGTGTGGCATGTACAAACATAATGATTCTTTTTTTTTTCATGAAAGTTTACTCATTCAATTAAGTTTAGATTTAACAGCTTCTATCCATACTAGAGAAGAGCCCTGGTGATATAATGGGTTGGGCTGCTAACCACAAGGTCTGAAGTTTGAAACCACCAGCTGCATGCTCTGTGGGCAAAAAACTAGACTTCCTACTCCCATAAAGATCGACAGTCTCAGAAACCCACAGGGACAGTTCTACCCTGTCCTATAAGGTGGCTATGAATTGGAATTGACTCAATGATAGTGTATTTGTGTGTATGTGTGTGTGTGTGTGTGTGTTTTGGTTATACATTTGAGGTTAAGTAAAAAAGTATTGCTACAAATCTATAGAACCTTATTAAGTAAGAATATTAAAACACGAAGCCGCATTTTCTCTGCATACCATCTCTGCTCTGTCCCTGTTTGTAGGTGGTGCTTCCATCTCTTTGACAATTCCCCTGAAAAATTCTTCTCAGTGTGTGCCTTATAAAACAGTAGTTTTAGCATCCTTGAGAGACTCAAATCATGCTCATTTTACAGGTCCTTTGAGTTTGGGGATCAAAAAGAAGTCTGACGGGGCACCATGAGGGCTGTCGGGTGGATGGATAAGGTGCCCCAAGGATATTTTCATATGACAGCCCTTGCTGCCCTCAACGAATGAGCAGATATGTTGTTTTAATGGGGGGCACCTGGTGGCATCAGGGGGTGCGTCGGGACGGCAGGGAGGGCGACAGCCAAACTGGACACCAGTGCGACTTTCTTAGCTTCTGTGATAGTCCTGTGACCTCTGAGAAAATCTATCCATATTGAATCTTTAGAATCCCCAAAGAACAGTCATGGGAACCTGTGCTGACCTCCCTGCCTCGAATTTAAGTGGCCTCAGATCCCCTTGGAAGTCACTGTTTGGTTGGACCTTTTTTTAAAGGCACCTAATGAGGCTAGACACGCATATTTTTCAGAGAACGTGTCTTTACTCATCCACTGACCACAGTCACTGTTCAACATTTTTTTGTTTGTATGTAAACCGATGCACATATGAACGGGGACTTTAGTATCCATACTTTTTGACCCACCCATCTATTGTTCAGCGTCATGGGTGACATTTCCCCCGTGTGTCCACGTTCTCATGATTTCCGTCGTGGTGGTTCTACTTCCATTAATCTAGCTCCCCCTTACCTTTTCACCTTTGTTCCAGGGTAAATAGTGACGGGTTGGTCTCCTCTGGATGGCTATTGAAAGAAAGCACGGGACTCATGGATGATATTGTTTATTATTGTATGAGCCAATCTATTATTCGGCCAAAAGGTAACCTCTGGAAGTGGATTCGGTTCTGAACTTAAGGGGTACCTCAGGGTGATAGTCTTGGGGGATCCTCTAGTCTTTCTCTGTCTCGTCAGTCTAGCCCTTTTCTTTTTAAAGGAATTCGATGTTAGTTCCAACAACAGCCTGCATCTTACTAGGAGTTATTGACCCCGGAAGGATGCTCACGAAGTATGTTGTTGTTAGGAGCTGTCGAGTCTGTTGTTAGGTGCCAGTGAGTTTGTTCTGGCTCCCGGTGACTCTGCACAACAGAGAGAAACCCTGCCCTCCTGCAACATCATCACACTCATTACGGTGGAGCTCACTGTTGTGCCCACTGTGTCCGTCCAGCTGGTGGAGGGTCTTCTTCCCTTTCATTGGCCTTCCACTTTATATAATGTCCTTCTCCAGGGCCTGGTCTCTTCTGAGAACACGTCTGAAGTGTAAGGCATGCAGTCTTGATTACCTTGCTTCTCAGGAACGCTCTGGCCGTACTTCTCCCAAGACCTCCTCCCCCACAACAAAAGAGCAAATCAACTAAACTCATTCTGACTCATAGTAACCTGACAGGACAGAGTAGAATTGCCCCTCTGAGTTTCCAAGACCCAAACTCTTTTCGAAACCGAAAGCTTCATCTTTCTCTCGCCTTCCAAGACATAGCAGTGGTTTGTTTCCTGGATGGCCTGATGAAAGGTGTGTATAAATATGTGTCTATGGATGTGAATGGGTCAGTCTTGTAAAGGGCTTTAATATTCTATTCTGTGAAAAGTTTTTAATCATGCTCTCTGTATTGCTTGAAAGTTTTACATCTGGTCAGCTATTTTATGTCTAATTAATATTAAAGGCATGGTAATAAATCATGGTACATGCACACAGTAGGATGCCCTAGAAGAGGCTGTTTGTCCTGTGGAGAAATCCGGACTGGCTCTGAAACACAGTGTCTGAGGAGCAGATGGTTGTGAACTGATGTATCGACATGGAAGGGTATCCATAAGACATTGGTAGGTGAAAAAAAGAAAGTGTAGAACAACCTATATAAAATAATTCCATATTTTTAATTAAACTGCTTTTCTGGCCAAGTCAAACACATATAATTTCATTTTCATAGCGTATCTGTATAGTTGTATTTAAAAAAGGATCAGTTGCTGTCTAGACGATTCCAACTCATGGTGCCACCTTGCATGTCAGAGTATAACTCTGCTCCAGAGGGTTTTAGGGCTGATTTTTCCAAAGTGATTGCCAGGCCTTTCCTCTGAGGCATCTCTAAGTGGACTCAAACTTTACCCATTAACCATGTACATCACCAGGGACTTCATATTTGCTTGTACATATAAAAAAGGCGTGGAAAAATTTACACCAAGCGATTAACAGAAATTACATCTGGGGAAGGGGATTGGGTAAAAGGCTGAGAGGGATTTTAATGTTTTATTTTATATACATCCCCCAGGAGGTAGTGTTCTAGTCATCATGGGACTGGGGCAAACTCCGTACACATGTCAGACTCCAGTCTCTAGCCTGAACGTATGCAAGAGCGTCCACTCTCACCTCCAATTGTTACAAAGTAACTAAGACAAAACGTCAAAATCCTCTTTTGTTACTCTTTTCTCAGGTCACCAAAATGATCTAGTTGAAAGGAGAGGGGCTATGTTTTTCTAGACCACTGTTGTCAGGTGCTATCAAGTCAGCTCTGACTCATGGCAGCCCTATGTACAACAGAGCCCAACACCAGCCAGTCTCGCACCACCCATCCAGTTGTCGTTGCGTGTGCGCCTGTTGTTGCAGCCATTGGGCCACTCCATCGTTTTCACTCTGCGTTAGCAAGATGTCCTTCTCCAGGAAATGACTTCTCCTGACAACATATCCAAAGGCGGGGTCTCAGGAAAAGCAAAAACATTTAAATCACTGCCAATTATACTATCCTGCTTTTTATTTCCTTCAAAACCATGAAATAGTTTATTTTCATAATGATTTATCATTTGAAGAATTATTTCTATTTCTATATGCAGCATTAGCTCATGACTGAAGGCCTGTGTTGCAAGCACGAACATCCACCACGCACCTAAGAGAGATCTGGAACAGCCCCAGCATAGCTGAGTGCCTTTTGTACTCCTCTCCAGCCACAAGCCCTGCCAAGCAAACACTACCCGTGATTGCTGTTTGTAACCGTCTCACTCTTCCACATAGTTACACTACTTACGTATGAGGGGACGTCAAAGAATTCATGTGGAATTAAAAGATAAAATTTTTAAATGCTGATTTTATTTCTCAACATAAGCTCCATCCGGTTTAAGGCAGTTTTGTAAGTGACAATCCCAGCCATTTAGTCCATCCTTAAAGAACTGAGAGACCTGGATACTGAACCATGTCAGTGAAGTCTTTTTTACATTATCAACTGAAGAAAAGGATTCTCTTTGAATATATATATATATATATATATATATATATATATATTTGTGTATATATATGTGTGTGTGTATATAGATAGATAGATAGATAGATAGATAGATAGATAGATAGATAGATAGATAGATAGATAGATAGATTAGGGAAACGCATAGGAACCTAGAGGAGCCAAATCAGGTCTGCATGGTGGATGGAAACTCTTGCACAAGTGCCTTTGATTGATGAGCGGGAGCCTTGTCATGGTGGGGAAGGACTCTACGATGAAGCTTTCCAGGTGTTTTTTCTGCTAAACCTTTGGCTACTTTTTCATAAGCAGAAATTATCATTCTTTGGCTCTCCAGAAAGTCAGCAAGGAAAATACCATAGCACAGCTGTTGCTATGACTTTGACTGGGCCACTTCTGCTTCGACCGGACAACTTTTAAGTCTTGGTAGCCATTGCTTTGATTCTTTCTGTTTTGTCTTCAGGATTGTACTGGTAAAGCCATTTTTAACCCCTAGCGTCTAATCACTTCTCCCAAGAAATGTTTCAGGATCTTGATCTTGTTTAACAATCTCATTGAAAGCTCTGCTCTGCAGCTGTTCTAGGTTTTGACATCTATCAAGCAAAAAGTGCGCTCAACTTTAATTTTTCAGTCGGAAGGGTGTAACCTGAACCAGTTGAGAAGACTCTGAAGCTGGCTATTGCTTCTTTGTTAATCCATCAGTCCTCTTCAACTGGAGCACAGACAGATAGTTTCCATGCAAACGGATGTGGATGGTCTGCTGCAGGGGTTTCACTTCCAATGTGGTTTTCCTTCTCAAAATGAGTTACCCGTTTGTAACGTGCTTGTTTCTCTGGGACATTGTCTTCATGAACGTTTTATTAAACATCAGTGGTTTCACCATCCTCCCACCCAAGTATCACCATAAATTTGATCTATGATCTTGCTTCAATTTTAGCAGAATTCCTGTTCCTCTGATAGGGACTCTTGTCTAACTGATGTCTTATCTTTCTTAGTGTCTCAAACTAGATCCTGTTCAGATATGTTATAATAAGTTAGTTCAAGTTGATTTTGGTACAAAAAATATTGAAATCTATACATAGATTCCTCCCATAATATACATTTTCTGTGAAGTTTTGGAAGATCCCTCATATATATCCCTAAACAACATGTAATGGTTTAGGTTTTATATATTTTGAGTTTTGTACGAATAGTATGAAAGTGTATATATTCCTCTACCAAGAAACAATGATGGCTCAGTGGTAAAATTCTTGCCTTCTTTTTAAAATCCTTGCCTTCTACGTGTGCGACCAGACTCAATTCCTCATCCGTGCACCTCATGCACAGCCATCCCTTATCTGTCAAGTGAGGCTTGCATGTTGTTCTGATGCTGAATAGGAAAGGCCTGATGATCCACTTTTGAAAGTCAGCTAACAAAAATCCAATGGATCACATGGTCTCCTCTGCAACCAGTCACTGCACGGGGATAGTACAGGACCAGACAGCAGAGTTGCATGTTGTTCTGCGGTGCATGGAGTCACCATGAGTCAGGGGCCGACTCAGTGGCCTCTAACAAGACATTTCCTTGTGCGTATTTGGGACAATTTATGTAGTTCAAACTTGGGAGTGGAATCTCTGAGTCATAGGGCATAAGCATCTTCAGTTTTATTAAGTATTGCCAAACTATTTTACAGAAGGGTCGTGCCAATTCACATTCCCAATAGTGTATGAGAAGTCCCCTGCCCCGAATCATTGCCAACCCTTTGCGTTGTCAGCTGGCTGAGTGTAAAATAACATTTCATATCAGTTTTACTTTGTTGTTATCCGATTCCTAGCAAAGTTATGCCTCTTTTTGCTTGATTTCCGCCCCGTCCCCCTTTTTTTTAACTTCCGTGAAAGGTTGAAGGGTGGGTGCTTTGGCATGGAAGGAAATACACCAGGTGACTGTACCAGTTTGTTATTGAGAGGTGAGAATCTGCACATTAACTCGATGGAGCCTATGTCCCCTTGGGTTAAAATGGGACTCCTTTCGTAGAGTTAAATTAGGGAGAAGCTGTTCCCACCAAGCTGAGACCTGCCATGGCCAGAGGCGGAGGCATTAACATGGTTTCCCCAGCACCCTCCTCACACACCAGCCCCGGAAACCCAATAGCAGAGACAACTCTGACACTAACAGTAATGATAGGTAACACTTCTCATGCATTTATGGTAAACGCTACATAAATTATCTTCCTGTATCCCTATGTCAGCCCTGTAAAGGGGAGGGGGTCATTATTGCCATCGTTTTACTAAGAAGTTCAGGCTTAGAGAGGAGCGCGACTTAAATCTACAACAATGTAAATTCTCATTTGAACCCACCTCTTTCTAAAGACTTAACCTTGTGGACGTAAGCACCATGCAGTATCTCTGAGTAAACAGCGCAGAGGCCACAACTGACCTCCTCGGACTACAAAGGAGAAGGGATGCGTCTCCGCATCTGCCCAGGACTGATCACCACAGGCAGGGGTCACACACGCCTCTCAACTCCATCTCTCTTTACCTATCCTGATGCCAGCGGTTCCTCCCAGGACACTCTACTCTTCTGCTGGGCTTGATCGTTCACCGAACTCAGACAAAACTCACAATTATGGGGGTTTACTAGGGAAGCTACCAGGTCACAAGTCAGGATCAGTAAACAGTCAAAATAGTCATTAATCCACAGTGACTCCTCTCCTCAGCCAGCAGCCCAGTCTCTCTGCTTCTCAGCTTCTCAGTTACATGGTCCCTTGGCTTCTGCCTCAGTGGGTCAGGAAGCCCACCTGCTGCTCTGCCTCACAGTTTCTTGGTTTTCACACTGCTCCTCTGGTGTTTCTCGTGGTCTCCTTCCCTTGGCTCTGGCCTCCGTGTGGTGTAGCCTCTGTGGCTTCTGCCACTTGCGGCAGGGTTTTAGAATATGCTCCACTGGTGGTTCTTCTTTGATGGTGCTGGGAATTCTCTCTGCTTCTGAGATGGCTCTCTTACAGACAGAGGAAAACCAAACTGACCAATCCTCTCTATTACTGTGACACAAACCCTATTTGCCTCGTCCCACCCAAACATGCGTGGAAGTGATAGAGACATAGATAACAACAACTACAAAAACATGATGGGGACACAAAGTCCTTCTGTAGGCAACTGGACATCCATTACAGAGAGGTCGTGGGGAGGAGACGAGCCAGTCAGGGTGCAGTGTAGCAACGATGACACATACAGCTTTCCTCTCGTTCTTTAATGCTTCCTCCCCACCCCCCACTATCATGAGCCCAGTTCTATCCTACAAATCGGGCTAGACCAGAGGATGTACACTGGTACAGATAGGAACTGGAAACACAGGGAATCCAGGACAGATGGATGAACCCTTCAGGACCAGTGGTGAGAGTGGTGATACCAGGAGGGTGAGGGAAGGTGGGATAGAAAGGGGGGAACCAATCACAATGATCTACATATAACCCCCTTCCTGGGGGATGAACAACAGAAAAGTGGGTGAAGGGAGACGTTGGACAGTGTAAGACATGACAAAATAATAATAATTTATAAGTTATCAAGAGTTCATGATGGAAGAAGCAGGGAAGTGGGGGGGTGGGGGGAAATGAGCTGATACCAAGGGTTCAAGTAGAAAACAAATGTTTTGAGAATGACGATGGCAACAAATGTACAAATGTGCTTGACACAATGGATGGATGTATGGATTGCGATGAGTTGTACAAGCTCCCAATAAAATGATTTATAAGAATAATTTTTAAAAAAAAAACATGAAACTCACTGCCATCCAGTCATTTCTGACTCATGGTGACCCTACAGGACAGGGTAGAACTGCCTCTGTGAGTTTTCAAGACTGAAGTGGAAAGTCCTGAATTTCTCCCTCAGGGCACATGGTGGTTTTGAACTGCTGACCTTGTAGTTAGCAGCCCAACTTGTAACCACTGTGCCACCAGGGCTCCTTAAAGACATGACTAGAAGACCTATATTAAGACATTTCACTTCACCACAATCTCAGAATAACATTTTGCTCACATTCCATCTATACATTTTTTAGATACATACTCTTCATATGCTTGAATGTTTACTATATTACATGTATTATAAAACATGACAAAAATTCATATGATATGCTAGGTATCTTGCACCTCCATCCAAAAGTAGAGTATCCCTATGAAACCTTTTGTAAGCAGAAACGGCTTAAAGTGAAGAAGCAGCTACCATTTGTTTATTGCGGGAAATTTTTTTTGGAGAATTCCCAGGTACAAGAAAGAGCCTACAAACTCCTACCAAGGAAGCCATAAACCTAAGACGACACCAAGACAGAGTCTGCCTCGCATACTCAGCTCAGAGCTGTGACCACTTGATGCTGAGCACTGACCCTGGGACTGAGCTTGGAGATCCCGCTCTCACTGCTCAGGGTGCACACTGCCTCTTTGCCCTCTGGTTGCAAAACAAACATTCAAATCTAGTTTTGCTTTTTTGGCCTCCCCACCCTCCCGGCCCCGCAGCTGCATCTGGCCTGGGAAGAAATACAAAATCACAGTGGGCCCTGAGCCAGCAGCTGGGATTTGACTGGGGCCTAGAGGATGAGGGCCTTATTGAGCAAAAGGAAGCGAAGGAAGCAAGTGATCCCATTTCCCACTCTAGAGAGCACATGGAGGGGTAAGATAAGGGCAACAGGATGCTGAACACGGGCCAGTGCTGGTGCAGCCCTGGTGAGTGAGGAGAGGCGGCCAAGGGCCACTGGCTGGGCTGAACCAGGGACTGGCACGGGCCCAGCTGCACTTCAAAGGACCAGCCACCTTCCCTTCCCTGTTTGCTATCAAGAACAGGCAACTTAATCAACCCAGGCCAACAAAGGAGTGTACCCCTTCAAAGACCCTTTCTCTCTTAGGAGGTGGACTCAGCACTGTCAAAGGCATTGAGTGCTTGCAGTGAGCTAGGTCAGTACAGTGCATGCATTTCATTCTCACTATTGTTCTGTGAAAAGTATAGAGAGACAGTGGCCATTCCTGTTTTATAGATGAGGACAGAGCGTCACAAAGCCGTGAACTGATCTGCTTGAAGGTTCCCAGGCAAATAAAAGGCGGAGCTAGAACTGAAAACCAGATAAGATGGACCTCAGAGCATTCTACAAGGATAAATGAGATGCCCAGCACCTAATGCATGTTCAGCAGGGGAGCTATAACAAAAGAGATTATACTTGAGAGCAGCAAACAGAATTTTTTTTTTCTGTAGCAGAGGGGACACTGGGTGGACATTAAGTATGATTTACTGAAGGGGAGCAAAGAAATAGATATGAGTCTTGCTCAGAATGTTCCCTTAAAGACTCTCGTCGTGGAAACATTGACAGAATCTCCCGAAAGGCCCCATAAGTGATGCATCCAGGGCTCTGAACCTTGCTCTGGAACATGGCGTAGCTCAAGTGGACTTTACCACTTTTAAGAGATCTTTTGCAACAGACGTGCCAAAGAGTTACTCAGCCGGATTTCTGGACTGCTGCTGCTATGAGTGTTGATCGTGGACTCAAGCAAAATAAAATGATGAAGTAGAAGAGCTGAGCAGGAGATTTCAAAGAGTGTCCAGAGAAGACAAAATAAAGGGTTACAGTGAAAATGTACAAAGCCATGGAGTTAGAAAACCAAAATGGAAGAACATGCCCAGCATTTCTCAAGGTGAAAGGACTAATGGGAAATTCAAGCCTTGAGTTGCAATATAGAATTCCATGGGCAAAATACTGAATGTTGCAGGAAGAATCAAAATAAGATGGAAGGGAATCATAGAGTTGCTGTGCCAAAGCAGATTTGGTCAACACCCAACCATCAGGAATTGATGGAACACCAACGGAAATGTTTCAATAAATGAATAGAACCCTGGAGGCGTTTTCTAATCAATGCCAATCAATTTAGAAGACAGCCAGTTACCTGAAAAGTTGACTGAAAGTGATCTATATTTGAGTCCATTTCAAAGAAAGGTGATCCAACAAAATGAATAAGTTGAGTAATATCATTCATATTTCATGCAAATAAAGTTTGGCTAAAGATGATTTTAAAAACATGTATCAGTACTGTGCCAAACTCAAGCCAGATTCAGAAGAATTCATGGAATGAATATCATTACTTATATCAGATGGCTTTTGGTTAAAATTAGAGACTATAAAGAAGGCATGGCTAAAACCTGTGTTCTATTGACTCTGAAAAGGCATTCGACTATGTGGCTCATAACAAACTGAATAACAGCAAAGAATGGGATTTCTAGAACGCTTCATTGTGCTCATGCGGAACCTGTACATAGAACACGAAGCAGTTGTTTGAACAGAACAAATGCGTGATTTAAAATCAAGAAAAGTGCACATTATGATTGTATCCTTTCACCACATTTATTCAGTATATATGCAGAGCAAAGGTGAGAAGCTGGGCTTTATGAGGACGAATATAATATTAGGATTATAGGAAGACTCACTAACAGTCTGTGATATGGAGGTGGCATGACCTTGCTTGCTGAAAGCAAAGAGGAGTAGAAGTATTTATTGATGAAGGTCAAAGACTAAAGCCCTGAGTATGGATTGCATTTCAACATAAAGAAAACAAAAATTCTTACAACTGGCCAATAAGCGGCATCATGAGGAACATATAAAAGATTGATATTGTCAAGGATTTAATTTTACTTGGATCTACAATCAATGTCAGTAGCTGTCAGGAAATCAAACAGAGTATTTCATTGGGAATATTTGTGGCAAATGATCTCTTTAAAGATGTCACTTTGAGGGGAGAGTGGGAGGAGAAAGGGGGAATTGATCACAAGGATCAATCTATAACCCCCTCCCAGAGGGACAAATAACAGGACAGTGGGTGATGGGCGGTGGAGGACGATGTAAGATATGAAAATAACTTATGGGGAGTTGATATCAGGGGCTCAAGTGGGAAGAGAGTGCTTTGAAAAGGATGATGGCGGCATATGTGCAAATGCGCTTGACACACTGGATGAATGTATGGATTGTGATAAGAGATGTAAGAGCCCCAATAAAGTAAGGGAAAAAAGAATATAAAAAAATCTTTATTCTATGGGGGGTAGGGAAGGGGGAAAAGGGGAACTGATACCAAGGGCTCAATAGAAAGTAACTGTTTAGAAAATAATGATGGCAACATATGTACAAATATGTTTGATACAATTGATGTATGAATTGTTATAAGACCTGTAAGATCACCCAATAAAATGATCTTTTAATTTTAAAAAAGTCTCTCTGAAACTAAAAAAAAAGAAAACTAAGATATGACAAACTTAAGCCATGAAATTTTCTATTGTCTCACTTGTATCTAAAAGCTGAACAATTCATAAGAAAGACTGGCAAAGAATTGATGCCTTGTTATTGTATAATTGGCAGAGCATATAAAAATATCATGGACTACCACAAGAATGAACACATTTTTCTTGGAAAAAGTACAACCAGGATGTTCCTTAGAAGCAAGGGTGGTGAGAGTCCATCTCCTGTCCTGTGGGCATGTCTTCAGGAGGGATCAGTTCCTGCAGAAAGGCTTTATACTTGGTCAAGCAAAGGCTCACAGGAAAAGAGGAAAGCGCCCATCAAGAAAGAGTGATACAGTGGGTGAACCAATGGGCTCAAACATAGAAATGAATGAGTGAGTGAGAGGCTGCTGCAGGGCCGGTTGCACATGGGGTTGCTAGGGGTGGACCAGGCTGAGCAACAGTTAACAAGTGGTGGGAGTTGGTTTTCTGGACTTGGCTCCTGCCTATCTCTCCAGTTTTATCTGTCCATGTTTTCCATTCTAAGTCACTGTTTCTCTTGATTTCCTGAACACAAAGTACATAAATGTTATTTTTATGATATCTTTAGATACAGTCATTCCTAATTTTAAGGTGGTCAAATTTGTTAGTCTTTTCATTTAATAGCATTTGTGTGTGTGTGTCTGTGTCTGTGCCTTGTTTAAGAAAGTTCTTCCGACCCTAAGTTTATGAAGATATTTTCTTCTTTATCTAAACTTGATAGTTTGGGGTTTTTTTGTTTGCTTTTCACCTTTAAGTGAATGCTGTGAGGTGAAAATTAAGATTAGGCTTTCCCCCATAAGGATAGTTGTTGTCTGCACACTACTTATCATTTTTTCTTTTAAAAATCATTTTATTGGGGGCTCATACAACTCATCACAATCCATACAGGTAGGGGGTTACATGTAGATCCTTGTGATCGGTTCCTTTTTTCTACCCCACCTTCCCCTTCCCCTCCTGGTATCACTACTCATTATTGGTCCTGAGGGGTTTGCCTTTCCTGGATTTCCTGTCTTTCCAGTTCTTATCTGTACCAGTGTACATACATCCTCTGGTCTATCCGGATTTGTAAGGCAGAACTGGGGTCATGATTGTGGTGGTGGGGTGGGGGAGGAAGCATTAAAGAACTAGAGGTAAGTTGTGTGTTTCATTGTTGCTATACTGCATCCTGACTGGCTCGTTTCCCCAAGACCCTTCCGTAAGGAGATGTCCAGTTGCCTATAGATGGGCTTTGGGTCCCCACTCCACACTCCTCCTCATTCACAATTATATGATTTTTTTGTTCTTTGAGGCCTGATAGCTGATCCCATCAACACCTTGTGATCACACAGGCTGGCGTGCTTCTTCTATGTGGGCTTTGTTGCTTCTCAGCTAGATGGCCACTTGTTTGTCTTCAAGCCTTTAAGACCCCAGAAGTTATATCTTTTGATAGCCGGGCACCATCAGCTTTCTTCACCACATTTACTTATGCACCCACTTTGTCTTCAGTGATAGCCACACTAGTTATTGAAAGATATGCTTTCCTTAACTAACCTGCAGTCACCTCTCTGACTCGGAGGCAATATGTTTGTTCTGTTTTAATGGCTTCTTTGTCTTGATACACCAGGGCACGTGATCTCACACACTAAAGTTCTGCAATAAGTCTTCATGCTTTCTAGGTCAACCCTTCCCACTTCATATTTCTTCGCCAGTGTCTTAGTGAGTTTTGCTTATTAAACTTTCATATGTAAATTTTAGAGTCGTTGTATCAGATTGTTGGACTTTGGGATGGTATTGCATTTGATGTGTAAATCACTTTGGGGAGAATTGACATCTTCATGATATGGAGTCATTTGATTCTATGATATAGCACGTTGCTTTGTTTCTTGGATTTTTTTTTTTATGTCTCTCAGTTCTTGCCTGAGACTTCCCTTAGCTCAGTCTCTAACTTAGTATCAGGTTGTTCTGAAAAGATGATACTAAACCTGGGTCCAGAGGGACAAGGGGAGAGGGAGAAAATGGAGGAAAGGTTATTTTAGGTAGAGAAGGTAAAAAGAATATAGCATGAGAAGAGAAAAAAATATAACAGGTTTAAGAAATTAGTCATTGTTAAATATGACAAAAACCAAATGGGTGAGAGGGAGGAGAAGTGAAGGGGTAAGCAAGGACCAGATGAAGAGCTATTCATGCGTCATAAGGAATTCAGACTTCCTGGAAGTTATTCTTACCTGCTTCCTTGGCCTAGCAAAGTCCTATAATACTCAGATGTCACCTACTCCAGGAAGCCTTCCCTGATGTCATACTCACAGTCTGGGAGTGATCTTCTCCTTCCTTCATTTTCTGTACGGTTCTCCATATGTTGCTCCATTCTCTAGTCAAGGGACCTTTGTTGAGGACATACTATGTGCTCCTCAGGAGAAAGCTGCGGCGTACAGCCTCAGAAACCCCCTGGGGCAGTTCTACTATGATTGGAATCCTCTTTGTGACTTTGGGTTTGGAGTTGGCCCCCATTTGCCTTGTACTCTACTGTATTCTCCTCGTCTGTCCTTGCCCCACCCTGGCCCTTGCTTCTCTGCTTGGTAATTGTCTGTTTTTGTATCTGTCTCCACCACCAAAAGCTGTCAGGGGATCGAGACTGTGCTCTAGCACTTCTGAACTTGCAGCCTGGCACAGTGCTGAGTAAACAGAAAATGCTCAAGAGATGTTTATTGATGAATCGATACTTGAGTAGAATTTCCAGGGAATAGTGTGATTAGAAAATTGCTTGGCATAAAACTGATCTTGAGGAAATTGTGCCTTGACTTTCTCATATGCAAAATAGTGATCGAACAGGAACTATCTCAAAGGGCTGTCAGGGGTCTGCAAATTGCTTAACCCGTGTCTGATACTGAATGTCAAGGATAATTCTCAGCATGTTAAAAACCCAATCCTCATATAAACAGACAGGGAGCATGGGTCAAAGGTCTTAACTCGTTAAATAAGGAGACCAGCCAAATGACAAAATCAGTGCAAAACAGAATTAAAAGTTGGTACTTTATAGTCAATGGAAAAGAAAAGGGAATGTTGAGATATGTTTATATATCTTGTTAGTTTATCTACCAAATGGGTTAACACCCTTCAGGGTAGTAAGATCATAACCTTTGGGGTTATCTTCTAGTACAGAAAGGGAAATTGTCATGCCTTATCATTTTACCAAATTCTAGACTGTCTTGGCCATATGAGTTATGTAAATAAAGTTACACTTCCCTTAAGATACAAATGACTTGTAAGCAGACTTTAGCCAGGATTTATTGGGACATCAAGAGGTTACACAACATCTTTTTATCTTAGTATCAAGTTTTGAATAATTTTTCTTAACTCTAGGAAACAGAGTTCAATAAATACCGTTATTGGCCGGCTCTCCATAAATGTTTGTTGAAACGATTGTCATTTTAGTAGACTTTTTTCTTCCTACACTTTTTTCCTCCCTCCTAACCCAATGCAACTTGCTAAAAGTAGAATTTGGGGGCTATGGGAGAAGCAAGGCTGGAGACAGGAACCCTGCCATCTCTTTTCCTTAGTCTGGGGTTGGGTAAGGCAAAGCTAGGTTCTGGATCAGCAAATAGAAAAAGAGAGCATTTCTTTTGGGCATCTGCAAATCAGGCTTCCTTCTCTCCCTTTCCAATAAGGAGATATTTTCTTTAAAAGAACTCACTAGTCCAAAAAGACAATGAAGGAAAATATCCTGGGGTGGGAGAGGGGAAACAACATCAGAATTTGTTGGCCCATCGCCATTTTTTAATATAGGATTTTATTATTTTATTTTGAATCACACATGGGTTTGGGCGCCATTTTCAGGCCTTGAGCTCTCAGACCAGACAAGAATCTGGTGCAGGTCACGGGACTGACCAGGCTGTGTGACCACCAGGGATCATTTCCTAACTTCGTATTTTGTCTCAGTAACCACAGTGGCTATGGTTTCTCCAGGCAGAGTTGCTCATCAGTCGGAGTTCACTCGAAACATGAATATTATAAAATATGATCTGGGGTTCTGGCATTGATCTGAATGTTTGGCCATACTTGGGACTGAGGAGCTTCAAGTATTTCTACAAGCAACAGATGGAAAATTTCCCAAGATTAGATTATTTATTTCTTGGCAGTCTAAAAATATGTAGTATGTAGTAATCTCTGCTCTGGGAGTTTAGAGAATACACTTGAACCTCATGACTTCTAGATGCAAAAGAGATTCCCAGAAACCTCCTTGTTAAAGTACTAGTCAAAGGGAACCTAATGTGTCTTGGTTTCTAACCAAGGGTAAGAGTTGAACCTCTTACTCTTGAGGGCTTTCCCAATATACAGACATGTTGACACTAGAATCACAGGAGCTAAAGATATAGGACCCTGCAGGATTCAGTAGGATCAGGTCCCTATTTTCTGTTCCCTTATTCTTTATTTACGCACTCGTACTGTATCCAACTTCACTAATGCAGTGGCATGCAGATTCCTTGGGTGCAAGCCTTGGCTCCACTCCTCATTAAGTATGACAGAGGTTCCCAGCCTGTGGGTTGCAAACCCTTTGGGGGTTGAAGGACCCTTCCACAGGGGTCCCCTAAGATCATCAGAAAACACGTAATTCCAATGGTCTTAGGAACAGAGGACCCCACTCCTCCCTCTCCAGGCAGGTCCACCCACATGCAGATAAACTCACATACGAACACCCGGCGTGAAGACTGTTACCCATGCTACACCATGCTTCAAGACAAAATTTCATGTATTTGTAATTAGAAATACATATTTCTCGATAGAGAATTACATATTGTTTTTGTGATTAATTGCTATGCATTAATTATATTCAATTTGTAACAATGAAAATACATCCTGCATATCAGATATATACATTACGATTCATAACAGTAGCAAAATTACAGTGATGAAGTAGCAACAAAAATAATTTTATGGTTGGGGGGTGTCATCACAACATGAGGAACTGTATTAAAGAGTCCTGGCATTAAGAAGGTTGGGAAGCACTGAAGTATGAGATACTAAGTTCATAATTCTCTTGTCTTAATTTGAGTTACTGTACCAGAAATACCACAGGAAGTGGCTTTCAAGAACATAAATGTATTTCATCACCTTTCTGGAGGCTAAAGGTTCAAATCAGGTGATGAAACCGGTGATCACTTCCCAACTTCATATTTTTATTCCTTCTGTGAACCTTGCTCCACGTTTCTGGTGTCAGCCAGCAATCCTTGGCTTTTCTTTGGGTTCCTGGTATCTGTCTTCTCTGTGTCTATTCTGCTATGTCCCTCTGTGTCTACTGTGCAACACTGATGACTCAGAAGTAATTGGGTTTAGGATCCAGCCTACGCTGGTGTGATTTCTCTTTCCAAACAGTTTCCTATTCACATGTACAGAGGTTAGGATTGAAACAAAGTTTGGGGGAACATAATTGAATCCATAACAGCATGTTTTGCAATCTGGCCTTTCATAGTTTAATGATCAGTCAAGTGATGGGAAAGCAATCCTGCCTCAGAGATTGTGGAAAGGATTTATGCGTTGGTCCGTGTAAAATGCTAAGAAGAGCTCCTGAAACAGAAGAGGTGCGACCTATATAAGAGCTTGCTATTATTAATACATGTTGATGATATTCTATTTGCATTATTATTATTATTATTCAGCTGGAACATAATCATAGTCCAATATGAATATTTACTACAGTTTTATGCCGTTTCATGGTTGCTTTCTGGGGGAGGGAGTGTTTACCAGTTGATGTGTATTGAATCTCATAAAGCTCTCAGGCTTGTTCAAGGATGAGTAGGAGGCAGAAACAGAAATAATATTTATTAAGCACTTAACATATGCCAGACACTGAGCTAAGAATTCCAACTTCATTATTCCACTTAATTCTCACTGTAATCCTATAACACATAGTTAATTTCATATCAGGAAATTGAAGCTCAGAGAGGTTAGGCAATTTACCTTAAATCTCTTCACAATTAATGTTCAAATTTCACATTTCATTGATGGTCTACAACTTTCTAGCATCCAATATCATAATTACAGAATGAGAGATAAAGACCAAGAAAGAGGAGCACTACTGCTTTCTAAATTTACATTTACATACTCAATAAATACTATGAGCCCCTGGTGCTTAATAAGGCAGCTGGAAAGAAATGAGATAGTATATTTAAAGTACACCGTAAGTCTTAACATATAATAAGCACTCAATAAATGGTAAGTGTTATTATTAAACTAACACACCACCACGTGTCTGTCACGTTGTCATACTGTGGTGGCTTGGGCTTCGCTGGGATACTGGGAGCTGTGCCGCCAGTATTTAAAATACCAGCGAGGTCATTCAGGGGGTGGCTAGGTTCCACTGGAGAGTCCAGATGAAGGCAGACTAGGAAGAAAAACCTGGCCTCTATGTGTGAAAAAAATGACCACTAAAACTTGATGAATAAGCCACAGACCATTGTCTGACATGGTGCCATGAGAGCAGCTCTTCAGGTTTGAAGGCACTAAATATGCTGGGGAAGAGCTGCCTCTTCAACGTGGGGTTGACTTTAGTGATGTGGGTGGAGCAAAGCTTTCGGGACCTTCATCTGCTCATGTGGCATAACGCAAACCAAGAAGAAACAGCTGCAAACATCTATTGATAATCATAATGTGCAGTGTATGAAGTATGAAACTAGGAAAATTAGAAGTCGTCAAAAATAAAATAGAATGCAAAAATATTGATATTCTAGACATTCAAAAATAAAAAACACATCACCATTGAGCTTATTCTGACTCATAGTGACTCTACAGGGTGAAATAGAACTGCCCTTCTGGATTTCTGAGTCTGTAAATCTATGAAAGTCTCATCTTGCTCCTGTGGAGCAGCAAGTGGGTTCAAACTCCTGACATCGGGGCTGGCAGGCCAATGTGTAACTCACTGTGCTACCTTATCCTAGGCGCTAGTGAACTGAAATGTGTTGGCACTGCCCATTTTGAATCTGATCTACTGTGCCAGGGACAACAAACTGACAAGGAATGGTATCATGTTCAATGTCAAAAAGAACATTTCGAGATCTATCATGAAGATAGGATATATATATCTGTCGGAATAGGTTAATATACACTTATAAGGAAGACCAGTTTATATAATTATTATTCAAATTTACACACCAAAGATGAGAGAATTGAAGGTGTTTACCAAGTCCAGCCTTCTGAAATTGATCTAACATGCAATCAAGATGCAGTGCTAATTAATGGTGACTGGAATGGGAAAATTGGAAATAAACAAACAAAAAAGAATTGGTACTTGGAAAATATGGCCTAGGTGAATTAAATGAACCAGAGATGGCATAGTAGGATTTTGAAAATACCTTCATTTAGCAACATAAAAGGCAACTATCCATGTGGGCCTTGTTGAAAGGAATCAAATCTACCTCTGGGGAAAAAGATGATGGAGAAGCTCAATCAATAGGAACCAAGGGCCATGTATTCAGAACAGACCATCAGTTGCTCATATGCAAGTTCAAGTTTGAAGATGAATAAAATTAAAACAAATCTATGAGAGCCAAAGCCAGACCTTGAGTATAGAGCACCTCAAGAATAGATTTGGCCTCTTCAACAAGGCAGCCTCAGCGGCAAACGCAGAGATGCAGATCTTTGTGAAGACCCTGACGGGCAAGACTATCACACTCGAGGTTGAGTCCAGCGACAGCACTGAGAACGTCAAAGATAAAATCCAAGACAAGGAGGGCATTCCGCCGGACCAGCCGTGTCTGATTTTTGCTGGTCAACAGCTGGAGGATGGCTGCACTCTCTAAGACTACACCATCCAGGAAGAGTCTACCTACACTTGGTGCTGCGTCTGCGTGGTGGCATCATTGAGCCATCCCTGAGCCAGCTGGCCCAGAAGTACAACCACGACAAGAGGATCTGCCGCAAGTGTTATGCTCGACTTCACCCACTTTGGTGGTTAACTGCCACAAGAACAAGTGAGGCCACACCAATAAATTTGCATCCTAAGAAGGTGAAATAAAGGGCCCCGTCTACTGGCTCTCCTGCCTCCTGCTGGTGGGGTTCTCCTGAACCCAATGGCCCTGGGCCCTCAATAAAGTCTCACTTTCATTGACCTGAAAAAAGAATAGCTTTGACACATTGAACACTAATAACTGAAGACTAGATGAGTTATGAGGCGACAAGGACATCCATCATACATGAAAAAGTAAAAAATCATTTAAGAGGAAGGAAAAAATGAAAATACTAAAATGAATGTCAGAAGAGACTCTGAAACTTGCTCTTGAAAATGAATAGCTAAAGTGACTGAAAGACATCTTGATGTAAAAGAGCTGAATAGAAGATTTCAAACAACTCAAGAAAACAAAATAAAGTAGTATAATGGAATGTGCAAAGACATGGGGTTAGAAAGCCAAAAGGACAGACCTTTTCTATCACTTATCAAGCAGCAAAAACTGAAGAAGAAAAAGAAAAGCACTGAGTAGACATATTGAAGGATTCTATGGGCAAAATATTCAAAGAAGATGGAAGGAATACACAGAGTCACTGTATTCAGTGGTACTGAAAGAAACCCAGCCTTCATTGAAGGCATTGGCAAAAACAAGGCTACAGGAATTGACAGAATACCTATAAAAGGTTCAACCAATGGGGGTGGACAACAGAAAAGTGGGTGAAGGGAGACATCGGTCAGTTTAAGACATAAAAAATAATAATTTATAAATTGTCAAGGGTTCTTGATGGAGGGAGGGGGGAAATGAAGAGCTGATATCAAGGGTTCAAGTAGAAAGAAAATGTTTTGAAAATAATGATGGCAACATATGTACAAATGTGCTTGACACAATGGATGGGTATACTGATTGTTATAAGAGCTGTACAAGCCCCCAATAAAATGAGTAAAAATAAACAAAAATAAAAGTCAACAAATGGATGCAACATTAGAAGTATTTACTAGTCTATGTCAAGAAATTTGAAAGACAGCTACCCGGACAACTGTCTGGAAGAGGTCTACATTTATGCCCATTCCAAAGAAAGGTGGTTCAGAACAATGTGAAAATTGTTGAATAAGATCACTCATATAACATGTAAGTAAAATTTTGCTGAGGATAATTTTAAAAACAGTTGCGGCATCCACAGGGGAGTGTCAGAAAGTCAAACTCGAGCTCAGAAGAGGACATGAACAAAGGATGCAATTGCTGCTGACATCATATGGAATTTGGTTGAAAGCAGAGAATAGCAGAAATATGTTTGTCTGCGTTTAATTGACTCTAAAGGCATTTGAGTATGTGGATCATAGCGAATTTGGGGAAACGATGCGAAGAATGGAATTCTAGAACACCTAATTGTGCTAATGTAGAACTTGTACAGAGAAATCAAGAGGTAGTTGTTTGGATCGATCAAAGGGGTATTTTGTGGTTTAAAATCAGGAAACGTGTGCGTCCTTTCATCATAATGACTCAGTTTGTATGCTGAGCGAGTACTCTGAGAAACTGGACGAAGAACACAGTTGGAGGAAGACTGATACCCAGATGACACAACTTTGCTTGCTGAAAGTGATGAGGATCTGCAAGTACTCATTGATGAAGATCAAAGACTCTAGAGCCTCCAGTATGGCTTACACCTCCATGTCAAGAAAACAAAAGTCTTCAAAACTGGACAAATAAGCAATTTCTCTGATGAACAGAGAAATTATTGACGTGGTCAAGGATTTCGTTTTACTTGGATCCACAACCACAGTCAGAATGCTCCTTGGAAGGGAAGATCGTGACACTGCCTCTCACATACGTTGGCCACATTATCCAGAGGGACCAGTCTCTGGAGACCTGGAGAAGGATTTCATACTTGGTGTGATACACTTAGGACAGTGAATAAAGGAAGACACAGTAGCTGAAACAACCGCCTCAAACCCAACCATTTGATGGCACAGGGCTGGCAGTGTTTCGTTCCCTTTTACATAGGGTCGTTCTAAATCTGTACAGAGACTCCTGAGCAGCTAACAACAGCCACTGTCCTTAAGACACGTTGATCTGGGCTTTGGAAACTGTATTTCCCGGGATCCTCTTTGCCCGGTTCATCTAACCGTTGCATTCTGGGGCTTGTAGTCCGGAAGTGCGTGGCTAGTTGCTCGGCGCGCCGGCGCAGTAGTGCGGATCCCCGGAAGACCCAGCAGAGGCTCCCAGCATGAGCGGGTGGCCGGGGCAGCTGCTGGGGCGGCGGCGCTGACAAGACACGAGCTCTATGCCTTTCCGGCTGCTCATCGCGGTCGGTCTACTGTGCGTGCTGCTGCCCTTGCACCGTGGTGCGCCGGGCCCTGATGGCACCGCGCCGGACCCTGCCCACTACAGGTGAAAGGGACTAGGTTCTCCGCCCCTCTTGAGTTGGTGGGAGGAATGGGAAGCGCAGACCCAGTTCCTTCCTTTCCCCCTCTAAACCAGGACCCCCCCTCTGTGACCTGCTCGGATTCAGTCGCTGGGGTCCCTGCAGAAAGCTCGATTTCTTGTACCTTTCCTCCACCTGGTTTCACGTTCTGGCTCCCGGCCTTATTTCTTGTCCCTCGCACCAGGGAGCGAGTCAAAGCCATGTTCTACCACGCCTATGACAGCTACCTGGAGAACGCCTTCCCATACGATGAGCTGCGACCTCTGACCTGCGACGGGCACGACACCTGGGGCAGGTAGTGCGAGTGGAGGGGCCAGGGAACCGACGGGTGTGACCCTTCAGACCCTAGCAGGCGGGATGGGATGGGACGGGACGGGACGGTTGGAGCTGGTGGCTTTCAGGCTCTTGATGGTTCCTGGGAATCTCTCGCCTGGGGCGCAGCTTGACTCAGGACCCACGGAGCCTTCTGCACAGTTGCCCCGCGAAGTAAGAAAAGCCCTCTGTCATGCTAGCAAGCTGGACCCCGAAGGAGGAGCAGGCACCGGCTGTAGGGACTTGGGCAGATCTCTGGTGTCCTAGGTTATGGAAAGAAGTCCAAAAGCCAACCCCTTATCTTGTAAGCAGGCAAACTGAGGCCAGGACAGAATGGGACTGTCCCAAACATGAAAACCTCAGCGGCTTTGCCGGTGCTGTTCTCTGAAACACGGCTCCCTTCACCCTGTCATCGTGTATTGCTTATCATTCCGACATCATCCCCAAAGGTCAGCCCCCAAGCATCAGCTCCTCAGCCCTCTACACGTTACTCTCATAGGGCCCCCCGTTTTATTTCCTCTGCAGCGCTTATCACTCCTTTCTCCCTAACTCTTTGATGGTTTGTCTTTCTCACTTCCAGTAGAATAAAAGCTCATGAGAGCCGGAATTCCCTGTCTTGTTCCTCACCAATTAAAGAATCATTCCATTAGCGGAAGCTGACATTGAACGCTGTCATCACACTTGATTCTTTTACCATCCCAAAGAATTACATGTCATTATTCTTGTTCTACAAATTACTGTGCAGAGGGTTAGAGAAGTTATGCTTGAGAAAATGTGTGCTTATTTTTTGTTTTTCAGCACAAAAGCAGTAATACAAACAAATGACCCATACAAACTGTACAAAATCATACACAATAAAATAACCATATCTCATACTCCAGCACTTCAAGACCTAACAGCTCCTCTGCTTAAGCCGTCATATTGGAGTGTATTTGTAATTCACTGGATGGCGGTGAATTTTATATGTGTCTTTTGAAAGTTGACTTTTAAAAGATATTATTGCATGTCATAAAATACATTCCTTTAAACTGTATAGTGACCCTGCTCAGTCAAGTAGAACATTTTTATCACCTTAAAAAGTTTTCTTATGCCTCTTTACACTTAAATCTCTCACTACCACCACTGGCCCTGCTAGTCTGCTTTCTAGTTGTCTCTGAAAATGCTGTTGGAAACAGTCTATCATACTGTACCTTGTTTTTGTTTTTTCCCCTTTAACCATGTAACATAATTACAGTTCTCTGCATACCACACGGTCTTCTCATGTATTAGTTTCCTGTGCTTATGAACATTATACACATGGGTTTAAGTTGGCTCTGTTTCCATCAGCACATAGAACTCTTGGTAGCAATCTTTTTTGGCAACTTTGTCATTTTGTACTTTTTATGTACCATAGTTAATCACATTCCAACAGGTAGACACTTGGAATATGTCGTGTTTCTCTTTTTCCCGCCCCCCAAACAATACTGCTGAGTACCCTCAAACATACAACTCTGCATTGTGAGACAAATTCCTAGGTGTGGAATTGCGGGAAAGCCCGCTCTTGGGCATAATCATATGCTGCCTCCCTATGGCAAAGAAGAATGCCAGAGACTCTAGGTGATGTGTTTAATTATAACTGAGATATATCAGCCCACCTTCCCAGGTGCAGTAAGTGGGTCAGAGGGTCTTAGAGGTTTTCAATTGTGGCTTTTCTGTTGTGCTAGGAAATGGGATGAGCAGAAGCATTGCTGGGTCTGGGAGATTTGTTTGGGACTGCATTAATAGCTCTGTTTGGTTTTCTTAATAAAGCAGCTATGGTTTCTCTCCCTTGACAGCTTTTCTCTGACTCTGATCGATGCTCTGGACACCTTACTGGTAAGTGTCATTTATTCTGTTTCCTCTCCACCATTATATAACCAATATCTTCCTTTTGTCAGCTTGACTGTGGGTGAAAAAGAAATGCTTCTCTCGGGCTTTTTATTTTCATCTCATGATTCTGAACCATCTGGGGGAAGATGATGAATTCCAACTTGCTCAGGTTCATTTATTTAGCCAGTATTTATAGAGGACCTGTCATGTATGTGGGATTGTGATGACAGTGGTGTTCGTTGCTGGCAAGTGGACCCCTGATTCACGATGTCCCCATGTGTACAGAGTAGAACTGCTCTCTAGGAAGTTTCATCCGTGTCACTTTTTAGAAGCAGGTCACCAGACCTGTCTTCCTAGATGCCGCTGGGTGAGTTCAAACTCCCCATTATGTACATAGAACTGTGAGATGCCCGTATAACTCTCTGGGGGTTAGAGACATTGATACTTCCTTTGTTCTCAAGGATTTATATTCTAGAAGACTTGTTCAGTAATGATAAAGTAGCTTTTGGTTAACATATTCTATATAAGACTTGTGCTGAGTACTTGTTTAACCCTACCATATATACTCGTGTATAAGCCAAGTTTCCCAGCACCTTTTTAATGTAGTTTTTGTGGTAAAATTAGGTGCCTTGGCTGATATTCGGGTTGGCATATACTCAAGTGCATACGGTACCTTACTCCTCTTTACAGCCTGGAGATGAAGGTGCTTAGGAAGGGGAAGGGACTTGTCAGGGTCGCACAGCAGTTAAGTGGCAGCGCTAGCACTGAGCAGTCTGTACGACTCCAAACCTTAACCACCATCTCAAAAGGGTCAGCATAGAAGATTGTTTCTCCGTTTTTTACCTTCTCGTTTTTTCTTTAGATTTTTATTTTGTTGTGGTTGAGAATATAAACAGCAAAACGTATACCAATTCAAGAGTTTCTACCTGTCCAAACTACGTTGGTTACATTCTTCAAGTTATGTCATCTTTCTCACGCTCCCTTTCCGAGTGGTTCCGTCCTTGTCAACATAAATTCACTGCTGCATAAAAATCTTATCTAATCTTTCCAGTTGGTATTCTCAGTTTGATCCCAGATAGACAGTTCTTAAAAGAGTTTAGTACTCCAGGCCGACAGGTGTTAAAGTTAAACTGAACTATGGTTCTAAGAAGACTTCAGGAGCTGTTTTTGGTTTTAAAACTTAAGATGACTTCTGGGCAGTAGTTTCAGGGACTTATAAAACCTTCATGGCTTTTATTATTCGGGAAGTCTAGAGTCCATGAGAATTTGAAATTCGGTTCTGTACTTCCCCTTCTTGATCAGTATTCTCTTGTAGAATTTTTGTTCAAAATGTTTAATAAAGGTAATAGTAACTGGGCCCCATCCATTTCGTCTGGACTCAGGGCAAAGGAGGGAGTTGTTCTTGGAGAAAATGAGCCACATATTTCTGTATCCTCCTCTTCCTGACTCTTTCTTCCACTGTTGTTCTAGGTCAATAGACACTCGTACTCTTTCGTATATTGATATACTTACATTATTGTAACCACTATATAGATGTAATTTGGCTCGCTTTCTTCTCCTTCTCCTCTTCCTCCTCCTCCTCCTTCTTCATCTACATGTCCATTCATCACATCTTTATTGAAGGCCAGCTGTGGACCAGACAATGTGCTGAGCTCTTCGGTTATAATGGTTGTAAGGAGACACGGTGCTGCCCTCCTAGAGTGTATGATTGTCACGAGGGAAGCAATCAGCCCATAACCCTCAAGAGTGTATAATTGCAGTCGGAAAGGACTGTGGTTCTGGGAGTGGTTCTAGCAGAGGGATCTGACATGGACTGATGAGGTCAGGGAGGGCTTCCCTGCGGTAATAAAAGGTTACTTGAGCTGGAAGCAGAAGGGTTGACTAGAGGAGGAGGGAGGGAAGAATGTTCCAGGCAGAGGGAACAAGCCCTGGAGCTGGAGAGAGCATGGCAAGGAAGGGAAGGAAGGGCCGCGTGCGTGGCTGTGCATGTGTGTGTGTGGGGGGGGGAAGGGCGGGGAGGTAAAGAGAGGCTGTGGGGTCGATGGGGACCAGATGCTACAAGCCCTTGTTCATTCAGGACTGTGATCTTTCATTTGAGACCATGGAAAGTCTCTGAAATTTCCTAAGTCGTGGTCAGGAAATGAGATTTTTGTTTTGAAGAAATAAAGTGTGGAGAAAGACTCATGCAATCACTTATAAATATTTTTTGAGTGATTGCTTCATGGGCAGTGCTTGGCACTCTGGGGAGATGTAGACACGTGTTAGTTGCCCTGCTCATGCGAGCGTTCTCTTAATACAGGGGCAAGTCAGTTCCTCCAAGTTGTATGGATTAAATTCAAAAGAAGTGGTGACTTTCAGCTGGAGAACCAAAGGCTTTCTAGACAGGATTACATTTGGAAATGGGGAGATGCAGGACAGAGGGGTTACTGACAGAGGGAACAGCGTGTCTGAAGGCAGGAAATGGAGGGGAAATGGGGATAGTTTTACTGAAATAGGTGAAGATTAGATAGATGAAAATAAAACACTGAGAGACATAACCAGAAAAGTAGGTTGGGCCAAATTATAGAGTGCCTTGAATGCTAGAATATTCAGATTATAAAAAACAACAACAACAAAAATTTCTTTTTTTTAAAAAGTAACCATTGATCAAATTAATTTAGACAAGGAAACACATTAAGTCATGTAACTCTAAGGTCCATGGAGAAGCCTGTCCTTAGATCCCATTGGATTCCGACATACAGAAATGCCATCAGGGACTCTTCATCTCTTTCATGGTACAATGAATTACTTGGGATAGCTCTTCCAGCTCTGGTCTTTGGGGCTCCCTCCAGGTGACTAGGTGGGGCTATGCAAATGTGAGGTGCTTTTGACCTATCCAGCAGACTAGATAACTTGTTAATAATGTAAATGAGGTGCAGAGCATGCTTGTGAGAGCTGGGACCATGCAGATAAGTAAGATGGTGCTCCAACATGGGGATGGGTCAGTTTTGCTATCCTGCTGAGCTTAAAATGAGCCATCCCAGAGATAGGGAAGGAGGCTCTTACGACTATCAAGATGAGCCAGGACTGGAGCTTGTTCTTTGCACCTGAGATCCCTATGCCCAGTATCCTCGATTTAGGAGACAAAGAGCTATGAAACTGGAGACAGCAAGACATGGAGGCAGCAGAACCAAAAGACTCAGCATAAGACAGTGGGAGGCTTCCCAGCCCACAAAGCAAGAAATCTGAGTGCCTTAAGGCTAGAGCTTGTTGGTGGAGTGGAGAATCGGCAGAGCTAAAAGAGTTTTGTAAGACTTGCCTGAGCAGGGGGGTGGGGAGGTAGGCTGAGGGGTCAAATGCTAGAGAAAGCCAGGCCTGTGGGCCCTGCTGACAGGAAGCTATCTCAATGGAATAATTGTATCCTGAGCATTTCTGATCCTAAATTGTAACTTGTTTTTCCTGTTAGATGCTGTCTAGTCAATTCTGACTCATAGCGACCTATGTGCAAAAGAACACTGCTCGGTATTACTGTGTCATCCTCACAGTTAATATGTATGAGCATTACTGCAGCCATTGTGTCCTTCATCTCGTTGAGAGTCTTCCTCTTTTTCTCCAACCCTCTAACCTACCAAGCATGATGTCCTTTTCCAGGGCCTGGCCTTTCTTGATAACATGGATAACATGTCTGAAGTTCATCCAAGCTTCTAAGGCGTGTTCTGGCTGTATTTCTTTCAAGACAGATCGGTCGCTTCTTTTGGCAGCCCGTGGTACTTACGGTATTCTTTGCCAATATCATAATTCAAATGCATCAATTGCTCTGCAATTTTCATTATTTTCTGTCCAATTTTCGCATGCGCATGGAGTGACTGAAGATATCATTGCTTAGATCAGTTACACCTTAGGCTTTAAAGTGACAGCCCTGCTCTTTAATTCTTTGATGAGATCTTGTGGAGCAGATTTACCCAAAGCAATTTTGATATCTTGCATGCTGCTTTCATGAGCATTGATTGCGGATTCAAACAAAATGAAATCCTTGACAACTTGTATCTTTCCCCAATTTATGATGTTGTCTGTTGGGCCGGTTGTGAGGTTGTTTTTTTTTTTTTAACATTGAGTTGCAATCCATACCAAAGGCTGCAAAACCTTTTAGCAAGCACGGTTGTATCATCTACATGGCACGGGTTGTTATAAGCCTGCCTCCAGGCCTCATGCTGCCTTCTTCTTCATCATTTGCTCAGCATACACGTTGAATAAGCATGGTGAACGGACACAGCCCTGTTGCGCATCTTTCTTGATTTTAAACCATACAGTATTTTCTTGTTCTCTGGTCCATTTACAAATTCCTCACGAGCACAATGAAGTATCCTGGAATTCCAATTTTTCTCAAGGTTATCTGTAGTTTATTATGCTCCACAAATTTGAATGCCTTTGCATAGTCAATAAAACAAAGTCAACATCTTTCTGGTATTCTCTGCTTTCAGTCAAGATCCATCTGACACCATCCAGTTGTACAGGCTGGTTCCCCACAATTGAAGGATAAATGAAAGAATCATCAGACAAGGCATGCACGGGCTCACCTCTTCCATGAAGATCACAACCAGAGAGAGGGGCGAATGTATTCTCTCACAAGCTTATATAATCTCGGGCATGCATGCCACGCCACACACATACGTAACAGGAAGGATTGTACTAGTGGCAGACATGAAACAGGAAGGTACATATGTAGCGAAGTGGGCAGGTTCTAGAGTTAAGATGGCAGCTTAACCTTGGTCATCTCTGAGCTAGCTTCAACTAAGTGTCCCTGAGCTCTTCTCCAGGGGAACATCTCTGATCCTGTCAGAAGGGAGTGGGCCATACTTAGGGAGGGGAGGTATGCTCACTCTTGATGGCAGACAACCTGCAGGCAGGTAGCCTTCAAGCCTATCTATAGTAGCAACCATGTGCCTGCAAGCAAGCAGCACCTTAAAATTGGCATTATTATTGGGGAGACATCCTGGGGAACAACTTTTATTAAGAGAATGTGACTGGGGTATATTTCCAACTCACAAGCCTGAAGGCGTTCCTCGACCAGAATCTGCCTCCCAGACTCCTTAAATATGAACATAGTGATTTTGCCCTCATGCACTCTCTTCTTGGTCCTCATTTTCCCACCAGCAGTGATATTCCTTGTCCTATGTCCAATTGGGTTCAAATGATTGAGTTTGAATAATTTTCAAATTCAGCTTGAATTTCTGAGAGTGCCCTGTCAGTGTACTACTGTAACCATTTTTCAATTATCGTCAGCAAAATTTTACTTATGTGTGATACAAATGATACTGTGAGATACTTTCTGATTATTGATGGATGTCTGCAGCTCTTCTCATGTTGAGCCATGCCTCACTGGTAGGGTTCTGGAGTCTGTTGTGCCTCAGTAGTATGCTGAAAGAATTCATACCGAAGCACGTTTTGTAATCCAGGTGAATTTTTATGAAGGAACAGAAAAGTTTCAGGTTTTACAGCCTCAAGGGGAAAGAGTGCCAAGCCGCATGGAAGCTGTGCTGGGGTTCACAACTGGGCTCGAAGAACCACGTGGAAAGGAACACCCACATGTCCGGAACTGGAGAATCCCCGGAGAGCAAGAGGTCAAGAGAGCACAAGCACGTGTGGACCCCAAGTAGTAGGCAGGGGCTTGCCCCTCAAGCTGCTCGCAGGCAGCCGATGTACGCCCACCCACACCCGCCCTGCCACAAGACCAGAGCAAAGAGAGAGAGAGAGAAATTGGCCACCCACCGCCGCCCCCTTCCCCAGCCAGCTTTAACCCCTCTGGCTGGGGAGGCATGGTTGAAGGTACCGGTTAACGTCATTGGCTGAGTTAGGCCCACCTGTGATGCACCTAAGGTGGGTGTGCCCAAGCTATTGGCTTTACCTGGGCCTAGGGGGGGTCCTAGTCTGTGCATGCTCAGTTTGGGGTCTTCCCATAGGTGTCCAATTCGTACCTGATTTCTTTCCAATCCCTCTTTGTGGGCCTTTGCCGGCATGGGGAGACATGCCCGCTCCCCCCCCCCCAACATCCCTCAATCTAGCTACCCAACACCATCAGCAGATGAAGACCCTGAAATGTTCCTCCATTCAGATCAGGCACATTTTCAGGGCCTTCCCCGCCAGAGGCTCATATTCTGACGCTGCATCTGAACAGTGATGCGTTGCTATTTATAAGGTGTTCAGTGGCTCATCCCTCAGGAGTGGATACAGCCTATTCCTTCTTCCTAGTCTGTTCTTAATCCGTGAGCGCCTCTGAAACCTGTGCACCCTGGGAACCCTGCTGGTATGGGACATGCCAGTGGCACGGCTTCCACCGTCATAGCGACACAGCCACCATAGTGGGACAGGCCCAGACAAGCGGCGGTGTAACCTGTTGTTCCTCTAATAACACCATAGCTGTGGGCATGGTTTATAAGTTCTGTTCGGTCATTACAACAGGTTATTGAGCCCAGCAGAGAAGCAGAGAGTGCCGTGGGAGGGGTGCCTGGCTTTGCCATTGGTCAATAGGCTGGAAGGTGGAGGCACCTCTGACCTCTGCCTCCTAGGAATTTGCCTTGGGCTATTGATTTTGTATTATCCTTCCTCCTTGCAAAGTTAGAGGAGGTCTGATATAGCCTGCATGCTCTCTCTCTCCCCCCCCCCCCATCTTATCTCTTCTTTAATTGCTTTCTGGCTCTCCTTATACTGGCCAGTAGTGGTTCCAGGCTTCAATTCAATTCATCCAGTAAACTGTGTGTAAAGAAGCACTTTTCCCATTAATCCTGGATAAAATCCCAGAATTGAGTCTGAATGACCTAGGATGGGTCATACACACCAACCTTGAATCAATCACCTGGCAGCAGGAGGGAATGGACTTAGTCTCATGGGACAGATAGTGAAGCTTACGAGGGACTGTGAAAGAGGGTTGATGTCCTGAAGGAAAACCAGGACTCTGTCACCAGAGGAAAGCTGTTAGGACTGCATTTGGCTGCAAGTAACAACACGCCTGACAAACGATGACTTAGACAAAGAAGACTTAAACTTCTCAAGTAGCAGGATGTCTGCAGCTCGTCGTTGCACTGGGTCAGCTACACAACCATACCTTCAGACCCAGCTCACTCTTCAACTGTATCCAACTCTCCTTAGTTAGCCGGTTCTCACTCACGTGCCTGGTCACAGAAAAGCCAATCAAAAGCAGAACCTCTTCTTTCCCATGAAGAAAACAAGCTTTCCTAAAGGTCTCCCCACCAGCCATCTCAAAGTTCATCACCAGGTAGCACAATCCCCTTTAGCCTCAGAGGTGGCAGAGAAAGCAAGCGTCCGGATCCCCAGCCCCGATGGTGGGAGGTCACAAGGGTAAAGAATATTTAGTGTTAACCCAACCAACCTCCCTATAACGTTTTCCACAAGAATAAATGTGACAGGGAGAAGCTTAAAAACAATAGCTGTCCACCGCAAAGACCAAACCGGGGTTGTATTATCGAGACTAAGGTTTTTATATTGCACCCATTTAAATGGGCACAGATGACTCTTCAGTTGGCCTATACAAATGTGTTTAACAGGTCCCTCGATGTTGGGTCTCTGGGTGGCTGGTGGTTTCTGCCCCTGTTCCCAGTCCTAGGACAGCACCTGGAGGCGGTGAGTTGAATAGGCGAGGGTCACAGTCGCTTAGGATTCCAAACTCTGGTCCTCCGTGCCTTGGAGAGGCTTCATTGCCAGGTCTCCCTTTCCTTCCAGATTTTGGGGAATGTCTCAGAATTTCAGAGAGTGGTTGACGTGCTCCAGGACAACGTGGACTTCGATATTGACGTGAACGCCTCCGTGTTCGAAACTAATATCCGAGGTGAGGGCTGTCTTCTGGGACTTGGGGAGAAAAGAGGATGCGGCCTTTCCTCTGTGCGAATGGACAGGTGATTAATAGGGTGTTAGGGTGACGCCTGCCAGGGTCCTTGGGCAAAGCCAGTGGCTGACAGACAGAGCCTTTCCTCCCTCACCCTCAGGGTTCACCCTGACCTGCAGACGTGCAAGCAAGCAGAGGACAGCGACAAGGCTGGAACGACATATGCCACAAGTACTCATGTATTTGACAGATATTTGGAGCTAGTCATGCAACTGTGGACAAGAACGAACGAATCCCAGCCTGATGGCCCAGGAAATGCGGTCTCTCTGTGCTGCCCAGATGCAGTGGTAGCCACGCATCACACTTGGCTGTGGAGTGTTCGTAGTGTGTGTAGAGTAACTGTTCTCAGGAGCCCTGGTAGCGCAGTGGTTAAGCACTCAGCTGCTAACCGGAAGGCTGCTCAATGGAACCGTCCAGCTAGTCCCCCAGAATAAGGGAGCAGTTTGCTTCCGTCGAGATTTACGGTCTCAGAAACCTCATGGGACATTTCTCCCCAGCCTTACAGGGTTGCTACAAGTCAGAATCAACTCCACAGCAACCGGGCTATTTTTATTTTTGAGGAACAGAATCGTAATTTTGTATTTAATCTTGATGAATTTAAATTTAAGCAGTCCCATGTACTTAGTGCTTCGTGTCTTCAAATGGGTAAATCTAGGGCATTCATTCTGAAATATAGCTACCCATCAGAGCCACTGGGAGCTTTGTAAAAGTTCAAATTTCTCGTCTCCATCTTAAGCCTGAGGAGTCGGGTCTCTAAGCGGGGTCCTAGGATCGATATTGTTTGCAGGTTTCAGGTGAATCTTGGGAAGCTAGCACACGGCTAAGTCATGGTGAACCTGAAGACCAATGGCTTGAAGCTGGATGACACATAATGTCCTTCCCCACCCCGCTTATGTTTTCTGCCGTGAAGTTTGTGTTACATGTATATGATACATGAAAGTTTAAAAAGAGGAGAAAGTAAGGAGACAGCATGACATGAAATCCTGATTTAGGAATCAGACGTGAGTTTGGGGCCATGCCAGTTTCTGTGTAACACACTCCTGAGCCCATTTGTCCCCTGTTAAAACGAAGCTCACTCTTAACACTTTTATTTCTGACACTAGCTTTTCTGTGGACCCGTGGGCAAAGGTGGCTGCTCTTAATCCAGAGTACATTTTGCTTTCAGTCTTTATGTTTCAATGTACCTGGGTGGTGCGGATGGCTAAGGACTCAGGCACCACCCTAAAAGTTGGTGGTTCGAGCTCACCCAGAGGCTCCTCCTAAGACAGGATTGGCGATCCGCCTCCAAAGGGTCACAGCCTTGAGACTGGAGCGCAGTCCTTGTTTGCAACCTCAGGGTCACCGTGAGTTGGGTCAACTCCATGGCAACTGATTTTGTTATCATTAAAATTGTGTAATGCTATAATATAGATAAATGAATAAAATGAAGGCAGTAACTGCTTCCCCCCACCCCCTGAGTCTTGAGTGATAAAGGGGAATGAACGTGAAATTTGTAGTCAGACAAACACATGAGATATGAGATAGGCGCTCGGGGCAAGTCAGTGTACCTTTCTGAACCTACTTGATAAGGCCTTTAAGATTCCGTGAACTAGCACTTGTAGTTACTGGTATTGTGTCCGAGCCTAGTGCTTGGTGCACAGTGAACGCTCAAGGGGAATGATGGCGGTCACTCAAGACAGCCTCGAGAAAACGTTTTTAAACGTAACCCTGCACCAGTGCATCAGGCCATGGTGCTCCTCTTTCAGTTGGTGGTTCTCGCCCCTTCCCAGTGACCCCCCTGCCCCCAGTGTTGGAAAGGCTCGATTCTTGGGATGGTGACCCTGGCTTTTGGCATTGTCTCCAGTGGTAGGCGGCCTCCTGTCGGCTCACCTCCTGTCAAAGAAGGCTGGGGTGGAAGTAGAGGCTGGATGGCCATGCTCCGGACCGCTCCTGAGGATGGCTGAGGAGGCAGCCCGAAAACTCCTCCCAGGTAAGAGGTGGGGAGAGATGAAGTCCAGCAGGTCCCCCTTTCCTTTCTGTAGACAAGAGTGGCAGTGCTGAATTACTGCCTGGAGCTTTCTACCCCCAGGCTCATCATGCAAATCAGGAGCCTCCTGGGCACTGGGGGGACTCAGTGTGGCCCTGGCACAGGGTGGAGGAGCTGGCTTCATTTCTTTGTGACGGCCAGTCTGGGAGGCGGAAGCCCCTCAGCCTGCTTTCAGTGAGCCTTTCTGCTCCACACGCGAATCGAATGAAAGGGTCCCAGGAAGGAGCCTTGGCCTGAGCACTGGGAGTCCTGGGTTCTAGACTCAGCTCTGCCACCCTACTTGTGCACCATGCCACTCTTTCTTTCCACGGTTCTGTTTTCTCCTCCAACATTTGGAAATCATCCCCCACCTCAACAGGTTGCTAGGAAGCTAAAATGAGGTCAGAGAGGAGATGCTTGCAAAACCCCAGGCACTGTGAGAAGGAGAGGTTTGTTTTGTGGCTCAACTGTGTCCAGGGCTGCAAGCCAAGCCTGTGTGTGTGTGTGTCTAGCAGGACAGCCTGCTGGGCTCGGCAGCAGCAGCTGGACACTGTGTTCCCTTCAGGGTGTGGCCGAGGCGTCAGGGACTGCTCACACCCAAACACATCACAGTGTGCTTTCCACCAGCATCTCTCTTGTCCTGTTCTGTTCAGTACGTGCCTCTTCTCTTTGAGGAAGAGCCGCGTAGAGCCCACGTCTCACTTGTGGCTCATGGCCTGAGTGGCCGCTAGCAAGCATCGTGTCTGTGATTCCTGATTCCTTCTTAAAGCCCTGGTTGCTTCCTCCACTCATTCTTTTCTTGTTGTCATGGAAAAGGCTGCCTTGAGACCTAAACATTCTGAAAAGTGCACCAGTGGGGTCTGTCATTCCCTTCCTTTTAGAACATTGCCATCTTCCCCTCCCTTCTCGGTCGGCAGTCCTTCTCCTTGCTTGCTGCTTGCCCCATCCAGACGGCTTTTTTATTTTTTTAAGTCAGAAAGAAACTGTATAATTTTTAAATTTTTATAATTTTAAATAATTTTTAAATTGTTATAATTTTTAAAATTAAAAGGTCACTTTACTGGGGGCCCTTACAGCTCTTATAACAACCCACACATCAGTTGTATCAAGCATATTTGTACCTATGTTGCCATCATTATTTTCTAAACATTTACTTCCTATTGAGCCCTTACTATCAGCTCCTCTTTTGCCCTCGCCCCCACCCTCGTGACCCCTTGATCAATTATAAATTTATTTTTACAAATTTATTAAAAACTACATTATAAATGTATTATTTTCATATCTTCCCCCAACCACTGTTTCTCTTCCCCCATGATTTCTGTTGTTCATCCCCCTGGGGTGGGAGGGGGTGGTTATGTGTCGATCATTGGGATTGGTTCCCTCTTCCTCCCTCTTCTCCCCACCTTCCCTCTACTCTCCTGGTATCTACTCCCATTCCTGTTCCTGAATTCTGTGTGTTATGAGCTCTTATCTCTTAGCTGTACCTATGCACATGCTCTGGTCTAGCCCGCAATGAAAGGTAGGACTGGGGTCATGATAGTGGGGGGTGAGGAAGCCTCAAGGGACCAGAGGAATATTGTGTGTTTCATTGGTGCCCTGGTTGACTCATCCCTTCCTTGTGACCCTTTTGTGAGGGCATGTCCCATTATCTACAGATGGGTTATGGGGTCTCTGACCCCCGTGTTCTCAACAGTATGGTTTTTCTTTTTTTCCAATTTGTTTTGGGTCTTCTGATGCCTGTTACCCTATCCTATCAACACCTCATGATCTCACAGGCTGGTATGCTGGTTCCATGAGGGCTTGTTGCTTGTCTGCTGGATGGTCATGGGCCTTTTTTTTTTTTTTTTTTTACAGCCTTGTTCTCTGTTGAGCTTGCCAGGCTGCCCTGTTGCAGTCCTTCGGCCTGGGAGAGGCCGTCTCTGCTTCTGGCCGGTAGTTGAGTTCCTTGCCCTGGGATGGAAGGCACTGGGGTGGGTGGTCAGACCATCAGGCAGGTGGGGGAGGAGGGTCAGGCATTCCCATCCCTGCCTGGTCTGGCTCACTCGCAGTGACCCTCCAGGACAGAGTAGAACCGCCCCTTAGTATTTCCACGGCTGGAATCTCTACTGGAGTAAATGACCACATCTTTTCCTGCGAAGTGGCTGATAGGTTCAAACTGTCGACCTTTCAGGTAGCCATCAAGTGCTTAACCTGTTTGCCACCAGGGCTCCTTTATTCTGTGCAGCCATGACTTCCCTACTTTACATCAATGGCGTATATCCTTCCCGCACCCCATTAGTTATCCCCTAAACTATTTAAGATTGCTCATGGCAAGGTAACCAGTTCAAACCCACCAGCGGCTACAAGGGAGAACGATGAGACTGCTCTTTTAAAGATGTATTCTCAGAAGCCCTTCAGGAGCAGTTCTACTCCATCCCACAGGGTTTCTATGGGTCAGAACGACTCAATAACAGTGGGCTTGGTTGGAAGCTACTTAAAGCCGGAACCTCAAACTGGCTTCTCTGGGACTGTCTGGGGCCTGCAGATGTTCTAGGTGGTCTGCGGAGTGTTTTTAAAAACATATGAATGGCTTCGAATGGGTGTGTTCTCCTCCCTGTGTCTCAAGCCCCACCCTGCCTGCTTCCCACTAGGTTGCCTGCCTGTCCATTGAAGGCAAAGTGTTAGGTTAACAGACGTGCTGCCCTAGCTACAGTGAGGTTGTGTGGAGTGTGAGGACCCAGGCCACAGCTGGCTCCACGCTCCCCTCATCACACAGAGCAATGTGCGATAGTATCGGAGTTAGATGGGTATCAGAGGCCCACCAGGGTTCCTAAGTGGCTTGCCCTTGGCTACTAACCTGAAGATTCGCAGTTCCAGTCCACCTAGCAGTGCTGCAGAAGAAAGGGCTGTCATCTGCTTCTGTAAAGATCGCAGCCATTGAACACCCTGCTCTGAACCACTTGGGGTTCCCAAGAATTGGAACTGATTCAAGGACAGCAAGGTTGGGTTTTTGTGTCATTTTGGTGTTTAAGGCCCTCCAGGGTGGGACCGACCTTGCTCTGGCTCACACTGGACCCTCTTTCCCCACCGTGGCCTCACTGCCCCCAAGGTCACCCAGAAGATAAAGAAAGAAGTGCTGCCCGAGGCCTGCGGCTTTGGGCCTAGGTCTAAACCAGGGGTCAGCAAACTCTTGAGATGGAAGAGCCCATCCTGCCCTTCACGGGCATTTAAAAATTATTTGAGAGCCATAGACATATTTTTTACAAACAAATGAAATCACCATTATCTGAATGCCATCTTTAAATTAGACTTTAGAGCCACATGCACATCCCCAAAAAGCCACATGTGGCTTGTGAGCTGCAGTTTGCTGCCCTGTGGTCTAAACCATCCCTGCCTCAGTTTCCTAAGTTTGCAATTGCTCAGCCTTTCAGACCCCTACTGGCATGCCATATGGGACGGTGAACCTGCTTCACGGCGTGAACCCGGGTGAGACCCCAGTCACCTGTACAGCCGGGATTGGAACCTTCATTGTCGAATTTGCCACCCTGAGCAGCCTCACTGGTGACCCCGTGTTTGAAGATGTGGCCAGAGCAGCCCTGACTCGCCTCTGGGAGAGCCGGTCAGATATCGGGCTGGTGAGTCGGCAGCCGCCCTTCCTGTTTCTGAGTTAAGTCTGCCACCTTAGCCCCTGCTTTCAAGGACCCTGAGCAACGCACTGTGATCCAGCCAAAGGCAACTTAGGGTGACCTCACCAAACACAGACCACGCTCCCAATAAAAGTTTTGGCACAGAGGGGAAGAGAGCGGCAGAGTCAGGAGAAGAGGTCTGCGAAAAGCCTTGGTTATTTAAGCTTTTCTGATCTCAGGGAGCAGGTTATGTGTTTTATGACCCTGACTCACTGGGAGTCCTTCCCATCTGCTCCTCATTTTTAAGTGTCTGTTTGTGTTTGCAAGCTGTTTTCTTAGGGTCTTACATGGCTTTACCAACTGGAAGGAAATGGTTCCTGGCCAGTGACGTTTGGGAAATGATACTTACAGTATCTTTTTTTTATGGAGTGTCGTAGCAAATATGAGCAGACCAGAGTTTATGAAGTCCCGTGGTAATGAAACTTATTGCAGGTGGCTTAACTCAACATTTCCCAAACTGCTTTGACCCCAGGCCTCCCCTTTCTCTTCAGACTGGAAGTTAACCTTGGGAAATGCTTCACATGCCAGGCCAGGCACTCTCCAGGGCTGCTTTCAGCTCCTTCTGGGAAAGGGTGCTCTTGGTGCGGAGGCCTCCCCCGGGACAGAGCCCTGCCGCTTTGGTTGAGTACCAGATGGGATGACCAGCTTCCATGAGCGGATCCCCACTTCCTCTCCTTAGAAACAATCACTCCTGCTAGCCTCTTGAGTATCCTCACGGACTCAGATTATGGCTATACATATATATTTCTTATCTTTAGACACTGGAATTACATGCGGGGCAATGAGAAGTTTTAGAAGTCTGAGACAGATTTGGGGAACAGCACACGCTTACCTCTGCTCTCGCACATTCACTCCAGGCAGTAGGTAAACACTCTGAGTTATCTACGCCGATTGTTCAGTTCTGCCCAGTGTGTATAATTGGATCTGCCTGAGCATGCATGAGCTGCATCTCCATGTACGTGGTGATCCAACACGTCTCACCTCCAGCCTGGTTCCTCTTTAGCCTGCATGTGCTTTCAAGAAACCCTGAGGTACCAGCGGGCATCTCACGAAGCAGTAGGGGGCATAAGGAGAGTCTTCTATCACTTGAGCCCTCCACTGAGACCCCCTGTTTGTCTCCCAGGTTGGCAACCACATCGACGTGCTCACTGGCAAGTGGGTAGCCCAGGACGCGGGTATTGGGGCTGGCGTGGATTCTTACTTTGAGTACCTGGTGAAAGGAGCCATTCTGCTTCAGGACAAGAATCTCATGGCCATGTTCCTAGGTGAGAAGGGCAGGACAAGGTGGCTTTCCTGTGATTTTGCTGCTGTCATGCCTGTTTGCTTTGCGTATACATGTTCAAATACTCCCAAGTGCCTACAGAATCAATTCTTAATGCCCACGTTTGTACTCAATGAATTTCCACCACCCGCTTGGTGCCCACTACACCTCTTGGTGCCGTCACGCAATAGACAGCTGCACCGTGCTGTGTTCTCTTACCTCCTGGCCGGTGTACGTGGGTTTCTCTTCCTTAGATGTATTTCCCCTATCTTCAGGTCTCCCAATTCTATCCACCCATCAAGGACCATCTTGAATATTGCCCTGTCTAAGAAGTAGCTCGATCTTTTCTCAGAATGTAGGCCCTTCAGTGTTTGCCTTGTTTTTAACTCTTATCAACAACCAAAACTCTACCCATTGAATGCAGAATCCAGTTCTTAGTTATCCTTACATTTCCCATGTACTTTGTTTATAAACTAGGTAGTAGATTCATGTTTGCTGAATAAGCATGTTTTATCTCCTAGGTGCTTAGACACTGATAGTAATAATGTATCGACTAATTGTTGGGCACCTACTGTGTTTATTAGCGCTAATGTTCATTTATATAGCAAACATGTTAGTCCCATTGGGTGCCAAGCATTGTGCCAAAGGCTCAACGGGAATTATGTCCAGCAATCATTTCTTCCAATCCACTACTTGAAATGGTTTCATTTGCTGGTGCATGTGCCTATTGGGGACTTGGCTCGTTCTGATAAAAGTACCCGAGCATATGCCGCATGCTAGGGCGTATCCGAGGGCTGGGATTCCCCAGTGAACACAGTACAACCCCAACACTCGGTGATTTCTAAGGGTGTGGATGGGTGTGCAGATTTCAAGTGCCCACTAGAAAGCCCCATGAAGACTCTCTTTCGTCGACCTCAGCCCAGGTACTTAATGAATGCTTGTTTGCTGAGTGACTGAATCAGTGAGTGAATGAATAACTTCCCCACTTGACAGACAATAAGACTGGTGCCCCAGAGGAGAAAAAACATCGGGACAAGGTCACAGCTAGCAATTAATAAAACTGGACCTGGAATTTGAGCCTGGAAGTTTGATTTCCAGTCTGTGCCCATCCCCTTCTGCCTCACTGCCCGTGACTTTGCCTTGAGGTCAGACCATCATACGACCCCCTTCCCAAAGTGTAAGCCCCTGCTGCTGCTGACAAAAGCCTGCCTTCTGCCTCCCTAACCCCATCTCCTCCCCTGCAGAGTATAACAAAGCCATTCGGAATTACACCCGCTTCGATGACTGGTACCTGTGGGTGCAGATGTACAAGGGGACTGTGTCCATGCCGATCTTCCAGTCCCTGGAGGCCTACTGGCCTGGTCTTCAGGTAGGAGCCATCAGAAAGAGTGGTTATTTTTTAAAAATCTGACAAAATGTTCTAAATGGACAAAGACAGTTATTTCAACATGCATCTAAGTCAAACGAGGTACTCTTCATTGTGTGAACAAGCTACTTGGGAGGGGTGGGCTAGAGGCAGAAGAGAGATTGTAGTGAATTGGACAGATTGAAGATCCAAGCTGTTTTCCAAGGGGAATTTTAAGGTGATGGGAACTCTATTAGGCATGTCTGCTACATCACCTTGTTTGCGTCCTCAAGTTTGAGAAGGGGCAGGGGGACAGCTCATGCTGCTCTCAATGCCATCCTCCTCCTCCCCTCCCTCCCCCCCCCCCCCCCGTGACACCGTGACACAGTCCAACACAGGTGCTGCTGGAAAGCACCTTAAATCTCAAAACCAAACTCACTGCCCTCCAGTCCTTTCTGGCTCATACTCTGTCAGCCACCCCACAACCCATTGCTTTGGAGGTGACTCATAGCGCCCCCACTGGACAGAGTCAAGCTGCTGCTGCTCCGGAGGGTTTCCAAGGCTGTCAACGTGGATGGAAGTAGGTTGCTGGGTCTTTCCCCCACGGAGCAGTGATGGTGTAGCCAGTGCTTTACCCAGGGAATGATCGCGGCTCCTCATAATAAACCACACTGCGTCCATTCAATGGAATATATGTAGCTGTTGAAAAAAACTAAGACTAATTTCTATTTTATTTGCCTGACAAATTCTGAAATAACTCTAAGACTACTAGGCATTGAACAATCCCCGCACAGAGGGGCCACAGAGAAGGGATGAGTCAATCATCAATGAAACAATATTCCTCTGGTTCCTTGAGCCATCCTCACCCCCCACTCTCATGACCCCAGTGCTGCTTCTCAATCAGACTGGACCGGAGTGTGTATAAAGGTATAGATAAGAGATGGGAGCTCACAAAACACGGAATCTAGGAACAGGAGTGGGAAGAATGACCCAGAAGGGTAGGGGGAAGGGAGGGAGAGGAAGGGAGAAAGGGGGAACCGATCTCAATGTAACCATACACCCCTCTCGAGGGGAAGGATGATAGCAGTTGGTGTGAGATATGAAAATAATAATTTATAATCTATCAAGGGGTTATGAGGGTGGGGGAGGGAGGGGAATAAAAGAGGAGCTGATACCAAGGGCTCAACAGAAAGTAAATGTCTAGAAAAGATGGAAGGCAACATAGGTACAAACATGCCTGATGCTATCTATGCATGAATTGTGACAAGAGTTGTAAGAGTCCCCAATAAAATGATCTTAAAAAAAAAGACTACTAGGTGTTAAACCTAATTCCCTCTGCGTGGGGTCTTATAAGAAGGGAAAGCAGGCAGAGAGACGTACATGCAGAGAAGAGGCCATGTGCTGGACCATCTCTAAGCCAAGGAACAGCCGGGTCTACCAACAAGGAGTGGAGCCTCCCTTAGAACCAAGCCCTGAGTTCAGACTTCTAGTCTCCAAGCCTATGGGACAGCAAGTTTCTTTAGTATTTTGTTACGGCAGCTGTAGGCCGCAAAGACACGTAGTGAACTAGTTAGAAATGAAGAAGAAAAGGTGCGTGCGCAAGGACATAGCAGAGAGAGAGAGAGTGTGTGTGTGGGGGGGGGGTGATTTTAAATCAAGTACACAGGGAATGCCTCAGGAAGAGGACGGCGGGAGTCAAGGTGAGGTCAAATTTGTATGGCCAGAACTAGTGGATATGGAGAATGGATAGGAGGGAAGAGAGGCTGGACTCCCGACCATGGGAGGACAGTGACCATCATCCAGTGGGAAGCGCAGGCTCCTTGCAGGCTTAGCCCCCGTGACTCCCCAAGAATCCCTCAGGCTCATGCAGCCTGGACAGGGGCTGCGGCACCCTCTTCATTCTTGGACACAGGCCTGCACTTGACCTGGACTAAGTAAAACTGATCTACATGTATTGATTGGGGGCCCTGGTAGCATGGTGGGTTATGCCTTCGGCTGCTAACTACAAGATCAGTGGTTTAAAACCACCAACCCCTCCATGGGAGAAAGATGAGGCTTTCTACTCCTGTACAGAGTCGAAGCAGGGTTGGGGTATTTAAGGGTCATGGGCCACCTGAGCCCTGAGAAATCATCAATACCAGCTAACTTCACACACCTTACCAAAGAGAAACCGTTTCAGCCCTCACATTGGGCGTGGGTTGATTAATTATTTGATCAGTATGACCCTCAAAGGATGTTACAAATCTCCAAATGGCCCTTGGCAGGAAAAGGTCCCCCACCCCTGAGTGACAGTCTTGGAAACCCAGAGGGCAATTCTACTGTCTTTAGGGAGGGACCCTATGAGTCAGAATCGACTCAGACTGAGTTTGAATATTTTTGAGTATATCTATTGATAAAGAATGCTCTCTAAGATATATCCTGTGAAAACAAAAGGTACACAGGAGTCCGTGTGTTATGTTTCTGTGTACAAATGAGTCCTGGTGGCGCTGTCCAGAAAGCTCTGGGCCGCCAACCCCGAGGTCTGCAGTCCGCTCCTGTCAAGGTTTGCAGCCTCGAAACCCGACTCTGGGTGACTGCGTGGGAACGACTTGATGACATTAAGTTTGGTCTCTGGTTCTTGTTTTTAATCTAAAAAGGAGGATGTCATTAACTCTCATGTTCCAGATGGGAAACAGGCTCAAAGAGAACTCGTTGATAATGTTAGATGCTAGGTTCTAAAATTCTTGAATTTTATATGAAGCCTTTTGCACATTTTTATCTCATGAGTCTAAGTATTTGCCTAGCATTCCCGTTTTTCCCTAGAACTCCTACTACTGTTATTCTCCCCAACAGAATTTTATCCCTATGAATATGTCTTGTGCTGTACAGTATATTTTATTGATCGGCCTATCATTTATGTCTATAACAAAATGTGTATGTAAATATAAATTTTAAATGTTTAAAAATGTTCTATGTCCATCAGACTGTGTAAGTATTAAACTGATTTTCATCTGTGTTTAGTTATGACTAAATGTGTTGGTATGTAGTTAATGAAAACAGCATAAATATCTGTCTTTTCAATGAATGATCATAAAATTGACATGCCATTTTACTTACTGTTAATATGAAACATGAATAGGGGTCAATTTTTTTGCCAGCTTTTTTTCTTTGTTTCCATGTAAACACTGAAGAGTCTTAATCACAGAAATAAAAAGATGAAGGTAGATTGAGTTTGAATGTTACGATATAATTCAGCCTTTGAAGCCAGAGGTAGTCGGTTGAGCCTTGGACCCTGTTTTCATTCCAAGAAAACCGTTCAAGGGGGAGAGATGTAACCTGTGGACAGACGCTCTTAGGCGCCAGACTCTCGTCCTAGGGCCCAGACTCTCAACAGAGAAACACTGGAAATGATCCTAATGGCTAACAATAAAGGAGTGAATGTGATGATATTTTCAGGCATGAAATGATGATATAAACTCTAAGTAACAACACATAAATAGGCTCCTTTGTTACACAAAGTGGTGAAGAAAGATCATAGAAGCATGAAGGAATGGCCACTGCTGTTGGACTATAGTGAAGAATTGGGAGGGATAATTAGGTTTTTCAATTTCTGGTTCTTTAAATAGATGTAATGACTTAAATGCCTGTGAAAACATTATGGTGCATACACACACACTGACTATAACTCAGGGGAAATGTGGTTTTGTGAAAGAATAGAAGATGACGAGCTATTATATGCCTCTAAATGGGGTAAATATCGACAAGGTAGATATCAGGAGGATTGTATCTGGGTGATGGTATGAGAGTGACTTTTTTATACCTTATTTGCCAAATTGTCTGGAACATGCAAACACAAACCAAGTAAACCCACTGTCTGGAACGTGGAGTGGGTAAATTGAATGTAAAGAAGAGTGTGTGCCAGGCCCTTTACACAGAGTCATTACCGCAACTGTGGTCAATGTTGCTGCATAGGTGAGGATGGAAGTTTCTAAACCACATTTGCCGCAGTCATTCCGACTCAGAGTGGTGGAGTAGGCCTCTCCTGTGGGGTTTTCAAGACTGTAGATCTTTCAGCTGTAAATCAAGTCACCCTGCCACATCGTTCTTGGTATGGGCAGCTGGTGGGTTTGAGTTACTTCAGGTCACAGCTAAGCACTTAACCCCTGTGCCACCAGGCATCCTCATAAAAGAGGTTTCGAGATATGAAACTGGTTCATTTATCCAACTAATACACGACCCTCTGTTGTATTCCAGGCTCTGTACTAAAAGAGACACACAAAGAAAAGACGAACACACAAGTACAAAATAACAGATAGCAACAAAGGCAGCCAGAGGCTGAGAGAGAGACTATTGGGCCTAATCTCTGAGTGGAGGTTCGAGCAAGGCCTCTCAGAGGGTGATGGTTAAAGACTGGAGATTGGCTGGTGGGAAGAAGTTGTTCCAGGCACAGGAAAGAGTGTGGGCAGGAGAGAGTTGGTGTTTATTAGTAACAAAGCCGAGCCACAATCACAGAAAGGGACAAACCAGCTGATTGGAGGTCAGCCTTGGCCAGATAAGTTTTCCAAGGCTTTGAGGTCCATTGTGAGGCTTCTTGATTTTTTGTTTGTTTGTTTGTTTGTTTGTTTGTTTGATTTACCCCCCCCCCTCCCAGGCCATGGGAAGCGCTGAAGGGTCTTATGACGAGGAAAATGGCTATTTAATCTGACTGCCTTGGGGAGAGTAGGCTGGAGAGGGATACGAGAGAAAGGAATGGATCCGGAGAAGGCTTTTGAGATGTGGGGAGGTGTGGGATGCTGGTGAGCAGGTGGGTGCCCTGGAGAGAAAGCGGGTAAAAGCTTGATGGCTTGGGGTGGAGTTGGCAGGGGGAGGCTGGAGAGGAGGGAGGATTCAAGGATGACCACCAGTTTCTGCGTAGATGGCGGCTCCTCGGTCACTAAGGGAGGGCCAAGCAGTTAGAGCCGACTTTGTGGGAACGTGAGGGAACCGAGAATTTTGCTCTGAAGAGGTCAAGTTTTCTCTTTCCATGAGACACCAATGGAGATGCCAAGGTCAGCCGTTTCCCTGAGACCTTGAATTCAGATTAATAGCTACTTGGTGACAGCTAATAAATTACAAATGCGCATGAGTATATCCTCTGATCTACAGTCCAACTTCTGGAGATTTAGCTTAGAAATATACTTTGCATTTGTTTGAAATGGCATCTATATGGGACTATTGATTGCAACAATGATCCTAATAGCAAACGATTGGAACCCAGCCAAATAGCTGTTAAATTATAGTCCACGCAGTGGAATGCCATGAAGTGGCATAAATAGGAAGAAAGCTCTCTTTGGGCTTGCATGAAAACAAAACAGACGGCTCAAGCGACTGCATACCATGAGACGAATGAAGGCAAGTACAGGCAATTTTTCGAGTGGGGAAAAGAATGTGTTCATCTTTGTAAAGTCTGGAAGGCTCACCTAATAGAAACAGCTAGCTGTTGGCGTCCGAGGTGGGAGTGGAACTTGCCACGGTCCAGTTGTTTCGAGTTTTTTAAACTATGAACCAGATGCCTGAATTACCTACTCAGAAACTTAGTAGCTGACATTGGACACCTGCCATCTGTGAGGGACTCTGAATGCAATGTACTCCTCACAGTGTGGTCCGAGATAGCCATCCGATTTTCCACTTTGTAGACGAGGAAACTGAAGTTCAGGGACGTGACTCACTCAGGGCCACACGGTAAGTAAGCAGCCCGCTCCGTGTTTGATCGCAGGCCTTCTTGGCTACAACGCCTTTGCTTTCTCTTGTCCCGGAGGCTGTATGTGGACTTCGCCTGTGGGTTTTTATGCTTACCTGACAATCACGTCTCCCTACAGAGTCTCATTGGGGACATTGACACTGCAATGAGGACCTTCCTCAACTACTACACTGTATGGAAGCAGTTTGGGGGGCTCCCGGAATTCTACAACATTCCTCAGGGATACACAGTGGACAAGCGTGAGGGCTACCCCCTTCGGCCAGGTAAGCTGCATCTCAGTGTCTCCTCTGGTTCCCTAAACCCACATGTTTCTACTTCACAATGCTCACAAATGCTCCCCCACCTGATGTTTCCCTTGGCTGCGGCGGTTTTCATGTCAGGAAGTATTTATTCCCACATTTTCACAGAAGGAAACTGAGGCATGATTGGTTGAAATGGCTTGCCCAAGTTAACTAAATATAATATAGTGGCTCAGACCAGGGCCCAGAATTTTGAGCTAAATCGTGTGTCCTTGCAAACTCGGAAATGAATGGGAAGGAGAAGAGCCTGCTTGACTTTGAAATTTTAAAAGCAAACTTCCTAAGCAGAGTCTTCTTCAAAGTGTCAGATAACAGTGTCAGATATGGGGGGGGGGAGATATGAAAACAATAATAATTTATAATTTATCAAGGGTTCACGAGGGTGGAAAGGGTGGGCAGGGGCTGATACCAAGGGCTCAAGTAGAAAGAAAGTGCTTTGAAAACGATGATGGCTACATATGTACAACATGCATGAATTCCTCTAAGAGCCCCAATAAAACAATTAAAAAAAGAAGAAGAAAGAAGCACCATTTTATTCTGAGAAACAAAAAGTGTCAGATAAATTTCGCTTCAGTAGTGAGGAATGTCAAAACATTGGAACGGATCTTAGGAATTATCTGGTCTCATCCACCTCCTGGTTATGAAGCTCAGAACTCGAGATTCAGAGAGGGTGAGGTTAGCACACTAGATCCTGTCTTACATTCTTTTCTAGATCCAGTGCCCACTGGTTCACCTCAGGAAGGTTAAAAATTGTAAGAGGGGAAAAGGGCATGAGGGACAGAGGAAGGAAGCTTAGTCAGCAGACACAGTCAACCCCTACCCCCAAATAGGTCATGCTCTCATTGTCTTAGTATCTTGACCCTTCCCGCCAGAATTGCCTTTTAGCTCTGGGAGATGTTTTGAGTGGTTTCCTCTGCTCCCATTTTCTCCTTTTAACCCAAGTGGTGTATGAGTCTTGAAGGGGAACAGAAGAGAGAGTAAGACTTTTATTCCCTAGATGCTGTTGTTCTTGGTATTTCTTGTGCTCTGGTTCTCATGGGAGATTTTTTTTTTAGAAAACTCTCAGAAGGTATTATATCTAGTGTTATGACTACCCTGAAACTAACTGTAAGACTTAGACCTCCACCATCGGGGTAAGAAGGAATCTGAAAAGTCTTCCAATTGAAATACCCTATCATTTCCTTGTCAAATGGCTCTGCAGATTTGCTCAGTTCCCATCAATGAAGGGGAACTCAGTATGTCACAGAGTCAGCCTGTTCCATTGGCAAGACAGGCTCACAGGAAGGCTTCACTGGAAAGTAAGGCACTTCTGCCAAACTCCAGGAATGCCTCAGTTTAGTCACCCTTCCGACCCCAAAACAATAGTGCGTGGGAAATAAGGTCCTATTAGGCATAATCAGATTGTCTGGTGTGATACAGGCTCTGATCAGCAGTTCTAAGGAATCCTAAAGACCTTTACCTCCTCCAAGGCCACAATGTAAACCTTGCAGTGTCATCATCCTCTAGGCAGGATGGAAATGAAAACACACACTTAGGCCCACGGCAGCCCTCGTGGCATAGTGGTTACCTGTTGGGCTGCTAACTGCATAGTCAGTGGTTCGAAACCACTAACCACTCTATGGGAGAAAGATGGGGCTTTCTACTCCCCTAAAGAGTTATAGTCTCAGAAACTCACAAGGTGGGGGGGGGGGCAGTTCTAGCCTGTTCTGTAGGGTCGAGGTGAGTCAGCAATGAGTTGGGGCCCCCCTGTGAGGGAGAGGAAAAAGATGGCTGACCCTGACTGTCCCAAGCTAGAAGCAGAAGGGAGGGCTTCCCATGAGAGCCCTGTCTTTTTCTTCTATGAATACATCGTGTCCCTACGCATTAGTTTAAAAAACCCGAAAACCAGAACCCTGCATTGTCTGTCTTAGAATGTTCCTAACAGAGCTTAGGGACTCCTAGGGTTAAAAGAGGCAGGCGGAGACCTTTCCCCTGAATATTCTACAATAAGTAGAGTTTGCAGTCAGAAGGGAGAGAGCTGCTGATCCCAGAGGAAGCAGGAAAAGACGATCAGGGGGAGAGGCTGATGTAGGCAGGGCTGAGGGACTCTTTCCGCTCCGAAAATGGCTACGTGGTGAAGTGATGAGATTATACTGAGCTGTAACTTGGACCTCCTGGAGTCACCTGGAAGCAGCGCCTTTCTTTTTCGTGACAGCTTTCAGATCTTGTGTGAGGCAGCAAACACAGTTGCCTAGGTTTTCTTTCCCCCGGTACAAGGGCTCTCCTTTGGCACCGACTCTTCTCGGCTTAAGGCGGGACCCACTTCTGACCCACATTCTAAGAGACAGAGAACATATATACTGTATACACTCGTGTGTAAGCCGAGTTTTTCAGCACATTTTAAACGCAATTTTTGTGGTAAAACTAGGTGCCTCGGCTGATACTCCGGTTGACTTATCCTCGAGCATATACGGTCCATGATAGCTTAATTAAGACAGAAATATATTTCTGTCTCTTGCTTTGGGCTTATATGGCTCTCTATTGCATGATGAATTTTTCATCTTGTTTGCTGTGTAGCCTTGGTTTATGGGTCATCAAGGGACCAGGATGGCCACTCATGCTCTAGTTCCTGCCTCCTCTATCCTTGAACTCCCCTGCCCTTCTGGAGGCTCCCTTGGTTTGAGAATGTCAGTCTCCATGGAGGTCCCTTCTAAACTTCAGGCTTGGGGCATTTGGGCTTTGAAAACCCAGCTCCAGGTGAGTTGCCCATGTTCCTCCTGGTTGGAGTCATGTGGACAAGCCATGGGGTGGAGGAGCTGTTTACTGCCCCACGGTGGGTGTGGAGCCAGTTTTGTTCACCACTGGATGAGGGTCTGCTTTGGGACTTTGCAGAGCTCATCGAAAGTGCCATGTACCTCTACCGTGCCACGGGAGATCCCACCCTCTTAGAACTTGGAAGAGATGCTGTGGAATCCATCGAAAAAATCAGCAAAGTGGAGTGTGGATTTGCAACAGTAAGTGTTTCCTGGGCCCCAAGAACTGGGCAGTCAGTGTCTCTGAGACCAGTGGCTGAAATGGCCACACTGAGTGGAGCCGCTTGGAGTCCTGGGAGATTAGCTCTGGTTGGGACCGTAGAGAAGTCAAACATCCTAATTGTATAGATGGGGAAAACGAAGAATGGAAACTCAAGGGGCCTGGCTAAAGGTCGCATATCTAGAGAAGGTGAAACGTACGCTTAGTTCCCGGGATCTCTCCTTCAAGCCAGCGGCAGTCTTCCTATTTCAGAGCACCCTTGTCTGTCTGAATAGACTGTTTTACAAAGGTGACTTTTGTGAAAGGGCCCACAAATTGGCTTTCAAAGGGGAAAAACTGAGTTGCATACTCCTGTCTTTCAACCTGGGAACTCTTACGAGAGTAGTTCAACAAATATCATAGATGTTCGTTGGATATCTCTTATATGCCAGGTGCTGTGCTAAGCCTGAGGGTCATTAAAAACAAAACCAAACAGCAACAAAATCGCACTGTGGATTGGTTTGAATTCATAATGACCCTCTAGGACAGAGTACAATTGCTCCTGGGAGTTTCCAAGACGGTAAATCTGCCTGGAAGCAGACCGCCTCTCTGTTCTTCCTTGAAGCGGCTGCCAGCCTTTCCCTTTACGGTACAGCTGTGAAGAAAGGCCAAGTCCTCACTCTCATGAAGCTTACATGCTAGTAGGAAAACAGACAGTGAGCATGTGTGGGAAGCAGAAAAAGACCAACGTGGTTGAAGTAGAGTGAGCAAGGAGCCAAGTGGGAGGAGACCAGGTCTGAGAGGTGGGCTGGGAGCAGATCAGGCAGGGCTTCCTCTGCACGGAGGCGGAATCAGAAGTCTTTGAACAGTGTGTTTTAAGCCAAGGGGTGACATGTTCTGATTTGTATTTTTCCAGGCATTCCAAAATCAGATGTGTAAAGAAATAGTCTAGAAGTAAAGGCATCCAGAAACCTACAGAGGCTCTGCTCAGAGTGCAGGGTTAAAAACAATTAGCCTTTCATTTGCTCAAGATTTTATAAGGCGATGGTATTCTATGAGTGAAAGCTGGGTGCACACTTTGGAAGCAAGGGCATGCATGTGTATAGAGGGGGGAAGATAAAGCAGTGCTCTGTTTTGATTTTTAATGTGTTGTATTCTTTGGAAAGCCAAGTGCCTAAGTCCATTGGGGCCTTCTTAGGAATGCTAGATCTGTTTCCATGAAAACGAAGCCCTTTGGAAGTCTTCCAAGGTGACTAGTGGAACAGACTTCTGACTTCCTTGGCTTTTGTCACAAAGAGTAAGAGAATAATAGTCCCTGATACACCAAGTTCATATTTGAGTCAGGTTCTGGAGCGTAAGATAAGGGCCCATTGAGAATTGGTTTTGTGTGAGAAAATGAACCCCTCATTCTGAGAAGCTGAAGTCAACGAATGCATCACCCTACTCATCTATGCCCGTCAATGCACGAGGATTTTTCTTTATGAGACTCCTTTCTTGTTGTTTACAACAGCAAGCACAGGGTTAGCACCTGTTAGCACCCCATTCAGGGAATTAGCTAAGGCCTAGGGGTTTCCTTTGTGGATGAATAGAAGTAACCTTTGGACACCATTATGGCCTCATGCTGATGCCTCCTTCATCCAGGTGATGCACGTTTATCTTAGTCTTATCTTATTAAAGACTTCATAGAAGGGTCTCTATTAATAATAATAATAATAATGAAATTAAAAGAGAATGGAATTTCTCCACAAAATTTGTGAAACTGCCTCATTTTCCGCGAAATCCTTGGTTCTCATGAGAAAGGTTAACTAGATCTCTGTTTCTGTCACCAAGGTTGGTGGGGTCCAGGAGGTCAGAGAGTTCCTGTGTCGTGGAGGGCAGTCAGGGCAACACTGGAGCCGAGAGAGCCGCTATGCAAAGGACGCACTCCCGGAGGGTGGGGCTTGTGCTCGCAGAACTCAGGGAACAGAAGCCAAGGTGGCTGGGGCTGCGGGAAAGGACGAGGAGACTAGTTGAGGTAGAAGGTCAGGGAGCTAGCAGGAGCCCTCTCATGTAGGGCCTGTGAGGTCCAAGTGAGGCCTTTGGTTTTCAGTGTGTGTGAAATGGGGTGTCCGGGGAGAGTTTGGGATAGAAGCGTGTTAGGTAAGATTTCTACAAATATCCAGTAGGATCAGGGTGGCAGCAAGGAATCCAGCAGAAAACGGTGGTGTTAACCCAGGTGAGATATGACCGGGCTGGAAAAGGGCAACGCTGTGACCAAATTTGCCCAAAGCCTCTCAGCCCCTCATTGGCAGAACTGGCACCTGACTGGCTCCCTTCTCCCTCGTGGTAGATCAGAGATCTGCGAGACCACAAGCTGGACAACCGCATGGAGTCTTTCTTCCTGGCCGAGACTGTGAAATACCTCTACCTTCTCTTTGACCCGAATAACTTCATCCACAACAACGGCTCCACCTTCGACGCCGTGATCACCCCCTACGGGGAGTGCATTCTCGGAGCCGGGGGGTACATCTTCAACACGGAAGCCCACCCCATCGACCCCGCAGCCCTGCACTGTTGCCGGAGGCTGAAGGAAGAGCAGTGGGAAGTGGAAGACTTGATGAGAGAATTCTACTCTCTCAAACAGAACAGCTCAAAATTTCAGAAAAAGACGAGGCGTTCCGGGCCGTGGCAACCCCCAGGAGGACCGGGGACGTTATCCGCTCCAGAATCCCAGGACAGATCAAGGGAAAAGAAGCCTGGCAAACAGAAAGTCCCTCTTCTCAGCTGCCCTAGTCAGCCCTTTACCTCTAAGTTGGCATTACTGGGACAGGTTTTTCTAGACTCTACATAATCACTGGATGATTTTTTAAAAAACTGAGCTATAATAATAAATAAATCTGCTTTTGTCCGTTGTGTCTGGTTGTTTTACTTATTGGGCTATCTCATGAGATGTCACTCAAAGACGGTGTTTGTGGCTAACTGAATTATGAATCTAGTGTTGTTTTTTTTTCTCATACACTGCAAGAATCATTTAAACCCAAAGTCAGCTGGCCTCAGAGACTCCGATCGGTTTGGTGTGAGGCTGTGTTGTCTAAAGAAACAAAATCAGTGACACTCATAGATGTATAAGAAAGAGCTTTCTAGCAGAAAGTCATCTTAGATCAAGAAGGCAGCCCAGCCCAGTCCCAGCATGGGTCCATGGGTCCGATGCCAGCCAGAGCCCTCTGAGGGCCTGTGACACAGAAAGGTGAAGTGAGACGCAAGAAATTCACAGGCCAGCGGGTGCAGACTCCTGTAGATCCAAGGTCAGTGGAAACTTGGCAGCACCAGCAGCTCAGATGGGGCCGCCCCTGGAGGAGGCACACACAGAGTCCCAGCAAATCAGGAAGGTGAAAGGGCAGATAGAGGGCCGAGGGGTCCCCAGTGTCTCTCATGAAAAGGCCACGCCTCCCAGAGGCGTCGTCAAGCTGTGACTTCATTAGCAGGTTGGATTCCACCCCTCTACTAGTGCAAGGTGACATAAAATCTACCTTCCACAGATTGTTCGTTGAATCTCCCTTTCTCTCAGGGTCCCCTTTTCTGTTGTCTTAGAAGAAAGGGAAGTGGGGGCCATAAACGCTTCTTTGTGAGTTCTTGTCCCAGCCAGTGCTTCTGCCCTTTCTCTATGTGCCCATTTGGCCTTCAGTGCCAACGATCTATCAAGTACCTTTGTGTCTCCACAACCCCGAGATATCAGTGAAGAAGGCACAGTTTATATTCCCTTAGGTGGTAAACTCTGCAGCGAGAAAGAGGCTGGTAAAGATCTAAAGTAACTCTGCTACTGCTCTACAAAGGATAGGGTGCTGTGCTAGACAACAATTGGGAGAAGGCATCTCCCTTAGGGAGCCCTCTCTGCAGAAGTGAAGTTTTAAACTTTTAATTATAGAAATTTTCAAATAAAATTTATAACAGGATAATCATTCTACATGCACCCCTCAGACAGCTTCACAGATGGCTGGCCCACCACCACCCTTATTTATGACTGCATTGGATCATTCTGAAAGAAATCACAAACATAATTTCATATAAATAGTTGCGAATACTTCACCAAAATATAAACATCCTTAGTGGCTTCAAATATCCAAGACCAAACCCACTACCATTGAGTCAATTCCAATTCATAGCAGCATTATAGGAGAGGCTAAGACTGTTCCTGTAAGTTTGCAACTCTTTAGGGGAGTGGAAAGCCCTGCTTTCTCCCTTGGAGTGGACAGTGGTTTTAAACTGCTGACCTTGCAGGTAGCAGCACAATATGAACCACTGTATCACTAGGACTTCTTTAAAATACCCAGTTAATATCTTTCATGGGTTGAAGAATCCTCCCCTAAATATGCTAACTCGGCTAGACCATGATTCCCAATATTGTGGTGTGGTTGTCTTGTGTTTTGCCCTTCCTTTTGTTATGTGTCGCAAATCCTGACTTCTGTGCATTAATGAAGCAGAATTAGGTAATGTTATAAAAGAATAGGTTATGTTTGTTCTGTTAGTGAAGCAGGATTAGGGTGGGGTGTAATACACTTCCTCAGGTCACTTTCTCTGGAGTGTGGCCTGTATCACCTTTTATCTTACCAGAGATAAAAAGAGTGGATCCTGGCCCACCAAGCCTTGAGGATGATATTCCCGCTCAGAGCAGCCAATCCACAGAGAAGACCACATAGCCGGCCCCACTATGAGACACAACATCCCTCACTGACCCATACCCCTACAGGGGACAACACTGGAGACACTGTGGGAATTGCGTCCAATCTGATCCCACCACACCAAGGCAAAACACTAAGTGCGTGCAACAGAACAGCAAGGGAAACAGAGCAACGAAGTCTCCAGGGAATACCAAAAATAGACTTTGGGGACAGGGCTTGGCACTCCATCAGACTCAACCATCTAGCTGAGAAGCAACAAAGTCCACATGGAAGAAGCACACCAGCCTGTGTGATCACGAGGTGTCAAAGGGATCAGTTATTAGCCATCAAAGAACAAAAAATCATATCATTGTGTGCTCACCTTCCCAATATGATCGCTGAAGACAAATGGGTGCATAAGCAAAAGTGGTGAAGAAAGCTGATGGTACTCGGATATCAAAAGATATAGAGTCGGGGGTCTTAAAGGCTTGAAGATAAACAAGCGGCCATCTAGCTCAGAAGCAACAAAACCCACATGGAAGAAGAACACTAGCCTGTGTGATCATGAGGTGTCGAAGGGATGAGGTATCAGGCATCAAAGAACAAAAAAAATCAAGTCATTGTCAATGAGGGAAGTGCAGATTGGGGACCCAAGACCCATCTGTAGGCAACTGGACATCCCCTTACAGAAGGGTTGCAGGGAGGAGACGAGCCAGTCAGGGTGCAGTGTAGCACCGATGAAACATACTATTTTCTTTTGGTTCCTAAATGCTTCCTCCCCCGCCCCACTATCATGATCTCAATTCTACCATGCAAATCCTGCTAGACCAGAGGATGTACACTGGTACAGATAGGAACTAGAAACACAGGGGATCCAGGACAGATGATTCCTTCAGGACCAATGCTGAGAGTCGTGATACTGGGATGGAAAGGGGGAACCCATTACAAGGATCTACATGTGACCTCCTCCTTGGGGGATGGACAACAGAAAAGTGGGTGAAGGGAGTGGGTAAGATATGACAAAATAATAATAATTTATAAATTATCAAGGATTCACGAGGGAGGGGGTAACCAGGGGGGAGGGGAAAAATAAGAAGCTGATACCAAGGGCTCAAGCAGAAAGCAAATGTTTTGAGATGATGATGGCAACAAATGTACAAATGTGGGGAACCCATTACAAGGATCCACATGTAACCTCCTCCCTGGGAGACGGACGGCAGAGAAGGGAGGCGGGGAGAGTCCTGATAAAGCAAGATATGACAAAATGACAATCTATAAATTATTAAGGGCTCATGAGGGAGAGGGGAGCGGGGAGGGAGGGGGAAAAAAAGAGGACCTGATGCAAAGGGCTTAAGTGGAGAGCAAATGCTTTGAAATTGATTAGGGCAAAGAATGTACAGATGTGCTTTATACAATTGATGTATGTATATGTATGGATTGTATAAGAGTTGTATGAGCCCCTAATAAAATGTAAAAAAAAAGAAACACACCATATATGAAGTGAAATCAATAACAATATTCTGTAAAACACTTCATCTATGTGATTCCCTTTCTAAACCCTTCACCCCAGTCCCCATCCTCCCTCTCTCCTCAAGATCCTGTGCACCCCTCTTCCTGTTCCCTCCTCTGTCCCTAGCCTCCTGGTAGTCACCAAAGTCTTGTTTTGTTTTTTTTTGTTTTTTGGTGTATAAACCATGTTTCTATTTCTTAGTTTTCCTTATGATAATGGTATTATTAAATATTTTTCTTTATAAGATTGAAAAAAATGTACAAATGTGCTTGACAAAATGGATGTATGCATGGATTGTATTCAGTTGTATGAGCCCCCAATAAAATGATTATTTTAAAGAGAGAGAGAGAGAAAGAGAGAGAGAGAACAGAGCATAGAGAGTAAACTACTACCACCAAGAAAGAAGAGCCTTTGGATCCTGGTCCCTATGCTTAGAACCTCCTATCATTCCCAAGGGAAGATTGATGCCAAGATCCATGTAGATCTAAGGAACACTGAACACAGCTGTTGAAAGGAAACAAGGACCGCCTTCCAAAATTGGCAGAAAAGGCCTACAGCTGCCACCCTGAATTGGGACTTATAGCCTCCTTGTGCTTGTTTGGGTAGCCTAGAGAAACAAATTCATAGACACTTATCTGTGTATAAGGAAGAATTTAAATACAAGAGCAATTGAATATTGAAGAAAACATCCCAGCCCAGTCCAGGTCAAATCCATAAGTCCAATAGTAGTTCATATGTCTGATACCAATCTATAAAGTCCTCTTCAGACTCACGAAATACATGTAATGATGCCAAATGCAGGAAGATGACAGGCCAGTGGGTGGGGAATCTTGTGGATCCAGTGGTGTTGTAACCATCTCAGGGCTGGCAGGGACCTCAGAGGTCTGGCTCCATCGGCCTCTCTCCACGTGTCTTTTCCACAGGGACGTCTCACAGGGAATGAGGAGCGAGAGAGAGAGGAGAGGAGAGGAGAGGAGAGGAGAGGAGAGGAGAGGAGAGGAGAGGAGAGGAGAGGGAACTCCTTCCTGCCTCCAAGGAGGAATATAAGAGTTCCCAGAATCCTCAGGAGAAAAACACACCCACACAGAGGCCTGATTGGCTATGCTGATTGACAGGCTAGACTCCACCCCTTCACTCTGAATCCTCAAGTTGATACCAGATTATGGAACGACCACACCCCTAAACTATGAGAATAAATTATTTGTTGAAGGCATTCACTTATGTTATTTTTTGTTATAGCAGCACTAGAAAACTGAGACGGTGTTCAAACTATCCTTGTTGTCTTATAAATTTATGTTTTAGTTTGTTTGAAACAGGACCCAAATGTAGTTATTGTTGCTAGGTCCCACCACGGTGGTTTCTACATATAGTGCCCCTGTGTTCAACCCAATGAAACACTGCCCGGTCCTGCACCATGCTCACAATTGTCCCTATGCCTGAGCCCATTGTTGCAGCCACTACTATGTCAGTCCATCTCCTTCCTCCTTTTCGCTGCCCCACCACCACCACCTTTCCAAGTATGATATTTTCCAGGGACTGGTCTCTCCTAAAAATATGTCATTGTCATATTATGATCATGTCATATTGTCTACCGACAATGTCTATTGACAATATGCTATAAGAAATTTTGCCATCCCTGCCTCTAAGGAGCACGCTGGCCATACTTCTTCCAAGACACAGTTTGTCCTTTTAGCAGTCCAGGGTACTTTCAGTGTCCTTCTCCAGCCCCATCATTCAAAGGCATCCATTTTTTTTTCAGTCTCCCTTATTCAATGCCCAACATTCACATGTCAGGATCAAAATAAGGTTTGTATATTTGCAATGAGATGATACAGGGGAGCTTCAAATAGTTTCTGGAAAAATTTATTGAAAAGATAATGGAACTTTTTCATGAACTTTCTGAAGCCTTCTCTTTCTTACATCTCATTTTCACTTAATTTGTTTAAGAACTCAGCTATCTATCCAGTCGTTTTCCAGATAGGTTTTGCTAATTATCTCTCTGTCGTGGTGTTTAAAGGCGTCCAGTGGTGCAGTGATTAAGCAGGGCACAGGAGGAAAGACCTGGCAATCCCCTTACATAAAGATTGTGGTATGCCACTGAGTTGATTCCTACTCAAAGCAATTACTGCTGATAGTCCAGTCCATGAGTCGATTCCTACCCTACAAGACAGAGTAAAACGGCCCTACAAGGTTTCCAAAGCTGTAATCTATGCAGAAGCAGACTGCTATAGCTCTCTCCCACGGAGTGACTAGTAGGTTCAACTGCTGGCCTTTTGCTTGGCTGTGCCACAAGGGCTTCTTATTTCAATCTGGATTACAATAGAGTGCTTCTAATTTGGTTAAAACATTCCTCTAAAGAAAGACATTCCCTCATCCAATATTTGATCGATGTTATAGTTTATATAGAGAAGTCAGATAAATACTTTATGTTCCCCCTTTATTTACCAATAAAAAATAACAAGGTAAAAAATAATAAAATAATGAATTAAGAAACTCACTGCCATCAAGTCAATCCTGACTCGTAGCGACCTGGTATAGTAATTATACCTTGGACTGCTAACCGCAAGGTCAGCAGTTTGAAACCACGTGCCACTCTGCCAGAGCAAGACAAGGGTTTCTACTCCCACCAAGTTACAGTCTTGGGAACCCATGGGGACAGTTCTACCCTGTCTTAGTGGATCACCATGAAAATAATGAGTAGGTTCCCTAATATCCTTTAAAGGTGGCAATGAAGTTTTGGGTTCTTTAAAATAATTACTTATTCAGAATATACACAACAAAGCATACAATTCGATAGTTTCCTTCCTGTGCAACTTAGTGACATTGATGGCATTCTTAGAGCTGTGTAGTAACCACTCCCGTCTTTCCTTTCCTTGTCCCACCCTCATGAGCATAAATCTTCCCTATGGCTCCTAGCTAGTCTTTCCAATTGCTAGACTCAGTTTGATCCCAGATAGATGGCTCTTTTCAAAGAGTATAATGCTCTAGGCAGACTTTTAAAAAAACTGATTGGGCTAGATCTTGGGTCAGCAAATTGCAGCTCTTGAGCCAGCTGGGCCTCTTTTGGTACATACCTGCGGTTCTGAAGTAAAATTGAAAATGAAAGTAAAACTATCACAGTTTACTTTAAATTTCCCTTATTTGTAAAAGTATATTTATAGCTCTCAGATACATAACTTTTAAATTGTGCAAGACAGGGACCTAGTGTAGCACTGCTGTGAAAAATCAATCGGCCATAGGTGTGTGGGTTTATTTCTTGTGTCTTCATTTCATTCCATCGGTCTCTCTGTTTATTGTTACACAAGTGCCAGGCTGTTTTTATTACTATAACTACAGAATATGTTTTAAAATCAGGAAATGCAAGTTCTGCTTTGTTCTCCTCTTTCACTATTGTCTTATCTGTGCTAGGCCTCTGACCACCTCACATAAGATTGAAGATTGTTTTTTCTATTTCTGTAAAGAAGGTAATGGAAATTTCTATCCGGATTGTGTTGAATATATTAGAGCATGTTTATTAGATCATGTTAACAGCTTAATAATAAATCAATCCATGAACATGGAGCATCTTTCCAATTATTTAAGTCTTCTTTAATCTATTTTAGGGGTGTTTTATAGTGTTCCTTGTATATGTCCTCAAAATTCCTCATTAGCTTTATTCTTAGGTATTTTATTGTCTTTGATACTGCCATAAATGGAGTTATTTCCTTTTCAGATTCCTCACTGCAGTGCTGCGTATACAAACACAACTGATTTTTGTTTGTTGATCTTGTACCCTGTAACTTTGCTAGATTCATGTTAGCTCTAGTAGTTTTCTTGTGTACTCTCTGGAATTTCCTTTATATAAGATCACATCGATATAATAATTTGTAAATTATCAAGAGTTCAAGAGGGAAGGGGCAATGGGGAGGGAGGGGAAAACATGAGGAACTGATGCCAGGGGCTTAGGTGGAGAGCAAATGTTTTGAGAATGATGAGGGCAATGAATGTACAAATGTGCTTTACACAATTGATGCATGGATGGATTGTGATAAGAGTTATATGAGCCCCTAATAAATTATATAAAAAGATCATATCAGATAATTTTATTTTTTTCTAATACATATATCTTTTATTTCTTTTTCTTGCCTTATTGTTTTAGTTAGGACTTCTAGTACAATTTGAACAGAAGTGATGAGAGAGTACCCTTGTCTTACTCCTGATTTCAAAGGGAAAGCTTTCTGTATCCATGGAGATGACCATGTGATTGTTTTCTTTCATCTATTGATGTACGATTGCCTTTCTAATGTCAAACCATTCCTACATTTCTGGAATTAGTTCCATTGGTCATGGTGTATGACTTTTAACATGTTGGATTCTGTTTGCTATTCGTAGTTTCTTCTTTTAAAATACTGTGAATTCTTGAATTTAAACTAATTTGAGTCTGGGGAGGAGATGAGCCAGTCAGGGTGCGATGTAGCAACGATGAAAAATACAACTTTCCACTAGTTCCTAAATGCTTTCCCTCCCCCCGCTCCACTATCATGATCCCAATTCTACCTTGCAAGTCTGGCTAGACCAGAGGATGTACACTGATATAGATAGGAACTGGAAACACAGAGAATCTAAGGTGGATGATCCCTTCAGGACCAGTGGTGAGAGTGGCGATACTGAGAGGGTGGAGGGAGGGTGGTGTGGAAAGGGGGAACCGATTACAAGGATCTGTATGTGACCTCCTTCCTGGGGGCCGGACAACAGAAAAGTGGGTGAAGGGAGACGTCAGACAGTGCAAGATATGATAAAATAATAATTTATAAATTATCAAGAGTTCATGAGGGAGGGGGGAGTAGAGAGGGAGGGAAAAATGAGGAGCTGATGCCAGGGGCTTAGGTGGAGAGCAAATGTTTTGAGAACGATGAGGGCAATGAATGTACAAATGTGCTTTACACACAAATGTGCTTTACACAATTGATGTATGTATGGATTGTGATAAGAGTTATATGATCCCCTAATAAAAAATAATTTAAAATGAATTTGATTACTTTAGCCCTTTGAGATTATTATTTTTGTTAAAGCTCAAATTGTCCCATTTCTGAACAAGGGAAGGCTGTCCTCAAGCTAATTCCTGAATTCTATTAACAGCTCCAGTTATCTTTGATAGCTCCCCAGGTTTCTGGTACAGGATGTTTCACAGTCATCATCTGCATGGCCATTTCTTGAAATCGTTAAGGAGGTTTAAGCAGGAGCTTGGCTGGCTTTATCTGCCAATTGCATCTTTGCCCAACAGACTTGGTTAATCCAGCTGCTGGTCATTTTTGGCAGCTGCAGGGCAAGCTGCTATGGCCACCCTGAAAAGCAGGACCCCTTACTGTGCTCCCTTTTGTGACTTTGCCTCCAAGAAGTCCTCAGACCTACTTTTTTGGCAAAAGAAAAGTCACGGAATAATTATTGACATATAATTCACATATCATACGATTCAATAGTTCAATGACATAGATCTACTTTTAATTCCTGTGACACAGTCTTGAATGGCTGTCTCTTTTAACAAGGAACCTGAAAGCTGAGACGTGACATATATTAGAATATATGTTGAAATCTTACTTATTTAATAGTCATATTATTTTGAATGCTTCAACAGACTTGATATACTGGAACAGTTTTCCTAAGACGTATCTAACAACTACCATTAGTTATGGCTGTTCTTAGTGCCACAGTCCAGTCTACCCCATTATTCAGGGGCTCTTTGTGACAGGGGGAATCCTGGTGGCATAGTGGTTACACGTTGGACTACAAACCACAAGGTCATTAGTTGGAAACCGCCATTTGCTCTGATGGAGAAAGAGGAGGCTTTCTACTCATGTAATGAGTTACAGACTCAGAAACCCACAGGGGCAGTTCTATAGAGTTGCTATGAGTCAGAATTTACTCAGTGGCAGTGAGTTTTGTGGCTAGGGTCAGCCCACTCCTGTGGTGAAGGAAGCTATTGATCATTAGGCAATACCCTAGAGTCAAAGAAGATATAGAGTCAGAGAAACTAAAGTCCTCTCCTACACCCCATTTTCTTCCTCAACTTAGATAAATGGATTTTTCTAAGAATTTAGAAAACTTTATTTTTGCCATGAAGCTGTTCATAATGTTATATTACTTTTTTTAATCTGCATGTAGTTTGATCTCTTTACTTCTATTCGTACTTATCCAAGCATTCTCTTTTTCTTGCCAAATGCCAGAGGTTTTCTTACACTTCTTTTCATAAGCATCAACTTTTTCTTTCTTTTTTTTTGGGTTGTGTTTTAGGTGAATGTTTACACAGCAAGGTAGGTTCAGTCTAACAATTTTTACAGAAATGACTCTGTGACATTGCTTGTAATGTTTACATTGTGTCCGTGTGCTCACTCTTCCTTCTGTTTGTTCTGTTTCGGTTGCTCTATCTTCCCTTCCCCTCCTAGACTTCTCACCTTTGCTTTTGAGTAAATGTTGACCATTTGGACTCATACGGTTCATTGTTTACAGAACACATTACTCGCAGGTATGACTATTGATTTTATAAGTCAACCTATTTGGCTGGGAAGTGACCTGCATAAATACCCTAGCCTCGTGTCCACATTTATTGATTTATTCACTTCCACATTTAAAGGTTCTCCGAGGTTCTTCTGGTCTCTCTTGGTCTCATACGGATTAATTATGTTAGTTTTCTAGTATTACACAAGAGTAAGTTAGAAATAACTGTCATGTAGTTCCAGGTTACACATAACTCAGTTTCATTACAGAGCAAACGTGCTTCAATTTGTGTCTTCAGTCAGTGGATACGCGCAGACAAAGTCCCTCAGTCATACTTGTCTTGGTCTTACACGGTGCCTTCAAAAAAGATGTCCACTCAAAGCAGTGGCGTCCTAGGGCATCTTCTGGGCCAGCGAAATTCAAGGCGAACTGATGACTGGGTTTTTAAAAAATGTATTTCCAAAGGGATTAATGCTAATAAGTTTTCTTGAAGTACTAAGGATGAACAAGGTGGCTCATTGCAAAGAAGTTTTGAGAAAACTGATCATTGCATTGGTGAAAAAGAGACCAGGAAAGTTGTGCTAAAATTATGATTTTTTTTTCCACCATGGCCTTGCATCTGCTCACTCTTCAAGAATAAGCAAGGGCTGGCCTAGGATACCAAACTCAAACAGAATTTCAAAAGAACATCATTTGACTCCTTTCAGGAGGGTGTAAATCCAAGAGCTCAGAATTCTCCAGGGAAGGGTTAGATAGATGGAAACACTGCCTGTAGAAGTGGATAGACCTCACATGTCGAGGTCTCACATTTCAAGTTTCGATATCATTGTCTAATTGATGGTCCTATGATTTGGTAGTAATATTTTTTAACTTATCTTGATATATTTTATCTTATTTTCTTCCTTCTGATTTCACTGAGTAATTCTTTTGGAATTGCTTGTTGCTATGCTGTATCTTAGTGTGTGGGATCGCTTTCATTGGCTCCTCTGAATGAGTCTACTCTCCACTTGTTTCCCTCCTGTTCTTTATCCCAGGATAATGAATTGTTCTCTGCTGTGGCAGTCCTGTGTGAACTACATCAGTGAGCGCCCTTGTCTTCTGTTCTCCAATTGGGTCAAGCAAGTAGGGAGTTCAAGCCAAAGATTGACGAGAAGCAGTAGAGTGAGATCAAGAGACTTATTCCCCTGGATCCTCTCTTGCAAGTTTGCTTCTGGCTGGGTGTCCCTTAATTGAGGGTGACTGTTTCTCTGAAAATGGCTCCTCAACAACAGCTTTCTTAGGAAGGGTCATCTCTGATCGCTGCGTTGCCACACCTTCAAGACAGACATGGTGACGGCTATGCTATTCCTGCTCCAGGCTATTACATTGTTGCTCGTGGTTGCCCCACTCTCTACCCACGCCGATATAAATAGCATCTTTCTTAAATCCTCTTCGAATCTCCCTCATTTGAATGAGCCACCTGTTTCCTGTAAAGTGGCTCAAGAAGTTAAACATAGAATTACCGTATGACCCAGCAATATACTCTTTAGTATACGCTCAAGAGGATTGAAAACATGTGTTTACAGACATTTATATGAATGCTCACAGCAGCATTATTCATAATAGCTCAAAAATGAAACCAACCCAGATGTCTACACATTGATGTGCAGACACATAAAATGTAGTACTGACGGTGTCCCAGTTATGAACTTGCAACCAACACCTGTTTTTTGTTGTGAGGTGCCATTGAGTTAATTCCAAATCATAGCAACCCTATGTACAACAAAACACAGCACTGCCCAGCCCTGCTCCGTCCTTACAATCCTGTTACATTTGAGCCCACTGTTACATTTGTAGCCACTGTGTGGATCTACCTCGTTGAGGGTCTTCTTCCTTTCACCGACCGTTTCCCTGACCAACCAACCTCTGGAGACTGGTTCCTGCTGACGCCATTCCCACAGTACCTAAGACGAAGTCTGCGACCCTCACTTCTAAGGAGCAGTATGGCTGTGTTTCTCTCAAGATACGCTCATTGCTGCTTTTGGCAGTCCATGGTATAGTCAGTATTCTTGGCAATGATGTAATTCAAAGGTATATATTATTCTATGGTCTTCCTTGGTCATTGCCTCCTTGCAAATGCATATGAGGTGATTGAAAGTGCAAGGGCTTCCGTCAGGCACACATTAGCCCTCAAAGTCACACCTTTGCTTTTGAACATGTTAAAGAGATCGTTTGCAGCAAATTTGAGGAGGGTGGTTTGATTTTCTTGACTGCTGGTTCCATGGACATTGTGGATCCAAGTAGAACGAAATCCTGGACAACTTGAATATTTCTACCTTTGCTCATGATGTTGCTTGTGGGTCCAGGTGTGAGGGTTTTTAAATTTTATGTTGAGATGTAATCCATACTGAAACTTTGACCTTCATAAGTCTTTGATCTTCATCAATAAGTGCTTCAAGTCCTCTTTACTTTCAGCAAGCAAGGTTCTGTCATCTGCATATTGCAGGTTATTAATGAGTGTTTCTCCAATACTGATATGTATTTTCAGTATATAACCCACCTTCTCAGATTATTTGCTTAGCACAGTGATTGAATAAGCATGATGAAAGAATACAACCATGACACACACTCTTCCTGCTTTTAGATCTCCCGATATTCCCGTGTTTTGTTGACTGACTGCCTCTTGATCTCTACAAAGGTTCTGCATAAGCACAATGAACTGTTCTGGAATTCCCATTCTTTACAAAATTATCCCTAATTCACTAAAATCCACACAACCAAATACCTGTCGACCAAAATCCATCTGACATCAACAAAGTCCAGCTCAAATTTCTGGCTCTTCTCTAGATTGCTGCCACCATTTAAAACATATCTTATTTATTATTACTAATCATTTTACTGGGGCTCTTATAGCTCATAACACTCCATACATCAATTGTAACAAGCATATTTGTACACCTGTTGCCATCATCATTTTCTAAACATTTATTTCTATTTGAGCTCTTGGTATCAGCTCCTCTTTTTTCCCTCCTCCTGTCATTAAACATCTTGTTTATGTGTGATATTAATGAAATTGTTTAATAATTTCCACATTCTTTTGACCACTTTTCTTAGGAATGGGCAGAAATATTCATCTCTTCCAGTTTATTCATCTCTTCCTGTTAACCAGGAAACCGTCTTCGAATTTTCTTGGCGTAAGAGAGTGAGCACTTCCAGCACTGAAAGATCTCAAATGTTGCTCCTGATGCCGTGCTGTTGGCCAGTGCCTACAGTGCTCTTGAATTGTTCTTTCAATACTATTGGCTCTTGATCACATGCTACTTTTGAATGTAGACCACTTCTTTTTGGTGGAGTGAATCTATATAGTCTTTTCATCTTCTTTTGACGCTTCCTGCTTCATTAAATAGAATCCTTCAATAATACAACGTGAGGCTTTTTTCTTCAGTTCTTTTGGCTCAAGAAATGCTGAGCATGATGTTCCCGTTTGATTTTCTAATTCCAAGTCTTTGTGCATTTCATTATTAACATTCTACTCTCTCATTTCAAGTTGCCCTTTGAAATCTTCTGTTCAGCTCTTGTATTTCATAATATCTTCCCTTCGCTTTAGCTATTCTGCAGTCAAAAGGATCACAGGAGAAGTTCTTGAATAGAGTGAGAAGAAATGTGGGAACAAAACTCAAACATAAAGGAGTCTTATTGGTCAGATAAAGACAGGTGGAGTCCCCAAGACTGTCGCTCTTAGTCATCCTTCAGAATGAACTCCACCCATGTTAGAAGAATCAACCATTTAAGATCAAAGGGGCAGCATTTACCCAAGGGCAAAGATCAGAGGGTTAGGGAAAAAGCTGGACTGGAAAGAGGAAACAGAAAGAGGAAGTGGGAGAAGTAATGCTACATTGAGGTGATTGCAATGAATGAGTTGAAGCAGAAGAATATGAATTGTTGAATGTATAATTGATGATCTGCTCTGAACCTAATTCATATTAAAAAATTTTAAGTTTCAGAGTCTTTTCTGACATCTCTTTTGGTCTTTTTTCCTTTCCTGTCTTTTTAATGACCTTTTTCTTTCTTCATGGATGATGTCCTTGATATCCTCCTATGACTCACCTGGTCTTCAGTCACTAGTGTTCAATGCATCAAATCTGTTTTTGTGATGGTCTCTATTTCCATTTGAGTGTCTAATCCAAAATTTCAAATACTAGACCATTTCAACTCACTAATGCCTAGAACATTTTATGTGTTCTGTTTCATCCTAAATTCATAGTTTATATGTTCCATATTCAATTATGAATGGATGCTTACAGATATTTCTTCTCATTGTGACTCATGGCCATCAGCAAATAAAAGTTGTGGAAGCTTTACTCCATCCCATCATTAAAGTCAACTCCAACTTGAGAAGGTCATCCTCCAACCACTAAATCAAACAATGTTCTACTGTTATTCATAAAGTTTTTATTGGCCAAGGTTTTAATTTAGTATCCATCATTTTAAATTACTGCATAATATTCCATTACCAGAATGTACCAGGGTTTGTTTATTCATTCTTCAATAATCAGAGTTTTTGGTTGTTTTCATGTTTTTGCTATCATGGAAATTATTATGAAAATTGCCACAGTCAACGTAGGTTTGCATATATCTACTTGTGTTGTGTTCTTTACTTCTTTAGGGTATATACCCAGTAGAGAGATTGCTGGACCCTAAAGTACTTGTATCTGCATCTGTTTAGGGGCATGACATACTGATTTCCACAGTGGCGGGACAATTCTACAGTCCCACCGGCAATATAAGAGCATTCCAGTCCATCCACATCTTTACCAGCATTTATCATTTTCTGTTTTATTGAATTTTGCTAAAAAACCTTGGAAGAGAAGTCCCAGGTCCTGTCCAAGAAGCCACCAAACGTGTTGCCAATTCAACAAGCTACCAAATTTAAGTGACTGTCTGAAAAGACAAGCTGTCTCAGCTCAACAAGCTACCAGACTTCTCAGCCAGTGTCCTGGTGAGAAGCGCCTGGGAAGAGTTCAGATGACGCCCAGCCCCTTTCCCAAGTCTAACCACAGTTAAACTTACCTCCAGAGGAACCGGAGACTCAGGCTGAATTCCAAAATTCCAGTGTCCCCAGGCAGCCGCCTGATTGGGAAGGTAGGAGTCTGGGGCCCTAGTGAAACCAGGGACGCCTCCCCTGGAGGTCCCACACTTCCAGAAGTAGCTGCCGGGTGGAGGCATCCCGACACAGTGACTTCCCGGCCGATGTGCAGGAATATTATGGGTTCAAATAAATGACAGCCACTACAATGTCTTTATAATTTGAAAGAATCTTTATTCAGCTAGCTGGGCTACTGGAAAACTAAAGCTGTTTCCCCTCAGAGCAGCCCTGAGTGGACTTCTCAGTCCATCTTTAAGGCCAAAAACTCATTTATCACCTGTCTAGGGTTCAAGCAAGTGTGAACAGAAGCAGAAAGCAAAAGTAATGGATTAATTGTAACTTCCAGAAGGGTACGCTTGCATCACAAAGTACTTAGAATTAGATGGCTGATTGCTTCTGATGGCAGATAACCTACAGGCAGATAGTCTTCAAGCAGTTAACCTTTGAGAGTATAGTAAGCAATGCAAAAAGCACCTTAAAATTGGCCTTATTATGGGGGGACATCATGGGGAATAACTTTTGCATAGAAGAATGTGGCTGGGATGGATGTCCAACCCCCAAATGTGAAGGCCTCCCTCCACCGGAATCTGCCTCCAGACTCTTAATTATGAGCATACAGAATCTATCCGCATACACTATCTTCCTGGTTCTCAGTTTCCCACGCTCTCACTTTGAAATGATTGAACCAGCCCCTACTCTCAATAAAATGTTCATCATTATTAACTTCACTTACTGCATGTTAAGACTGTAAACCACTGCAAAGTGCTTGAGGCTTTTCTTGCACTAAACTGATGCTAAATAAGGACAATATAAACCTGTTCCAACTTATATACAAATTCGACTTCAAGAAACACTTAGGAAAAGATCCTGTAATCCAGGGACTTCCAGTGTACTAAAAACCACTGACCTAGACATTTTGAAAGAGTGGATTTCAGGAGAGGAAGAGAGGGGCCAGACTTCAACTAGGTGCACCAAGGCGTGAATGCAACATACCTGCATGAAGCTGGGAACCAATGGAGAAGTCTGTGGGGCTGGCCTCAACCCCAACTAAATGGACAACCCATTCCCCTCCCAGAAGAATGCACTACAGAGGACAGCACAGCTCAGAGGAAGCTACAGCTCAGGGAGAGGGACATGTCTGATCAGAGCACACAGGAGCAACAAAGAGGGAAGGAGAGAGAGTGGAACACATCCTGGCCCACCAAGTCCTGAGGATGATATTCCTGCTCAGAGAACCCAATGCACAGAGAGGACAATAGGGCTGGCCCCACCATGAGACAAAAGTCCCTCACTGACCCATGTCACTATGAGGGACAACACTGGAGGCAGAGTTGGGGAATTGTGCCCGATCTGATCCCACCACACTGGGGCAAAATGCTAAGGGCGTGCAACAGAGCAGCCAGGAGAGCAAAGCAATGAAGTCCCCATGGAATATCAAAAGTAGACTTTGGAGCCAGGATATGGCACCCCATCAGACTGACCAGAAAACATGCCTAAAGGTCAACAAACAGACCTGGAACTCTTTATAGGCTTTTTTCCCCCTTGGTTTGTTGTTGTTTTGTCTTGCTCTGCCTTGTTTTTGTGCTTATTGTTATCTCTGGCTGTCTATCTAGATAAGGTAGGGGGATAAACACTTCACCTATCTTATCTAGATGGTTGGGGTGGGGCATGGGAGAGGAGAGGTGGGGAAAGGAAGTGGGTATTAACAAACCCAGGGAAAGGGAACAACAAGTGATCTAAAATTGATGGTGAAGAGTGCATAGGATGCCTGGTACACCTTGATCAAGAACAATGTAACCAAGAGCAATTACTGAAGCCCGAGTGAAGGCTGAACATGACAGTGGGACAAGAGGAAAGTAAAAGGAAACAGAGGAAAGAACTAGGAGGAAAAGGCACTTATGGAGGTCTAAATCCAGGCATGTACACCTATAAACACATTTATATATAGTGAAAGGGAAATAGATCTATGTACATATATTTTATATGTTAAGTATCAAGGTAGCAGATGGATATTGGACCTCTAATTCAAGTACTCCCTCAACACAAGAATACTCTGTTCTAATAACCTGGCATTCCATGATGCTCAGCTCACGATCGCTGAAGGCAAAATGGGTGCATAGCAAATGTGGTGAAGAAGGCTGATGGTGTCCGGCTATCGAAAGATATAGCATCTGGGGTCTTAAAGGCTTGAAGATAAACAAGCAGCCATCTAGCTGAGAAGCAACAATGTCTACCAAGAAGAAGCACACCAGCCTGTGTGATCATGAGGTGTCGATGGGATCAGGTATCAGGCATTAAAGACCCAGAACAAAAAAAATCTTACCATTGTGAATGGCGGGAGTGTGGAGTGGAGACCCAAAGCACATCTGTAGGTAATTGGACATCCCCTTACAGAAGGGTCACAAGGAAGAGACAAACCAGTCAGGGTGCATATAGCACCGATGAAACGTACAAGTTTCCTCTAGTTCTTTAATCCTTCTACACCGCCACTATCATGACCCCAACTCTACCTTACAAATCCGGCTAGACCAGAGCATGTACACAGGTACAGATAAGAGCTGGAAACACAGGGAATCCAGGACAGATAAGCCCCTCAGGACCAATAATGAGAGTAGTGATACCAGGAGGATAAGGGGCTGGTGGAGGGAGAAAGGAGGAACCGGTTGCAATGATCTAAATATAGCCCCTTCCCTAGGGGACAAACAACAGAAAAGTGGGTGAAGGGAGACATCGGTCAGTGTAAGATATGAAAAAATATATATAAATTATCAAGGGTTCGTGAGGGAGGGAGGGAGGGTGAGGGAAGGGAAAAAATGAAGAGCTGATATCAAGGGTCCAAGTAGAAAGAAAATGTTTTGAAAATGATGTGATGGAAGCAAATGTACAAATGTGCTTGACAAATGGATGGATGGATTGTGATATGAGTTGTGGGACCCTCCCAATAATATGATTTAAAAAATAAATGAAAGAGTGGATTGTATGCTGTATAAGTTCAAACAAATCAACAAAAAAAGAGGGAAAACATACTTTGTGTGAAGCCCCCTCATCCATCCTTCAATCAACAGCAGTACTTTGTAGGTACAGTGTGGTCTAAAATTGATAATTGGTCGCAAAAATTTTCAGAGGAAGCATTCTATAAGCAGAGAGACATATGCTGCTCTTAAAAAAAACCAAATCATAGAAACCTCTATTAAAGAAAAATATAAAAATGTGACAACTTCTCCATCGAGGTCTATACATGTCTGAAGATGGTGCTTCCATCTCTCCAAAGACGTCTGCATTCTTAGATTTGCACCATGTCAAAAGGCAGTGTGGGTATCCTCAGGGGCTGCAAACCATGTTCTTTTTTCAATATTCCTTGAGTGTGGGGACCAAAAAGAAGTCTGAAGAGGAACGATCAGGGCTGGAGCATGGATGGGGTGAGGTTTCCCAAGGAAATTATCACAAGATGGCCCTTGCTTCCTTCAGAGAATGAACAGGTACCTCGTTTGTTGTGACGGGAAGAAAGTTCCTTGGCACAACTTTCCTGGCCTTTTTCTTGGCCAAAGCGGGTGTTTGGGTTGGATTTCTTTTTCCTGTTAGCACGTTACTGTGGTTGGTGAAAGTTTACAGAGCAAATTACTTTCTCATTCGACATTTTGCTTTGTGACACTAGTTGTCGTTTCCTTGAAGTCACAGCGTTCCTTCTGCTTCCTTCCTGGGTTCCCTGTTTCCATTTATTCATCTTTCCCGCCCCCTAAACTTTGTTTCGGGGCCAACACTGCCCTTTTGTTTCCTATGGTTGATTGTTCTGAGCAGCTCCTTCCTCGTGGCATTGCTGTGCACTTTGTAGACCTGTGTCTTACTTGTCTGAAAAGTCATCTCTAGGACTGGGCTCAGTTCAGGTTTGAAGGGTCTCTAAGGGCCATTGGCTCGAAGATTCCACCCGTCTCTTTCACCAGTTTGGCCCATTTTATCATTTTTAAGTTTGTTCTATGCCTTTATCCACTCTGGTGCCATTCAGAGATGTCAGCGGTGGGAGCCAGGCACCATCTCCTCCTTTCGGTGTCCGCTGAGTTTTCCTTCTTGTCCCTTCTCGCAGTCCAATCCAGTCACTCTCCTGGGAAGAAGGGAGTGCTGTTGGCCATTTCAGGAGCAGGACCTTCCGGTCAGAGGAGTATTACCAAACCTTATCTCAGTGGAAACTTCCAGGTGCTGCTCTGGAGCATTCCCGCAGAGAAATAAGCATTACTGTATGGTAGACAGAAGAGCTTACACGATTGGGCTGGGGCCTTCTGACCCAGGCAGTCAGGCATGACGGATAGGGCTTGCCTCCATAGTTTTCAAAAATATATATTTTTTCATAATAAGCCCTTCTGATTAACCTGTATCCTTCAAGGAAAATGTACTGGGATGACCCTTTGGAATTCCAAATAGTTGTCATGACCTTCTCAGCCTTGACTGTAACAGGCCCCGCATATCCCATTGGAAGCCACTGTTTTGACTGATCCTTACAATCTCCAAGGCTGCCATCTCTCCAAGGTCAGCAATTTGGAACCACCAGCTGCTCCTCGGGAGAAAGATGGAGCTTTCTACTCCTGAAAAGAGTTACAGTCTCAGAAACTCACAGGGGACAGTTCTACCCCTGTGATATATATAGGGTCCTTCAGAGTTGGAATCGATTTGATGTGAGTTAGCTTTGGTTTAAGACTAAGACTAAGACAAGTGTCTTACTGAAAGAACTTGTCTGCAGCCACCCACTGACCACGGAAACATATTTAAACACATTTTAAAAGAAAGAAGCTCTATGGAGTGTGATCAGAGCTGTAAGAGCCCCAGTAAAGCGATCTTTTAAAAAGGAAGGAGCTCATGCATATGTGATCTGGAATCCCAGGAGCGATACTTTTTGACTTACCGTTGTCGGTGGGTAGTTAGAGGAAAATAACTTATCATGTTAACAATTGTGAATCTAAACAAGGAATCTAGGAGTGTTCCTAGTGCTGCTTTTCTGTAGGTTTGAAACTCCCTGCACCCCCCACACACACCTACACACACACACCACCACCACCACCACCACCACCACCACCACCACCACCACCACCACCACCACCACCACCACCACCACCACCACCACCACCACCACCACCACCACCACCACCACCCGCCAAAGTGTAGGGAAATAAGTCAAAGAAAGTGCTTGCCAATGGTCAGTGTTTCATAGACTGGCTCTTCCACCAGCATAGAGCTCCAGAAGGGCCAGGACTTTTCTTGAACGTTATCCTGACCACCTAGGAGAGTGCCTGGCAGTAAGTCCGTTCCCAGTAAATGATTTTAAACAAAGCATGCAGAGGTTGCACACACGAAATGTAATATGAAAAACAACATGTATTCAAAAACCAACCCAGCTCCGGGGTCGCCATCTGGGCCGAAAGTTTGGGGGCAGAGAGGTTGCGGCACCGAAGGATGTGTGGTTCCGGCGTGGGGCGGCCGCAGGTCTCTGAGCCGGGTCGGGGCGGGCCCGGGAGTCGCCCCAGTCGGTTCGGGGCACAGCCCTGCTCGCTGGACCTTTGTGGGGGAGCTACAGGTGTTGGGGGCCGCTGTCCTGGGCTTCCCTTTGGAGCCCCCTGAGAAAGGTGGGTGACCTCTTCCTGATTGTGGAGGGAAAATTGCTGGTTCGGAAGCAAGATCCCCAGCGTTTGTGCCTTTGGGAAAAACGTCGCTCAAAACTTAAGGCCAACTGAGGACACACAGCTCAGAAGTACCATCGAACTGCTTATTAACATGTTTCTGAGCAACCTCTGACTGGCGTTCAGAGGCGTCGCCCGCCGATGGCACGCCACCAAGCTGCCCCGAAAGACCGACCGAGGGCTGCGCAAGGTGGCATCCCGCCCGGGTGGTCTCGGTGGCCCGCGCTGGGCAGAAGGGCTGCCAACCCGGCACGGGGGTCGAGGATGGCGAACTGATCAAGAACAACGCTTTCTCCGACCAGGATTCCTGCTAAGAGCAACAACTGCCCCCCCCCCCCCCCCGCGCGGTTGTGTCCACTGCGGTGAAGTGACCAATGACCTTGTGATGCTGCCAGGCTGTGTGGTGGGGACCAAGGAGCGCGCGCGCTCCCTCTGCGCAATCCCTGCTGGTGCAGCCCAAGCGCTGGACCCTGGAGAAGGTTGGGCTCAAGTTCATGGACACCACCTCCAAGTTTGGCCGTGGCTTCCAGGCCGCGGAAGAGAAGACCGCTTTCATGAGACACTCAAGAAAGACCGAATTGCCAAGGAAGAAGGCGCCTCACAGATGGTACAGCTGGTGGCATTTCAATAAAGACTTCTTTTCCAGTGAAAACAACAACAAACTAACACCACATGGTTGCATGGGACAGTTTTATTTGTTTCGTATGACCTAAATATAACTATTCCAGTTGTTTCGATTAAAATGAACTTCTCTACAATTAAACAACAAAACAAAACTGAGTTTTTAAAAATCATTTTATTGGGGGCTCTACAATTCTTATCACAATCCATCCATACATCCATTGTGTCAAGAACATATGTACATTTGTTGCCATCATCATTCTCAAAACATTTGCCTTCTACTTGAGCCCTTAATATCTGCTGCTCATGAACCCTTCTTCATTCATAAATTATTATTATTTTGTCATATATTACACTGTCTGATGTCTCCCCTCCACCTTCTCTACTGTCCCTCCCCAAGGGAGGAGGCTATACGTAGATTCTTGTAATCAGTTCCCCATTTCTATCCCACATTCTCTCCACCCTCCAGGTATCACCACTCTCACCACTGGTCCTGGAGGAGTCATCTGTCCTGGATTCCCTGTGTTTCCAGCTGCTATCTGTGCCTATGTACATCCTCTGATCTAGCCAGATTTGTAAGGTAGAATTGGGATCATGATAGTGGGGGGATGAAGTATTTAAAACTAGAGGAAAGTTATATGTTTCATCGTTGCTACCCTGCACCTTGACTGGCTCATCTCCTCCCCACAACCCTTCAGTAAGGGGTGTCCAGTTGACTACCATTGGGCTTTGAGTCTCCACTCTGCACTCACCCACATTTAAAATGATATGATTTTTTGTTCCTTGATGCTTGATACCTGATCCTTTCGACAGCTCGTGGTCACACAGGCTGGTGTGTTTGCAAAACTGTGTTTTAAAATTGCTCCAGAAAATCCGCCCAACTGAGATTGAGCTTGGCAGCTCATTCTCTGAGTAATAGCACCATTTGGGATTATTTATTTCAAAGGGGGAAAAAAGCCACTTTGAGAGCCTCATTTTTTTTCCCTCCTAATTGTGACTCAAATGGACAGAACTACCCTCTCCATGGGGATGTGGGTGGGGGAGTGCTACGCCCTCTGGTGGAGGGAGACTCCCAGATGGTTTCCATGGAAAAGGGAGTGGAACAGAAATGAGGTGGAAAGACCTGCCTTTACGCAGCGCTGTTTGGAACCCAGTCATCTCCTCTTACTTCCTAGTCAACACAGCGTCCTTAATGACTGAGTATGATGTGGTCATTTTTGACCTGGTGTTAGAGCTAGTTTTGGGGAATGCCGGGACCAGGCTGGATTGAGGAAGAAGGTACACATTTAAGAATGGAAAGTGACATGTGTCATTGTGTGAAAGGAAGGGTTGTTCCCAGCATGATAGTGCCACGGAAGCCTGGAGGGCCACCAGAGTCCTGTCATCGTTGTGACAAGGATGAGAGAGCTGTATGCGCAGCCATCTGCCTCTGGAAAAGCTCTGGGCAGAACCCAGCGGCTGTGGGCTGTCCAGGGCAGGCAGGCTGCCGGCCACATGGGGATCTTTCAGGAGGCCTGGTTTGGTATTTGTAACTAAGTTTTCTTTCTTTTTTTCGTACTTTATAACATTAAAAGCCACCTCTCCCCCTTTTTGAGTGTGATAATGACACATGGCTGATGGGAAAAATAAGAGTAACAGCAAAAGTCTCATGAAATGTCTGCATTGTAATAACCATGGATGACTTTTGGTGATGTTTCTCTCTGTTAATCCTATGCATATAAACCTATCTAATAATGTATTAATGGGATAATAATATACCTAGTCCTCTATAACTTGCATTATTTTCCACTTAAAATATGTGATAAGAAAAAGTATGTAGTAAGAATCTTTCCCTCTAGTTATAATCTATAATTTTTACAATGAAATTTTTAGATTTTTAATTATGAAAGTAATTTATGCTTATAACAAAAATGTGAAAAATACAAACATGCGAAAGTTAGAAAAATGACCATTCTTCCCTCACCTCCTAATTACACTTAACTATTTGGCACATAATCTTCCAGGCTATGTAATATACAGAAGTACTCATATATGTTTTCTACAGAAATGGGGCTACATGATGTGTATTCATCTTCCATGATTGTTTTTCTACTTAGCTAATTCATGGTCCTCCATGTAAGTAGTATCTCCATTCGTTTTAGTGACTGTATAGTATACCATTGTCTGGATGAAACATAATTCATTTAACCAATCACTTATTGATGAATATGTCAATAGTTTATATTTTCATATGTAAATATAATGCTGAATATTTATGTAGTATATCTTGCTATATTTAGTTATTGCTAAGATATAGATTCATTATTCTAGTATTATATATCTTTGATTTTTATTTGAAATCTTAGTGTTCTAATTTGTTTTTTAAATAAAGATATTCAATGGCTTAAACATTCTTTTTTTTTTCCTTTGACAAATCGTTTTCATTTCTAGCAACACCCAGGGACATACAGACACACACAATCATAATCTCATCAATGAGCTAAGCCCTCCTTCACACACAAAAACTCAGCATACAGCTAAGACCACATACACACACGAGCACACACACAATCTCACACGCATTCCCAGAGCCCTGAAGAATGTCTACCCCATGTTTCAGGCAAGGGAAGGTTTACGCTACCAGTTTCAGCTTTGTTTTCTTTAGATCAGTGTTTTTCAACCTTCCTAATGCCGCAACCCTTTCATACAGTTCCTCATGTGGTGGTGACCCCCAACTATAAAATTGTTTTCATTGCTACTTCATAACTGTCATTTTGCTACTGTTATGAATTATCATGTAAATATCTGCTATGCAGGATGTACTTTCTTTTTTTAAAAACAATTTATTAGGGGCTCATACAACTCTTATCACAGTCCATACATGTACATACATCAATTGTATAAAGCACATCTGTACATTCTTTGCCCTAATCATTTCTTTTTTTTTCCTTTTCTTTTTTACATTTTATTAGGGGCTCATACAACTCTTATCACAATCCATACATATACATACATCAATTGTATAAAGCACATCCGCACATTCCCTGCCCCAATCATTCTCAAAGCATTTGCTCTCCACTTAAGCCCTTTGCATCAGGTCCTATTTTTTCCCCCTCCCTCCCCTCTCCCCCCTCCCTCATGTGCCCTTGGTAATTTATACATCGTTATTTTGTCATATCTTGCCCTATCCGGAGTCTCCCTTCCCCCCCTTCTCTGCCGTCCCTCTCCCAGGGAAGAGGTCACATGTGGATCCTTGTAATCAGTTCCCCCTTTCCAACCCACTCACCCTCCACTCTCCCAGCATCGCCCCTCACACCCTTGGTCCTGAAGGTATCATCCACCCTGGATTCCCTGTGCCTCCAACCCCCATATGTACCAGTGTACAGCCTCTGCCCTATCCAGCCCTGCAAGGTAGAATTCGGATCATGGTAGTTGGGGGGAGGAAGCATCCAGGATCTGGGGGAAAGCTGTGTTCTTCATTGGTACTACCTCGCACCCTAATTAACTCATCTTCTCTCCTAAACCCCTCTATGAGGGGATCGCAGGATGTACTTTCATTGTTACAAATTGAACATAATTAAAGCCTAGTGATTAATCACAAAAGAATATGTAATTCTATATTGTGAAATATTTATTTCTAATTACAAATAAATGAATTTTGTCTTGAAGCATGGGTAATAGTCTTAATATAACAGTAAACTACATTGCTACATTTTGCGACAGTGTGCATAAAAAGCCAATTTCTTGGTTCCTAAGACCATCGGAAACATGCGGTTTTCCGATGGTCTTAGGTGGTCCCTGTGAAAGGGTTGTTCTATCCCCAAAGGGGTCACAACCCACAGATTGAGAACTGCTGTTTTATATCAATGGTTTTAAAATGTTTCCACTTCATCTTTCCTGAAAGCTCACTGTGCTTTCCAATAAAAGTTCCAGTTTGCCCTACAGACAGAATGTGTGTCAGACTGTCTGTGTTCTGGAGGAGGACGGTTCGGAAGATCCATGGCACTTTCCATGAGAAGACAGAAAAGTGTGGGCTCCGGAGGCGGGGAAGACCTGATGCCGCCATCGCCAGACCACTGCATCAGCAGCTCGTCTTCAACCTCCACTCCCGAACCGCTCAGTGCTGGAGAAGAGAGCTTAGAAACGAGGCTCAAGCTCCTTATTCTAAGTCTCCAACACCCCAAGTAGACAGTGGTCACAATGTATTTCTGGCTATCAAGCATCTATTACTCTGGACGCTGGTCTGACTCCACATGGGGTTGGAGCTGCAAGCTTGCCACAAGTCCCAGACCACTCAGCAGGAGCAGGTAAGAAGGGTGTGGTGTAGGAGGAAGAGGCCCCAGAGCTGAGAGCATTTCAAAAGCTACAAACTAAGGTAACAGGAGGGCTCCTGAGGGGGCTAGAGGACAAAGCAGGCATCCCGTGAAAGGAAGACTAGGGTCAGGTCCTGGTAGCACCTGAGGAAGGCAAGCACAGAGGATGAGAGATGAGCTGGGCCAGGGTCACACCAGGAATGAAGAGGTCTGCCTGAATTCCCCGTCACTTCAAGCAGTGCGCTAGCTGTAAAAATCACCTTCTTACCTGAGACCCCTTACTTTGCTCTCTCAAAGTAGCCTCAGCTATAGGCAAACCAGATGCCAAAAATCAGGACCCCAAGGAGAATCAGTGTCACAAGCTGTCACCATGTCCTCCCACGTTGAGCTCTATAGCTTCCATGCACCCCACTTCAGACTTCACTGCTAGTCCAACCTCATTCTGTGCCTGACAAGAAGATGCCAGGGTATCAAAGGTCGACACGAGCCCATAGATCAGCTCTCCAGTCTTGCGAATCAGGGTCTAAGGTAAGTTGCTAAAGGCGCGGTTGCTCTTGGGCTGCGTAGGCATCATTATTTCAGGTATATCCAGGGGGAGCGGAACCATCTGGCTCTGAGCAGGTCAGCCCGACCCAGTTTCCACCGGTGGAAGAGGGGATGTTTACTGTAGGCACAACGAGCTGCACGTTGACCTCCCCGTAGTTGTTGCCTCCATCCTCTGAGATCACACACACACACACACACACACACACGCATACCATTGTCTCTCTGAGTCACAGAATGGACGGTGATGTCATTTGGTGAGAAGGTAACATGGCCCTCATAGGAAGTGGTGATCCTGCTGCTATAGCAAACAAGGCTGGTGGTGTCGCTTTGGACAAACTTCCACTCCCCATGGCTTCTCCAGCGTAGCCACAGGTCAATCTGGCCAATGGATTCTAGGTGACTTTGCAGGCTCAGAAATATACACTGAACCCCTGCTCGACGTCAGGGGGCCTCTCAGTCATGACGTCAGGAGCCAGGTCTGAGCAGAGAGAGCGGCTTAAATATTCTCTATGGATAAATTTATCTAGCCATTTTCCTATTTTGTGGTTACATTGTTTTCCAATGATTTTAAACAAATAATGCAATGATAAGCATTTTGTATGTAAATCATCATCCACAGCAAATCTCAAGAGAGATTCCTAAAGAATACATTACGGGTCAAAAGTCATGGACTTCCCTATGGCTTCAATCACACGACTGAAAATTTGCTTTCCAGAAATTTCTACCAATTTGTATTCTCACGATTGCCATCAGCCCCTAATAACGCCGAGGACATGTATGCTTTTCCACCTTTACTGACCTTTCACCTTTGTAAAGTGCCTCTTCCTATCTACCAACCTTTTCAATTGGATATTTTTTTTGCTTTATAATTTTGTAAAGATTTCATGCATCTGTTCACAAATTCATTGGCCCAATCCATCGTATTCCACCACTTATTATGCGCCAGATACTGTTCTAAGTACAGCAGGAAAAAGTGCTATGAAAAGTCAAAACCAAAAGAGGTCAGAAGATGGAACTGTGTAAGCAATGCTGCCTTCTGTGGATGGTCAAGCAAAGCCTGGTCTGGAGAACAAGATGAAAGAAGTCATGCAGAAAGCTGCCTGTGGGTAAGAACTCTAGGCCAAAGGGGGCAGTAGATTTTTCAAAGTGTTAACTCTTTCCAGAATATCACTGGCCTTTTATGGTTGTCTGTCATTCCTTGTACACAAAGTTTTTCTATTGGTCAAGTGAAATCTGTCAAGCTTTTCCCTGTGTATGGCTTCTAGATTTTCTATAAAGGAGCCCTAGTGTTGCTGTTGGGTTGCTAACCACAAGGTTGATGGTTCAAATCCATCAGCTGCTCTGTGGGAGAAAGATGAGGCTGTCTGTTCCCATAAAGATTTACAACCTTGGAAGTTCTACGTAGGGTCGCTTCAGTTCCATGGCAGTGGGTAAGGTTTTCTGCTTAAGAAGACCTTTTCAATGTCAAAGTCATGAAATTCTTTTCTCATAGATTCATTTTTAATACTTTGGTACTTTAACTTTTAACAGTTTTCTTGAAGGATAGTTTAAACATTACAATATCCACTCATTTTGAGTGTTACTGTTGTAAGTATCCGTTAAGTCAATTCTGACTCATGCTGAATATTGCCCAGTCTTGTGCCAAGTGGCTTGTGCAATCTAATGCACACTCACCGTCACAATCCAGTTTTAGAACTCTACTTTTATTTTGTTTATTTGGCTTTTAATATTAATATGTCTGAGCTTCATTTTAGTTCTGGTTGTTAGGCTAGAGACCTAAGTTGTTGGCTTTTTCTCCTCTTTCCCCATTGATTCAAATTCCCTTGTGACATGATAAACTCCCAAGAGTACATGGGTTTATTTATTCCTAATCTCCCCATTCGAGGGATCACAAACAGGCGATGCTTTACATTTAATTTTTGATTCGGCCCTTGAGAACTCCACATGAAAGCTTAGGTTTTGAGCTTTTCTGGGAAAAAAGATCAAAAGCTGCTGCAGCAATCTTGTGGAGGCTGTGTTTCCACGAGGCCGGGGGATGGTGGTCACTATTGCCAAGTTGGCCTGATGGCCTGTGCTCCAGGAGGCCGGGGGATGGTGGTCACCATTGCCAAGTTGGCCTGCTGTGCCAGTATAATTATCAGTACCATTTTCATTTCCCCAAAGCATTCTGACTTGCAGGATAACTAATAATGACCTTAGCTATGAGTCAGTCTCCACCACGCCCTATTATATCAAACCCAGCACGTCTCTTTCATTTATATTTAAAATATCTATGTATGTGTATATGTATGTATGTGTGTATATATACTCCCAGGAAGATGATAGGGGAGGAAATGACTACATCCTGCCCCCAAAAGATTGTCAGAAGATGGAGTGTATGGACTTGGATTGGAGAGAGCATACTATCTGGTAGGAAGTAATTAGTTGCATGGACCCTAAGTGGAGTAAACAAACGATCTGGTAGGCAGTAATTAGACCAGGGTTCCTTTGACAGTACAATGTCACAATTTACCAATCCCTCCCCTTATTTAACTTCGCAACAACCTGTTGCCATCCCAGTATTTTCATAGCTCTGTGCTCCTTTTCTTCGTGACTTACCTTGTTTGTTATTGAGCATTTACCGTGTATTATTTGCTGTTTAGCACCACTGTTACCCATCCCCGTGGGAACTGATTGAGGAGATTAGGGCTAGCACCCTTATTCCTGGCCTGAAGCCTGGGGATTTTTCCTGGTTAGTTGGCTGCAACTTCCACAAAGAGGAAAAAATGGGACTTGTTTTCCACGTTTGTAGATTGCGCAAAAAAGACGCAAAACTGAGGGGCGGGAAAAACCAGCAGAGCTGGGTGCAGGCGACGCCCCTTGTGTTTCCCAATTATCCCGCCTCAAACGAGACTACATTTCCCAACAGCCTCCGCGGCAAGCACGGCCGCTGCCACGTGGCTTGCGCCTCTGCCGTCGGCCCACTAGGGGCGCTGCGACGACCCCTCTGCCGCCCCGTAGAAATCTCCGCGGCCCCGGGGCCGCTTGCTTCCTGTTTGTCCGACGAGGAGACATGGCGGCGGCGCCAGCGGCGGCTGGGTCTGGGGCCCGCCGAGGGCGACGCGCGGCGGCTACGGCGACGGCCTGGGGTGGCTGGGGCGGTCGGCCGCGGCCCGAAAACATTTTGCTACAGCTGAGGCAGAGCCAGCTAACCGGCCGGGGCCTGGTCCGGGCCGTGCAGGTATGGAGCTTGCCCGGAGGGGCGGGGCGGGGCTGACCGGGCGGGAGCTGGCCGGGGGACCAGGGAAGAGGCCTTTCCTGGTTGCTGAAGGGCGGACGGGACCCTCCCTGGCCAGCCGCCGCCTTGCTGTGTGGACACCTCGGATGCTGTCAGTCTCGGCTGGCCAAGGCCAGCGGCCAGCTGGAGGTCTCGGTTAGGGACCGACCGGGGCTGGGCTGCTATGGGCATTGATGGCGTGTACGAGCCGTGGGCCCAGTGCCTGGATCCTCCCTTCCCTGCGCCACGTCTACACGTCTAGGGCACCCTGAGCGAGTTTACTTCGTCTCTGTGAGCCTCGAGCATCTCCCCTGTGAATTGGGCGGTAGTGGGATGCCATCATTGCAGCCCCCAAACGTTCCCAAGGGGATCATATGTCATTTTCTCCGAGAGGCCTTTTCTGACACCCCCATCTCTCAAATTAGGCCCCCGCTGTTATTTCGTCACAGCACTGAATTCCTTACCTTCACATTACTTTTAGTCCGTAATTACATATTTCTTTGTTGTCTGCCTTATTCTCTCGTCTGTCTCCCACATCAGGTTGTCCTCCAACGGTGCAGGGACTGTCTGTTTTGCCAGTGTAGAGCGTCATGATTAAGAGTGAGCACTTGGAACCCAGGCAGGCCTGGGTTCAAAGGCATGGCCTAATTACCCTTCTGCGCCTCAGTTTCCTCGTTTATAAAATGCAGATAATAATTAGTAACCTGCCTCTTAAAGATGATTGTGAGGCTCAAAGGAGACAATCGTATAAAGCGTTAAGTGCATTTCTGATGCATAGTAAGGGCTGAAGCGTAATCAGCTACTGTTAATGTTATACAAGGTATCTGGCTTACAATAGGTGTCCAGTATATGATTAGGGTTTTTTTTTTTTGAATGAGTGGAAGATAACTGCTTTCGTGTAAAGTAGAATGGTTAAGTCCTAGTCACCCCACCTCCTGCCCATCATGTTGGCAGAACTTCCGTTCAGCCTATTTTAAATACAGTTTTTGCATAAAGAAACTCTTGAATCATACACAAGATGCTAATAGAAGTGGTTGGTGGGAGTAGGGTGGAAATTGTGTGCATGGGTACAGAATGCCACAGGATAATTTTATTTTTTTAATCGAATTCTAAATTATATAAATAGTGCTTACACAACTCAGGGGAAGACAACCACTAAAGGGGCCGGGGGTCTGGGTGTGTGTAGATTGCCAATGAGGGAGCAGTTCTGGGTGAGCAGGCATTTCCTGGACCTCCCACAACTGCAGATGAGCAACTTTGTTTTCTCTTGCATTCCTCTCCATTTTTGCTGGAAATACTTGCTCTGTAGTGAGGACAAGCAGAAACGGAACAAAACCATTATTGAGCACTGAGCTTCGGATCAAACATTGTGCTAGGTATATGGTGACTTCATTTAATCTTCAATCTTTTGAGTTGGGAGATAGTTCGACCTCCTAACTCGAATGAGGAAACCGAGGCTCAGAGAGGTCAGGCAGTTTAGTCTTAGATTCTCATCTTGATAATAAGTGTTTCGAGGCAGTGAGGAGCCTCTTTCTTTAGCATGTCAAACAAGACATTTTAGAAAACTTGGTTTCCTAAGAGGGCTGGATTGGAGTAGAGAAGCCTGGAAACACTCCCAGATAGAAGACTAGTGGGATATTCTTGAGCCTGGCCAGTTGGTTATCATGGTAATGAGTGGCTGTTTACAGGCATGGGTGCTTTAACAAGGTTGAGATGAAGACACCTGCCCAGGATTTAGTGAAGTCAAAGTGGACACCGTCTGTTAACATCTCTTTCCTTAGTACCTTGTCCTTGATCGCTTCCTTGCAGCACCCTCTGCCCCGCCGCATAGGATCAGTGATTTCCTCACTCTGTTTCCCAAGCGCAGTAAGCTTACTTTCTATGGCCTCTGTGAGGAGAAGGTCAGATTTTGAAGTAAGATGGGCCTGGCTTGAATGCTGGTTCTATCACCTTATTAGCTTAGTGACCTAGATTAAATTAAACTCTCTGAGCTTTAGTTTCTTTCTTTCTAAAGTGGTAGTAATAACATCTACCTTATAGAGCTTAGGCAGATTAAGTGGGAAAAATGTCAAAAAAGCTTAAGTAGTGGGTGTTATGTAAATGTTCAATAAGCACCTTGCCAATATCCTAAAGATCAGCAGTTTGAACCTACTAGCCACTCTGTGTGGCAGTCTGCTTCCATAAAGATTGGAATCTTGGAAACCCTATGGGACAATTATATTCTGTCCTATAGGGTCACTATGAGTCAAAATCAACTGCAATGGGACAGAGTGAAGGGGGCCTGGCTAGTAATTATTAAACTGGGCTTCTTGAGGCATTATTTTTTCTTGTTATCTGTACCAGCAGAGCCAGAAGCAGTGCCATGACTTGGATATATACTTAATAGATATTTTTAGTCAAGACAGTGTATCTAAGGGCTCAATCCCTTTCTGGCGCTGTCCACGTTACTCCCCACACAGTCCTGTTGAAAGAGCTTCAGAGCAGCTCGTCTGGAACTGGATCTGGCACATATTTGGTATGTGCCTCTGGACAAGACCCTTAAGTATGCCTTAATTTCTTAATTTGTAAAACAGCAGTAATAAAGAGGACCAAACCTCCTAAGAGACAGCCTGGGTGGTGAACAACTGGGCTCCTTGTACTAGCCTACAGGTGGTCCGCGGGAATCCATGCTAAAGTGCTTTGGAAGACAGTCTGCTTCAGAAAGGTCATAGCCATTGAAAAGCCCATGGAGTGCAGTTGGCCCTGAAATGCACGGGGTTGCCAGGAGTTGACAGGGACTCCACAGCAGTTAGTTGGTTCCTTGGTGGGTGAATCTCCTAAGTTTGTGAGGACCAGTGAGTTAATACCATCACTGCTCACTGTCATGGCATCAGTTCCAACTCAAAGTGACCCTATAGCACGGAAGGGGCTGGTGGTTTAAATGGCTGACTGCTGTTAGCAGCCCAGTGCCTAACCCATTACACCACCACGGCTCCTTGTGAGTTAGTCCAGACAAACATTTTAAATGGTTTCTGAAATGTAGTGAGCATGTTAGAAAGGTTATCTAGTTTCGTAATGAATAAATGTATTCTCATGGATCCTGAATCCGTCTCCCTTCAATCTCAGATTACTTAGCTGTTGTCTCAGCATTTCTCTTTAGACGTGTTATGGACCCTCTGATTTTATGTGACAAAAATCACACTCCTTACTCTCTCTCACCAAATTTGATGTTCCCCAAGATTTCCTCCTCTCCCTAAATGGGACTTAGAGAATCCCTGGGGAGTACGCCACTGGCCACATGATTTATGATAGGGTTGCCCTAGTTGGAGTTCAGTTTGCTTAATTTTCTTCCTTTTCTGTTATGGTAATAAAACATGCTGGTACAATCCTTCAGTGTTTACAGAGCCTTTTCAGATTCTTCAGTACATGTGAGTCGTTAGCAAATCAGTTCTTATAAATCCCTTGCTTAAAACCGTGTAGTGGAATCCTGTTGTACTTAGAATCAAATCTAGATTCCTTGCTGTAGACATGTATAATCAGTAGGAGTTAATAGATATGGGATAGATTTGGTAAACCCTAGACTCTAGGGCTGTGTCTTATTTCAGGTCATTTTACCTGACTTCAGGGTGACAGTCTGTGATAAACTGGGTTATGTGATTCTCCCTTTGTCAGACACGTCTCAAACGCCAGTCATAATTATTGGCATATGTAAAGTCTACCTGAGCTGTATTTGCTTAATACTTTTTTCTTTAGATTAACCCCCTTTAAGAAAAAAGTCAATAGGCTTCATTCAAAACATTAATGTTTGTGAAATTTAAGGGCTCAAGTCTCCCTTTGCATGTCAGAGTTCACTTAATACTGAAAAACCTGTGGATAAGATAAATTCTCACACATTAAAAATGTAAATGCCATTAATTTAAATGGGAGGATTTTGTATTCACAGACCCCCTCCAAATTCACTTTTAATTATAATGAGACAACATGAATTTTTATTAATGTGGTTACAGTTATTCCGTGGTTAACATTTACAATCGAAATAACAATGTAAACTTCATTATTTTCCTTTAAGATGACTTTTTACTTATAGTGTGTTTTGAGACCGCAGACATCTTACACTTAGGACGTACAGCATAAGGTAAACGTTATGTTTATGGATCTTGGCTTTTAGTTATTTAAAAGGAAAAGCAGTAAAGACAAAATAAGTCAATGAAAGTGATGACTATACCCACTTCTCTCCTGCAGGGTTAGGTTTCAGAAACGATGTCCTTATGCAGAATTGTGTTGTGTGGAAGGAGGAGGAGGAGGAAGGTGATGAGAACCCAGAGAAGGCCCTGAACCCTTCACAGTGCTGTGCCCAGTGGGCAGCTCTATAGTTTCGGCATCTAGCAAGGGGGCGGGGAGAGGTCAGGATGGTTTGTGGGGTTGCTTCCCATGTTCCTTGCTGTAACTCTCAACTGCCTGCTGCTGCCCTCTAGGCCAGGGAAGACCCCAAAGAGAGAAGGGATGCCCTGCTTGTCTTGGGACTTGAAATATAAGCCCAGGAGCCAGGAAACTAGTAGGTGGCCTGGGCCATTGAGTAGGAAGGAGTGACAGGCTTCTGCTGCAGCCCCCAGGCCCTGAATTACCCTCTGTAACCTGCCTATTACAGGACTTGGCCCCTCTAGGGCCCTTGAGTAGAGAGGAGTGCCAGCAACAACTGCCCCTGCATCCTCCTGGCTCAGGTCTTTCTCAGAAGGGCGCAGTCAGAATCTGCCTTGGTCTCCTGGCTTGTAGGAAGAGCTGCAATGGTGGCTCGGGTGTTGGCATTGGGATCAGCAGGAGGCCTTCTGACAGCCTTGGGTGGCTCTGCAAACTGAGAGCTGACATGGGAGGAAACCCAGTTTAACACCCAAATTAATTGGATAGTAGGTTTTAATACTATTGTAGATGTGAAATGTCGGATAATGAGATGGGGCATAAGTGAGGAGTAGGTCTATCTGGAAATGTCACATTCACTAAACAAGTTGACAGCTTAGGGAGTGTGATGGAAGAGATTACCACTGGTATAAACTGTCAAACCACAAGTAATCCAAGCCGAAAACCCACACGACACCTGCCTGTAATTCAGCTGCAGAAACGACTGGATGGTAGCCCTATCTTCATGGTGCTCAGCTGTTTACAAGGAAAACAAAATCCACACACGTATTTTTAGATAAGTAGATGCTTTGTAAGGCAATGTAGTAGCAGTCGAACTCCTTGTGATGTTGAATATGTCCCCGCATATTGGGAGACTGAGGCTCATAAGGCTTGCAGCACAAAGCAGCAGTGTCCTGAGCCACCCTCTTGGTGACCATGCTCCTGAGGCAACCACTGCCCACACTGCAGCTCGTTCTTTCTGAGGGGAAGGGTCTGGGAACAGGAGAGCCAGGATGTTTAAAGAGCCACACTTAAAAGGCTGTTCCTTAACTTGCTAAAGTTCCAGACTGTTAGGCTGGCTTGTCTAGAGAAACAAAACCAGTGCAAGTCTTATTTATATATGTAAGAAAGAACTTTATATCAAGAAGGTATCCCAGCCCAATCCCACTCAAGTCCCTAGGTCTGAAGCTAGCCCAGAGCTCTCTTCAGAATCATGTAGCTGCAAGCAGATGACACTGAAGCATAAACAGGAAGCTGGGAGATCACAGGGGGGTGGGTGCAGAGTCATGGGAACCCAAGGTCAAGAGACTGGCAGGGCACTGAGAGCTCACAGTTGTTGGCAGCCCACATGGGGCGACCCTGAAGGCAGACACAGAACCTCAGAAAGCAGGAGGGCAAATAGCCAGAAAGAGAGGAGTTCTTATCGTCTCTCCAATGAAAAGGCCACCCCCCTAAAGAATCATCACCAGTCTACCGCCTGATTGACAGGTTGGACTCCCCCCTACCTCCACACAGGTACTACTATTAAGTTGACATAATGTCTAGCTACCACATAGACATTATTTTCTTTCTCTCATAGAAGTGTAAAATTTATCTCACCCCATCCTAGATCACATATTTTGTCTCTGCCATCTTCACAGTATACTTATATAACAATTTTGGCTGTCCATTTTAGTGGTTAGAAACCCTGGTGGTCGAATGGTTATGCCTTGTACTGCAAACTGCAAGGTCAGATAAGGCTTTCTACTTCTGTAAGCGTCACGGTCCTGGAACCCACAGAGCAGTTCCGCAGGGTCACTGTGAGTCGGGGGTGACTTGAGGGCAGTGAGTGGTTAGGGGGTATATGAATAGTTATGTAATTATTGTTTATAGCAGAGCTAAACCGTGTACAGCAACTGTCTGTGTGGAATAGTTTCCCCATCAGGTCAGTAGTTTAAAAGTGCCGTTTAACGAACATGCAGTTGAGAGCTCCGTAGTGGAGGAATGTGGCTGCCGTGGAGTCATCCCATTGATAGCGAGCATACCGGATGGAGTAGAACTGCCCCTCTGCGGTTCTGAAGCTGAAATCTCGAAAGCCTCCTCTTTCTTCACGATACCTCCAACAGTCCAGCATGTCACCCATGACACCACGGTGCTCCTCGCCACTAATGGCTGGGACGTAGAAAAAGTCCCTGGTAGTGGTCAACTCCTCCTCCAAACCTAGCCTGTGGCGGCCAATCATGTGTTTGCTCTCTCAGTTCTTTTGCCCTTTTCCAGCTTGTCAGATGTATGCAATCGGACCACCTGTCCTCTTCTTTGTCTTCCTATGATAAACTATCTGTGTAGCATTTGTTTTGCTTTCTGTATACATAAAATTTGTTCCCCAAGTTCTTTCTTTTTCTTTTTTAACTCTTCTTGGAGTCCTCCTGCTCTGGTTTGAAATAGTTACTCTCCTAACCACAAAGTCAGCAGTTCAAGCCTACCAGGCGCTCTGCAGGAGGAGGATGAGACTTTCTGCACTTGTATACCCTCAGGACCTCACAGGGGCAGTTCTGCTTTGTCCCTGTTGACTCGGTGGCACTGAGCTGGAGTTTGGGAGGTCTGTAGTTGAGTGGGTGCAGACTCTTAGGGCCCTGTGTGCACCAGGACAAACTGTTGCCTGGACCTGAGTCATCTTCACAGTCACTGATAGGCCTGTGCCCTCTGCTGTGATCATTTTCTTACTGACCCTCTACGTTAGCAAGCACGATGTGCTCTTCTCGTCCCTAGTCTTTCCTGATGATGTGTCCAAAGTAAGCAAGTTGAGGTCGCTCCGCCCTTGCTTCTAATCGATGTTCTGGTTGCCATCCTTTTTATTAGAGGAGCACATCATCTAGAAGCCTTCCACGAAAGCATGTGTTACCTTTTAAATCTTCAATTTCTGAAAATGTCTTTTATTCAGGCTCTCGTTCATTTCGCTAAATACAAACTTGTGTCAGAATCAACTCAATGGCAACTGGCTAGATTCCAGGTTGAGTCAGCTTTTTCCTCCAAACATTTGAGTGATGGTGTTCCATTTGTGTGAAGCATTTGGGGTAACTGTTGGGAGGTTTTGTGCTGAGATGTGCATGACCAGTTTCCCCACTCTACCCTCTAAAAGTTTATAGGATTGTCGCTTGCTTGCATTCAGAAATTCCCCTGTGAAGTACATAGAGGAGTCTTTTTCATGATGTTGGACACTTACAATAAAATGAAACGCAAATGAAAAATGTTGCGTTCACCAACTGACATCTCCCCATCTGCAAAATCCTGGCTACTAGCTGCTAGCTTAGCTTTGAACAGAGGTGCAGACATCTTCTTGACTATAAGCAAGCACACCACTGAGAAAGCCCTCAACACCGGCCATTGGAAGCCTAGGGAGTGAAAGTGATATCTGGGAGAAAGTGGAACCTAACTTCGGATAGGCTGGGTATATGCAGTGAAGGTAACTAACATTATTAAAGGAGCATGTTTCGTATTCCAAACGTTCGTTTGTTTTTTAGTTTAATATTTGACCTACGAAAAACTCTAATAAGCAATGCCACACACACTCATGCACCCACTGCCAAAATACACACTACTGGGTAGCTAGCTATTTTTTCACTTCAAAATGTTTCTTAGAGGTCATTCCATGTTAGTCTGAAACATTATTTTGTTTAGGCTGTTTAACTAATTTTTTGTGTTAAAATATAACATCCAAGCACAGTCTTATTTAGTGAACGGTAGCGAAACAGGTGAGTAGGTAGCAGCCACAAGATGACCACCATAGCCCCACCAATCTGTGCTTTCCCTTCTCTTCAAATGGAGTTGATGGCCTGACGGCTAACATTTAGTAGAGCCAGCTTTTATCCTTTATATAAGTAGAATGAAGCCATATGCACTTTGGAATCTGCGTGTTTGCCACCAACACCCTTTGTTAGACTCGTCCATGGAGTTGGTGAAACTGTAGTTCATTCATTTTCACTGCTATATAGTGGATACCCTTGGGCTACTAACCATAAGGTCATCAGTTTGAAACCACCAACCACATCCACTACTGTGAGAAAAAGATGGTTTCTACTCCTGTGAAGAGTTAGTCTTTGAAACCCATTGGTGCAGGGGCAGGCCAGTTCTATCTTACAGGGTCACTATGAGTTGGCATCAACTCAGTGGCAATGAGTGATAGTGTTCTGGTTTTGTATCGATTTCATTCTACGTTCCATGATTATTTGAGATCTTTTCCAGTTTTTGCCTATTAAATATGATAATATAAATTAGTATAAATAATGCTCACCTGAACATTTTGGTGTGTGTCTTTGTGTCTGCTCAGTGCCTATCTAGAAACAGAATTGCTAGATTATAGCATATGCATAGGCTCAGCCTCAGTAGCAATTACTCAGATTTCTCAAGTGATTGTATTAATTTATCAGCAGTGTCTGTGAGTTTGTATTGTTCCACTTTGATTAGCCATGATATTGCCAGTCTTAAATTTTAGCCATTCCAGTGGGTCTGTGAGGAGCACAAGGTGAAGTGCTAACAGGGTTGGCAGTTCAAATCCACCCACCAGTATAGCAGGAGAAAGGCGAGGCAGACTACTGCCAAGAACATTTTGTGTGGCAGTTCTTCTCAGTTACATGAGGTGGCAGCTGTATGTCCCAGTAAACTTGAAGGCTTCTGACAAAAGTGGGTTTAACACGTAATTCTCTGATGACTAATGAGAACAAGCATCTCCTCAGGCATACTTTTTGACCATTTGAAAATTCTCTTTTGTGACTTGCTCACTTAAATCTTGTGTACATTTGTCTGTGTGTCTTTTATTGGTTTATAATTGATTTGAAGTTCTTTATATTTCCTGGATAATGAGACCTTTGTAGTGAAGTCTTGCATATATTTTCTCCGCTCTGTAGCTACTTTTTCAGTTTTTTGATGAGCAGAAGTACCTAATTTTAATAGAATTCATTATATGTCTATTTTCTTATGGCGAGTGCTTATGGTTTATTTCTTATGTACAAACTATGTCTGCCCTAATCATGTAGAAATTATCTTCCAGAAACATTACTACTATTATTTTTATTTGCCTTTTACATTTAATTATACCCTTCAATATTGGAATTGGCTTTTGGCTGTGGTGTGAGGCTTGTCATATATATACATTGCTATCCAGTAGTCCCAACATTATTGATTGGAAAGTCCCTCTTTTCCCTTTCCTGGTCTGTCATGTCACCGCTGTCATAAGTCAAGAATCTGTGTATGTATGGTCCTATCTGTTTTGTCCTGGTCTCTCTGTGGAGCCATAGTGGGACTGTTGAGTAAGAATTAGACTGCTCACTGCAATATTGGAGGTTCAAACTGATCTGCTGTTCTTCAGGAAAAGGATGAGATTGTCTGCTTCCTTACAGATTCATAGTCTCAGAAACCTGATAGAAGATCACTACAAGTTGGAATCAACTTGATAGCAGTAGATTTGTTTTGCTGTTTATCTTTGCACTGATACTATACTGGGTATACGGAAGAGGAAGGAGCTCTGGTGGCACTAGTGGGTTATGTGTTGGGCAGCTGGCTGCAAGTTCAACAGTTGACTCGATGGCAGTGCCTGTGGTTTGAGTTATATAGAATAGGAGGTGCCTTGGCAACTCAACAGTTACAGCGTTCCACTGCTAACCAGGTTAGTGGTTCAAACCCACCAGCTACTCGAAGGGACAAAGATGTGGTTGTGAGCTTTAAAGATTTATAGCCCTGGAAACAAAAGACCGTGGGGGCGGTTCTCTTCCCTGTAAGCTTATTAGAAGTCAGCATTGGCGCTATAGAAGTAGGTACTATATATACTCATGTATAAGCCAGGTTTTTCAGCGCATTTTTAACCCAGTTTTTGTGGTAAAATTAGGTGCCTTGGCTGATACTCGGGTCAGCTTATACTTGACTTCTCCTGTAAAGCATTTACAGTCTTGGAGACTCTCAGCAGGCAGTCCTGCCCTGTCCTGTAGGGTTGTTAGGGTTGGAATCTACTCCATGGCAGTGAGTTTGGTTTGGCCCCATCTCAGTCCCCTCTCTCTTCCTCTCTCTATCTTTGGATTGGTGATAGAATTTTTAAAATTGTGCTTTAGGTGAAAGGTTGCAGAGCATACTCATTTTAAGTAGATAACTTTGCTCATCAAGTGTTCCATGATATTGGTTGCATTCCGACAATCTGTCAGCATCTCCCTATTTCCACCCAGGGTTTCCCGTTTCCTGTGATCCGGATTTCCTTCTTGTGGTCTTAGCTTTTGCCTGGCTTGGCTTTTGGACCAGTGTGCTCTTTTGATCGTGTAGAGTCAATTGTTCTAAGGATCACATTCTTTTGGGTTGTTACTGTTTATTTTATGGGCTTGTCTCTTGTATGGCTGAAAGATGGTCTCTGGGAATGGCTGTTCAGTTAAAGGTCAGAAAGGTGTTCTAGAGTTACCACCATCTTAGAGGCTCCTCCACTCCGTCAGACCAGGCAGTCTGGTTTTTGTTTGTGTGTGTGAACTTTAATTTTTGTTACTCACTTTCCCCCTGTTTGTCTGGAACCTTCACTTGTGATCCCTCTGTGTGTTTGGTAGTGGTAGTTGGGCACCATCCAGTTCTTCTAGACTTGAGGCCCTGGACACTGTAGTTCTTATGGTCTGTTAAGACGTTTGGGCTAATTGCTACCTCAAATTTTTGCTTTTCTTCATTCTCTTTCCCAAAGAGAGACCAGTAGTTGTGTATTAGATGGCTGCTTGCTAGCATTTAAGATCACAGACGGCTCCTTACCAAAGTAGGGTGTAGAACATGTTTTTCATGAACATTGTTGTGCCAATTGATGTAAATATTCCCCATATTTTCTATGTAGTGATTTTGCATAACTTTTGTTAGATTTGTTCCTTGGTATTTTTTATGGTATTGTAAATAGTATTTTTAGAGTAGTATTTTTAAACTGTAACAAATATAAAATCAATATTTATTTTTATATTGCTCTTATGTTTTATTAATTGTATTTAGGTTCTTTTGAACTGAACAGACATATCTCAGAGGTATTGCAGGTTTGGTTCCAGACCAGCTTTTAAGGTAACTTTCGGTATTAAGCTAATCACAGGAGTTGTTTGCATGTGAAAGTTATGGTTACATTGTTCTCTAGTCTACTGAGTGGGTGCTAGCATCCTGAGAAAGCTTGAAATATTGTGAGAATTACAAAATGTCACACAGAGACATTTGTTAGAAAAATGGCTCCAATGTACTTGCTTGATGTAGTGTTGCCACAGATCTTCAATTTGTTAAAAAATAAAACAGTTATCTGCGAAGTACAATAAAGTGAAGCCCAACAATAAGAGCTATGTCTGTATATGATTGTCTGTCAATATATCATCTTCAAATGATGCTTGTATTTATCCTTTCAAATACTGTGTTTTATTTTCCTGCCTGACTGTGCTGTCTGGGATGTCCTGTACAAGGGTTAGAAGTGGCATGTTCCTGGTCTCACGTTTGACCACTAGATGTGTTTGGTGCAGACTCTCCGAAAATACTCATTATTAAGAGAGAATGAAAGTCAACAGGGACAGATATCTACCTTTACAATAGGGTTGCTATGAATTGGCATCAGCTGTGAGTTTGGCGTTTTGAGTTACTTGTTAAAAGTTCCCTTTTCTCAGTTTGAATTGATCATAAATGGATATCAAATTACATCGGTACTTTCTCTGCATCAATTGAGATGTTCATATAATTGTTAATTCTTTCTGTTACAAATGTGGAGAATCACACTGAATCATTTTTCAAATATTAGACCAACTCTGAATTTCTGATAAAAATGACAACCTTTTATAGATTGCCCAAGTTTGATTCATGATGCTCACGTTAAGATTTTTTTACCTCTTATGTTTATGAATGAGAAAAACCTGTAATCCCTTGCACAGGTTTCGTATTAGGTTTATGCTGTCCACTGAATGGCTTTAGTTGTGCTCCACAAGTCTAAATACATAGTATTTTCATTGTCATTCAATTCAGAATACTTTCCAATTTCCACTTTGATTTTTTTCTTTGGCTCGTGCATTTAAAAAGTATATTTCTTAATTTCCAAAACTCTAGGTTTTTTAAGCTGTCATTTATTTCAAGTTAATTGCACTTTGGTCAGAGAACTAACTAAAATAACTGAATTATGATTTCACTTCTTATAATTATGATTTCACTTCTTATAAATGTGTTGGCCCCTCCCCACAGAAGAATTTTCTTGAGAGGACTGCACTGAAGCTGCAGCTAGGGGAGAGGGGCATGTCTGATCAGAACAAAAGGGAGCAAATGAAGGGGGAGGAAGAGAGTGGAGCACATCCTGGCCCATCAGGCCTGAAGGACGATATCCCCGCTCTGAACAGCCAATAGATCGAGTGGACAATATGGCCGATCCGACTGCGAGACATACTGTCCCTTGATGGCCCAGGGCCCTAAGGGGGACAACACTGGAGACTCAGTGTCGGGACTGGCCCAGACTGACCCTGTGACACTGAGGTAAACCACTAGAAGCAGAGCAACTGTGAGAGCAGAGCAGGGAGCCCCCGAGGGAGTACAAAGGACAGACTCTGGGGCCAGAGCATGGTACCCCATCGGACCTGACTGAAGGACATGCCTAGAAATCAAAAATCAGACCTTGATCTATTTACAGGTTTTCCTTTCTTTTTAAAATTTTTTTCTTTGAATTAATTTATTCTTCTATGGGTAATTGGCTTCCTGTTTTGTTGTTATGTTCTCACTCATCGCCTATCTTGCTATAGCTTGATTTTTGGTGCATATTATTATCTCTACAGATCTATCTAGATAAGATAGACTGAATGGATAGTCTGGAGGAGAAAACAACGGGACCATTGACTCCGGGGGGACACAGAAGAGGGGGAGGTGGTGATAAGGAGGTGGTGCTGACCAACCCAGGGACAGGGGAGCAACAAGTGGTCCAAAATCAGTGGCAAGCAGGGTGTGAGAGGCCTGGTAGGGATTCAGCAAGGGCAAGGTAACCAAGTGAAATTACTGAAACCCAAATGAAGGCTGAGCATGATAGTGGGACAAGACGAAAGTAAAAGGAAATAGAGGAAAGAACTAGGTGACAAAGGGTAATTATAGAGGTCTAAAGATTGGAATGTACATATGTAAATATATTTATATAAGAGTGTGGGGAAACAGATCTATCTGCATATATTTATAGGTTTAGTATTAAGGCAGCAGATGGACATTGGGCCTCCACTCAAGCCTTACTCAATGCAAGAACACTTTGTTCTATTCAATTGGCATTCCAGGATGCATGCCTTCCCGACACGAAGCACACCAGCCTGTCTGACCATGAGGTGTAGAAGGAACCAGTTATCAGACATCAAAAATCATATCAGTGGGTACCCACCTTCCTGATAAGATCACTGAAGACAAACGTGTGCCTAAGCAAATGTGAAGAAAGCTGATGATGCCCGGCTAGCAAAAGATATAGCGTCTGGGATCTTAAAGGCTTGAAGATAAACAAGTGGCCTTCTAGTTCAGAAGCAACAAAGCCCACATGGAAGAAGCACACCAGCCTGTGTGACCACAGCTGTCGAAGGGATCAGGTGTCAAGCATCAAAGAACAAAATATATCATTGTAAATGTGGGTGAGTGCAGAGTGGAGACTCAAAGCCCATTGGTTGACAACCCGACACCCCCTTACTGAAGGGTTGTGGGGAGGAGATGAGCCAGTCAGGGTGCTGGGTAGCAACGATGAAACATATAACTTTCCTCTAGTTCTTAAATGGTTCTTCCCCCCACTACCATGATCCTAATTCTACCTTAAAAATCTGGCTAGATCAGAGGATGTACATAGGTACAGGTAGCAACTGGAAACATAGGGAATCCAGGACAGATGACTCCTTCAGGACCAGTGGTGAGAGTAGCAATGCTCGGAGGGTAGAGGGAATGTGGGGTGGAAAGGGGGAACTGATTACAAGAATCTACATATAACCTCCTTCCTGGGGGATGGACAGCAGAGAAGAGGGCGGGGGGAGATGTTGGACAAAATAATAATTTATGAATGATGAAAGGTTCATGAGGTAGGGAGGAGTGCGGGGAGAGGGGGAAAATGAGCAGCCGATATTAAGGGCTCAGGGGGAGGGCAAGTCGTTTGAGTAAGATAATGACAACCAATGTACACATGTGCTTGACACAATGGATGTATGTATGATTGTGATAAGAGTTGTACGAGCCCCAATAAAATGATTTAAAAAAATTAAATGCGTTGGCATTTGCTCTGTTGCCCAGTAAACGGTCATTTTTTGTAAATGTCTCTTACGTTCTTTTATTATTTATTTATACTCATTTTATTGGAGGCTCATACAGCTCTTACATAATCCATACATACATTCATTGTGTCAAGCACATTTGTACATTTGTTGCCATCATTTTCAAAACATTTTCTTCCTACTTCAGCCCTTGGTATCAGCTCCTCACTTTCCCCCTCCCTTCCTCACCACGGATAATTTTTAAATTGTTACTTTTTCACGTCTTACTCTGACCGATGTCTCCCTTCACCCACTTTCCTGTTGTCTGTCCACCAGGGAGGGGTTGTTTGTAGATCATTGTGACCGATGCCTTCTTTCTCCCCCCACCTTCCCCTTAGTATCGCTAATCTCATGATTGGTCCCGAGGGGTTTGTCTGTCCTGGATTTCCTGTGTTCCAGCTCTTATCTGTACCTGTGTATATGCTCTGGTCTAGCTGGATTTGTAAGATAGAATTGGGGTCATGATAGTGGGGGGATGCCTTGTGTTCTTTTAAAGAAGGTCTAGATAGTAATTATGAGGTATAGTCTTGTATGTGTGTCGATTTTGTTAACTGTGGCATAGCTTCTATAGTCTTACTAGTCTTACTAATTTTGTGCCTAAGAGATGTGTAAAAGACCCCCCACGAGAATGTGGGTTTGCCTGTCCAGTTTTACTCTTACTGTTTGTTGTTGTTGAGAATACACACAGCATATGTAATTCCATGACACTGATGATGTGCTTTGAGTTTCCGAACCATTCACCCTCCTTTCTGAACTGTCCGTTCCATTAACATCCACTCCTTTGCCTCCTAGATTTCCTATCTGACCTTCTAATGTTGCGGCCCTTTCACACAGTTCCTCATGTGGTGGTGACCTCCCAACCATAAAATTATTTTCATTGCTACTTCATCACTGTACGTTTGCTACTGTTATGAATTGGGTGACCCCTGTGAAAGGATCATTTGACCCCCAGAAGGGGTTATGATCCACAGGTTGAGAACTGCTGTTCTAAGTTGTTATTTTGATTCCATGGATCTTTCTGAAAAGTGCACAGTGCTTGAGGTAGACATTCTTTACTAGTTAACGGTTTGGTTTAAGGAAGACACAAGGGGATCTTTCTTAGTTTAAACCTTTCGTTTTAAATGATTATTACAGGGTGGTCATTTCTGCGCCTCACCCAGCCTCAATGGCTCCAGAAATCTGGTGCCCCCATGAGTTTGAAATTCTATTCTGCATTTTCCCCCCCTTTGATTAGGATTCTTCATTGAAATCTTTGATCAAAATGTTCAGTAAAATATTAGCCTGGCACCATACTATCCAGTTCTTCTGTTCTCGTGGCCAAGTAGACAGTTAGCCACATACTCCATTACCCTGCTTACTCCTGGTTCTCCTTCTTCCTCTCTTGCTCCAAGTAAATAGAAACCAGGTGCTGTGCTTGGATGGCTGTTTGCAAGACTCTGGGCATTACTCAGCAAACTAGGAGGTAAAACACACGCTAACTAAACACATTATTGGCCGGTTAATTGGTATGTCCCTAAAACTCCCAAACAAGGAAGCACGTCCCATGAGCTCTCTGGTTATACATAAGCCTTCCCAGAAACTCTTTTTGTTGTTGTTGTGAATATATCTGTCACACATAGTTTTCGTTAATTCAGAGTTTTATGGGTGTGCAACTTATTGCCATCAATTACATCAATTGGCTGTGCAACCCAAATTTTCCACCAATATAAACCAAAACTCAGTGTACCATAAGTAACAATCCCTCTTATTTTTTTCTCCACCCCCGCCAATATACATTGATTTCTTCATTTGCCTGCTCTTACCTTCATATAAGTGAGGTCACGTAATATTTTTATGAAGCACTTATTTTACCCAGCTATTGAATACAGTTCATAAAATATAATATACATTCATTCAAATGGGCATAAATAATTTTTATAAATTTGATAGTTAGGCAGCCATTACTACAATCCTATTTTTAGATTATGCCCATAATTTATTTTTTCAAACAACTTTATTGATACAATTTATATAGTACACAATTTCCCATAGATTTTTACTATATTCCCTGTGCTATGCATTTATCACCAGAATCCATTTTTAGAACATTTTATTACTCTTAAAATAAATCCCATACTGATTGTATTGTTGCTATCCCCCCCCCCCCCCAACCATTTCCTGGCAACCACTTATCCTCTTTCTTTCTGGCTTACTTTGCGTATACTGGACTTTTCATATTCTTGGAATCATGAAATATTTGGCCTTTTGTGACCAACTTTGTTCATTTAGCACAGAGGCTTTCTAGGTTTGTCCACATTGTGGCATGTTTCAGTACTTCCTTCTCCTTTATGGCCAAGTGCTGTTTCATTGCACCACATCAAATTTATCCACTTATCAGTTGATGTTTTCTTCTTGGGCTATTAGAATGATGCTCCTGTAAACACATGTGTGCACATGTTATTGTGGGGATGCATTTTCATTTTTCGGGGATAATATATCAAGGAGTAGAATTGGCTAATCATGGTAATTTTATGCCTCATTGTTTTATGAACTGCCAGTTTTACAAATTGGCTGCACTTAATGTACCCCCCCACCTTCCAAAAAAACAGACAAACAAATATCCTGAGCACATGATTTTTATTCCTATTGCAGTGTGAGAATTTTCCACGTTCTGGCCTATACTTTTTACTATCTGACTTCTTGGTTCTAGTAGTCCTAATAGGGATGAAGTAGCATCTCATTATGAATATTCATG